>NC_052328.1:19023416-19623416 GCF_016432855.1 Salvelinus namaycush
TAAGAACGGAGACAAATTTGACGCTAACAATTACAGAGGCATTTGTGTGAACAGTAACCTGGGGTAGGTTTTCTGTAGTATTCTACGCCATTAAAAAGCAAATTGAAATTGAAATACCTATTAAAATTTGTCTAAAACTAATTGAATTTGTCATTGAACCAATTGCACTTTATGGCAGCGAGGTGTGGGGTCCACTTGCAAAACAAGATTTCATCAAATGGGACAAACACCCCATTGAAACCCTGCATGCAGAGTTCTGTAAGATTATCCTACATGTCCAGAAGAAAACTACAAACAATGCATGCAGGGCAGAATTAGGCCAATATCCACTAATAATAAAAACTCGAAAAAGAGCAATAAAGTTTTGGAAACATGTAAAATACAGTGACCCCCTCTCATATCATTACCAAGCCCTGCAATGCCAAGAGCTGAGCAAAGAAAAGAGTCCCCTCATCCAGCTGGTCCTGGGGCTGAGTTCACAAACCTGTTTTACTAACACACTGAAGCCTCAGGACCAGAACATCCAATCAATCAGAATAAACCAAATTACAACACAGTCAAAACAAAACTACATTGCTTATTGGGAAACACAAGCACAAACACAAAGCAAAATGCAGTGCTATCTGGCCCTAAATCGACTGTACACCGTGGCTAACTATTTGACCATGGTTACTGATCAAAACCTTAGAAAAACCTTGACAAAGTACAGGCTCAGCCTTGCCATTGAGAAGGGTAGACACAGGAAAACCTGGCTCCCCGTAGAGCAAAGGCTGTGCAACCACTGCACAACAGCAGAACCTGAGATGGAGCTGCATTTCCTGACAAAATGTCAAAAATATAAAACAATTAGAGTGTCATTTCCCCAAATTTGAAACCCAAATTCAAGGTTTCAAAGACCTCTCTGATGAGAGTAGGCTACCTGTCCTGTTGGGGGAGGACGCAGAGAGCTGTGGGTTGGCAGCGCACTACATTGCTGCCTGCCATAAGTTGAGGGACAGTGTCTGAGAGACCAATCAACCTGCACATGTACTCTACTGTATGCTTATTGTTATTGTATGGTTATTTTGACCCTTGGTTATTGTTGTTACTGTTTTCCTGTTGACAATTTTGATTCTCTCTTTTTTTCATATTGTAAATATCCAAAATAAGGTTTGGCAATATGTACATTGTTACGTCATGCCAATAAAGCAAATTTAATTGAATTGAGAGAGAGAGATAGAGAGAGGAGAAAGAGAGAGAGAGAAAGAGAAAGAGAGAAGAAAGAGAGGAGAAGAAAGAGAGGAGGAGAAATAGGAGGAGAAAGAGAGGAGGAGAAAGAGAGGAGGAGAAAGAGAAGCTAGTAGAGTAGAGAGGCTATAATTGCTGTGATCATTAAAATGACAAAGTGAGAAGTGGCGAGGCTTAGTGTCCTGTGATTTAGAGCATCCATCCCCATCCCGCAGCTCTCAACCCTCAGCTCAGGCAAAGTGCTGTGGGAGATAAGCAGCAGGCCTAAGTTAAAGATGCTTTTAAGCTGAAGGTCTGCTACATGGGACCAGTAAAGTAAAGTAGCCTCCCCTCCATAGAGCACGGTAGGGATTCCCAGCTTAGAAAAAAGCTTACTGCTCCTCCCCTGCAGTCAGACATGCTGGGGAAAATAAATGAATTGCTGTCCTGTGCCCAGCGCTGAAAACTTCCCCACAGGGATGTGTTTGTGAGTTCCATCTAAAGGCCATCATTGTAATTAAGTGAAAGGTTTCAAACAGGAAGAATTGTTCTTGCAATGGGCCCTTGTTTATAAAGCCTATTAACTTGTTTTCCTAGTAAATTGTATCTATGTTTCGATTTGAATATGATTTGAATTCAAACTTGATGTAATTTATGAATGTACAACAATAATGTCCTATTCAACATTACATCATACATCAACATCATAACATCATATTTTTTTCCAAGATGGCATAGCAGTCAGACGTCCTTTGTCCTCGTCTTGTCGTGTCTCGTGTATATATATATTTACATCTTTTCTTCGCATATCTTTTTATATATATTTTTTCTAAAAACTCAACTTCAAAACACTCTCCTGCAACCCGCCTCACCAATTAAAAAAAAAAGCTTCTGGCCAGAAGCTAGCCAGTTCACTGGCTAACGTTAGTATTCAGCTAACCACGGTTGGCGGTCATCAGCTCGAAAAGCTATCGCCAGTTTTGTACAACGCGACTCAGACCAGAGCATACCGGACCTATTTTCTCTCCATATCCCCGGATTTCTACCGCAAGCTCTGGACATTTACACCTGGATCTTGCAGCTAGCTAGCTGCTATCCGAGTGACTATTGGCTTACGTCGGTCCCGGAGCAAACATCAATTATTCCGGAGCTAGCCAGCTGAAGAGTTCCATCAGCCACTCCTGGGCTACAATCACCTCTCCGGACCCGTTTTACTGCCGATGCGGAGCACTACCGGGCCTTCACAACTGGACTACCGACGTTATCTGCCCGAGGGAGTTATCCAACTGGCCCCTCCGTCGCGACGTAACCTGAATGCCCATCTGGAGCCTGCTAATCGTTAGCTGTCTTATCAGCTGCTATCTGAATAGGTCTATCGGAAAATTTTCTTGGGTAACTATAACTATATCTATTTTACCAATTGGATTGATCCCCTCTACCACACGGAACCCCACTAACCTACCGACGGAAACGCACGAGGTGGCTAAAAACAGACCTCCATCCTCTGCCAGCTTGCTACCCATGGCTCGGCTAGCTGTCTGAATCGCCGTGACCCCAATCAACCTCACTACTCACTGGACCCTTATGATCACTCGGCTAAGCATGCCTCTCCTTAATGTCAATATGCCTTGTCCATTGCTGTTCTGGTTAGTGTTTATTGGCTTATTTCACTGTAGAGCCTCTAGCCTTCTCATTATACCTTATCCAACCTTTCAGTTCCACCAGCCACACATGCAATGATATCACCTGGTTTCAATGATGTTTCTAGAGACAATATCTCTCTCATCATCATCACTCAATGCCTAGGTTTACCTCCACTGTATTCACATCCTACCATACCTTTGTCTGTACATTATACCTTGAAGCTATTTTATCGCCCCCAGAAACCTGCTCCTTTTACTCTCTGTTCCGGACGTCCTAGACGACCAATTCTCATTGCTTTTAGCCGTACCCTTATCCTACTCCTCCTTTGTTCCTCTGGTGATGTAGAGGTGAATCCAGGCCCTGCAATACCTAGCTCCACTTCTATTCCCCAGGCGCTCTCTTTTGATGACTTCTGTAACCGTAATAGCCTTGGTTTCATGCATGTTAACATTAGAAGCCTCCTCCCTAAGTTTGTTTTATTCACTGCTTTAGCACACTCTGCCAACCCAGATGTCCTAGCCATGTCTGAATCCTGGCTTAGGAAGACCACCAAAAACGCTGAAATCTCCATCCCTAACTACAACATTTTCAGACAAGATAGAACGGCCAAAGGGGGCGGTGTTGCAATCTACTGCAATGATAGCCTGCAGAGTTCTGTCCTACTATCCAGGTCTGTACCCAAACAATTCTACAAACTGTAATGGAACTCTTTTGACTTTTGACTCTTTTGACTTGTGCCTTTGTCATAGTGAACTAAATGCGCAAACAAAACGGAGGTATTTGGACATAAATATGGACGTAATCGAACAAAACAAACATTTCTTGTGGAAGTGGGAGTCCTGGGAGTACATTCCGACGAAGATCAGCAAAGGCAAGTGAAGATTTATAATGCTATTTCTGACTTTTGTTGACTCCACAATTTGGCGGGTAACTGTATGGCTTGCTTTTGTGGCTGGACGCTGTGCTCAGATTATTGAATATTGTGCTTTTGCCGTAAAGCTTTTTGGAAATCTGACACACCGGTTGCATTAAGAACAAGTTTATCTTTAATTCTATATAAAACGTATCTTTCAAAGTTTATGATGAGTATTTATTTTATTTGATGTGGCTCTCTGCAATTTCTCTGGATGTTTTAGAGGCATTTCTGAACATGGCGCCAATGTAAACTGAGGTTTTTGGATATAAACATGAACTTTACCAAACAAAACATACATGTATTGTGTAACATGAAGTCCTATGAGTGTCATCTGATGAAGATCATCAAAGGTTAGTGATTCATTTATCTATATTTCTGCTTTTTGTGACTCCACTCTTTGGCTGGAAAAATGGCTGTGTTTTTCTGTGATTTGGCGGTGACCTAACATAATCGTTTGTGGTACTTTTGCTGTAAAGCCTTTTTGAAATCGGACACTGTGGTTGGATTAACAACAAGATTACCTTTAAAATGGTATAAAATACTTGTATGTTTGAGGAATTATAATTATGAGATTTCTGTTGTTTTGAATTTGGCGCCCTGCAATTTCACTGGCTGTTGGCAAGGTGGGACGCTAGCGTCCCGAACGATCCCAGAGAGGTTAACACCCCAGCCATCCTACAATCTAAGCTTGATGCCCTAAATCTCACACAAATTATCAATGATATCAATTATCAATGAACCTACCAGGTACCACCCCAAAGCCGTAAACACGGGCACCCTCATAGATATCATCCAAACCAACTTGCCCTCTAAATACACCTCTGCTGTTTTCAACCAAGATCTCAGCGTTCACTGCCTCATTGCCTGCATCCGTAATGGGTCACCGGTCAAACGACCTCCACTCATCACTGTCAAACTCATCACCCTGAAACACTTCAGCGAGCAGGCCTTTCTAATCGGCCTGGCCCGGGTATCCTGGAAGGATATTGACCTCATCCAGTCAGTAGAGGATGCCTGGTTATAAAAAAAAGCCTTCCTCACCATCTTAAATAAGCATGCCCCATTCAAAAAATGTAGAACCAGGAACAGATATAGCCCTTGGTTCTCTCCAGACCTGACTGCCCTTAACCAACACAAAAACATCCTATGGCGTTCTGCATTAGCATCGAACAGCCCCCGTAATATGCAACTTTTCAGGGAAGTTAGAAACCAATATACACAGGCAGTTAGAAAAGCCAAGGCTAGCTTTTTCAAGCAGAAATTTGCTTCCTGCAACACAAACTCCAAAAAGTTCTGGGACACTGTAAAGTCCATGGAGAATAAGAACACCTCCTCCCAGCTGCCCACTGCACTGAGGATAGGAAACTCTGTCACCACCGATATAAATCCACTATAATTGAGAATTTCAATAAGCGTTTTTCTACGGCTGGCCATGCTTTCCACCTGGCTACCCCTACCCCGGTTAACAGCACTGCACTCCCCACAGCAACTCGCCCAAGCTTTCCCCATTTCTCCTTCTCCTAAATCCAGTCAGCTGATGTTCTGAAAGAGCTGCAAAATCTGGACCCCTACAAATCAGCCGGGCTAGACAATCTGGACCCTTTCTTTCTAAAATTGTCTGCCGAAATTGTTGCAACCTCTATTACTAGCCTGTTCAACCTCTCTTTCGTGTCGTCTGAGATTCCGAAAGATTTTAAAGCAGCTGCGGTCATCCCCCTCTTCAAAGGGGGGGACAGTCTTGACCCAAACTGCTACAGACCTATATCTATCCTACCCTCCCTTTCTAAGGTCTTCGAATGCCAAGTTAACAAACATATTACCGACCATTTCGAATCCCACCGCACCTTCTTCGCTATGCAATCTGGTTTCAGAGCTGGTCATGGGTGCACCTCAGCCACGCTCAAGGTCTTAAACAATATCTTAACCGCCATCGATAAGAAACAATACTGTGCAGCCGTATTCATTGACCTGAACAAGGCTTTCGACTCTGTCAATCACCACATCCTCATCGGCAGACTCGATAGCCTTGGTATCTCAAATGATTGCCTCGCCTGGTTCACCAACTACTTCTCTGATAGAGTTCAGTGTGTCAAATCAGAGGGCCTGTTGTCCGGGCCTCTGGCAGTCTCTATGGGGGTGCCACAGGGTTCAATTCTTGGGCCGACTCTCTTCTCTGTATACATCAATGATGTTGCTCTTGCTGCTGGTGAGTCTCTGATCCACCTCTACGCAGACGACACCATTCTGTATACATCTGGCCCTTCTTTGGACACTGTGTTAACAACCCTCCAGACGAGCTTCAATGCCATACAACTCTCCTTCCGTGGCCTCCAACTGCTCTTAAATACAAGTAAAACTAAATGCATGCTCTTCAACCGATCGCTGCATGCACCTGCCCGCCCGTCCAGCATCACTCCTCTGACTAAGATGGTTCTGACTTAGAATATGTGGACAACTACAAATACCTAGGCGTCTGGTTAGACTGTAAACTCTCCTCCCAGACTCACATCAAATATCTCCAATCCAAAGTTAAATCTAGAATTGGCTTCCTATTTCGCAACAAAGCATCCTTCACTCATGCTGCCAAACACACCATCGTAAAACTGACCATCCTACCGATCCTCGACTTTGGCGATGTCATTTACAAAATAGCCTCCAATACCCTACTCAATAAATTGGATGCAGTCTATCACAGTGCCATCCGTTTTGTCACCAAAGCCCCATATACTACCCACCACTGTGACCTGTACGCTCTCGTTGGCTGGCCCTCGTTTCATACTCGTCGCCAAACACACTGGCTCCAGGTCATCTACAAGACCCTGCTAGGTAAATTCCCCCCTTATCTCAGCTCGCTGGTCACCATAGCAGCACCCACTCATAGCACGCACTCCAGCAGGTACAGTATATCTCTCTGGTCTCCCCCGAAACCAATTCCTCATTTGGCCGCCTCTCCTTCCAGTTCTCTGCTGACAATGACTGGAACGAACTACACAAATCTCTGAAACTGGAAACACTTATCTCCCTCACTAGCTTTAAGCACCACTGCACCTGTACATAGCCCATCTATAATTTAGCCCAAACAACTACCTCTTCCCCTACTGTATTTATTTATTTATTTTGCTCCTTTGCACCCCAACTTTGCACATTCTTCCACTGCAAATCTACCATTCCAGTGTTTTACTTGCTATATTGTATTTACTTCGCCACCATGGCCTTTTTAAAAAATTTAAAATGTTTATTTTACCCCCTTTTCTCCCCAATTTCGTGGTATCCAATTGTTAGTAATTACTATCTTGTCTCATCGCTACAACTCCCGTACGGGCTCGGGAGAGACGAAGGTCGAAAGCCATGCGTCCTCCGAAACACAACCCAACCAAGCCGCACTGCTTCTTAACACAGCGCGCCTCCAACCCGGAAGCCAGCCGCACCAATGTGTCGGAGGAAACACCGTGCACCTGGCTACCTTGGTTAGCGATGAGACAAGGATATCCCTACCGGCCAAACCCTCCCTAACCCGGACGACACTAAGCCAATTGTGCGTCGCCCCACGGACCTCCCGGTCGCGGCCGGCTGCGACAGAACCCAGAGTCTCTGGTGGCACAGCTAGCGCTGCGATGCAGTGCCCTAGACCACTGCGCCACCCGGGAGGCCGTCCATGGCCTTGTTTTGCCTTTACCTCCCTCATCTCACCTCATTTGCTCACATTGTATATAGACTTATTTTTCTACTGTATTATTGACTGTATGTTTGTTTTACTCCATGTGTAACTCTGTGTTGTTGTATGTGTCGAACTGCTTTGCTTTATCTTGGCCAGGTCACAATTGTAAATGAGAACTTGTTCTCAACTTGCCTACCTGGTTAAATAAAGGTGAAATAAATAAAAATAAATAAATAAAAATAACATTAACACATTACATAAATATAAACTTACTGTTCATGCATTTCAGTGTTATTTAAACTTGAGTAGCCTAATTGTTGTAAGACTTCTGTAATTAATGCTACATGTAGTATTACAAACAAACAAACAAACTGGTGCTCAGAATTTCAACAACACAAGCTCCCAAGTGGTGCAGAGGTCACTACAGACACCCTGCTTTGAATCTAGGCTGTATCACAACCGGCTGTGATTGGGAGTCCCATAGGGCGGCGCACAATTTGCCCAGCGTCGTCCGGGTTTGCCCGGTGTAGGGCGCCATTGTAAATAAGAATTTGTTCTTAACTTACTTGCCTAGTTAAATAACGGTTATTATTTTTATTTATTTTGAAAGCCAAGGTACAATATACTGTACGTGCCATTTGTTTTCTCCAACCATGACTGGGAGATGTTCATCTCCCCAAAACAGATGGAGGGGACTAACAATAAAACCCTGAAAGCATTAAGCCAACCACATAGCTGTTTTAATTGTGTGTTGTGGAGCTGTTGGCACAGCCTTCCTGATTGCTGCTACCGCTAACGGGCTTTGGTTAGACAAACAGCATCTTCTGTGGACGTGTAGAGCATGATTTGTGTTGTGAAGGTTGCTTAGAGAGAGGAAGATGAAGCGAGGAGGAAAGATGGAGCACTCTATTGTCCAGTAGGGGGGTGAAGAACAGATTGGAGGCCCTTTTGGTGCGCTCCTGTACAGCAGGGAAGAGCTAGCACCTGGCTAATGCTTTTATGGGTCATCATTTATGTTGGGGCTGTCGCCGTGGATGGTAAGCATCAGCAATGCTATGCCCAACAGAGTGCCGTGCCAGCCATCCTAACCTTCTGTGTGTGTAGGACATAACACTCATTCACAAGCTAATCTAAGGCCCTTCATCAGACAAACCGCTGGGAATGTATATTGCATTGATCAATCATAAGATAATGCCTGGAATAGAGAGAACATGAGCACGGGAAAAGAAACAGAACACACACATTCCTAATAGTGAATGCACGTAGTTATAAACATAGGACACAACAGACAGACAGACAGACAGACAGACAGACAGACAGACAGACAGACAGACAGACAGACAGACAGACAGACAGACAGACAGACAGACAGACAGACAGACAGACAGACAGACTGTGCCATGACTGACAAACGCAGTTAGAAATCAATTTGCCGCTAACAAGCTTTACTTAATAAGCTCCAAGGGACAGTAGGATACATAATACACTGACTGGTACCTCACAGCTAATACCACCTGCTGTTCAATATTATCATGCAAAAAAACATTTGATGAATGTCAGAGTTGGTGTATCTCACTCTCAGAGAAGCCGCAATATCGCATCAAAACCAAGACTTTCACAACCCTGCTCCAGCCACAATGCTAATAATATATACCCGGGCCGACAAAGTGCAAAATCTGTTGATGTGTCCTTGAGCAAGGCACTTAACCCTCATTTGCACTAGGGATGCTGTACTACTATGGCTGATCCTGTAAAACAACACATTTCACTGGACCTATCTGGTGTATGTAACAACAAAACATATACAATTTTAGGATCCTTTGTGTCTTCTTCTAATGCCTCTTAAAGGGAAAGAAATCCAAAAGTAATCAGATTACGTTACATAATTTGGGGAATCCAAAAGTTACATTACTGATTACAATTTTGAACTGTAACGGATTACATTTAGAAAGTAACCTACCCAGCCCTGCATGCAGCTTTGAGTAATGAGTAAGATGTATATATGGTAATATTCAAGTGAGTGTGCACGCACACATGCGTTTGAGCGTGCGTGTGTAAGTGCGTGTGTTACCTGTACTCCTCCTGAGTGAAGATGGGGATCCTGGAGGGCTGGAGAACAGTGATCTCCACCAGAGTTCGGTTCTCCTTCACTGGCTCTCCATCGTCAAAGGCTATCACCACCAACTGAGAGGACACACACACAAGCACACACACACATTACTGATTTCTTCTTGAATCAAACCACAATGCCTGGTCGCCATCTGTTTCTGCATGCATGACAATGAATAAGAGAGACGTTTGAAATGGCACAAACAGGTCTGGGAACCAAGGTCCAACCCACCGAGAGAGAGTGTATGAATCTATCGACCCAACATTCTTAGACCGGGGAGACGAGACAGAGACAGAAAGCAAGACAGAGTCAGAGCAAGAGAGAGAGTTTGTCCTTATTACAACCTAATATCCTTCAGCAACATGCTCCTTCCGTTTGCTGCCAAGGTTACACTGAGCTGAGGTCAGCTCCACATACACTCAGATGACCTTCTGTGGGAGTATAATGTCAGGAACTTAATATGCTGCACACATTGGTTTAGTCACAGGTGGAGTCCGTGCAATAGCCTGATGAATAAGGACATGATGAAGGTATTGTGAGAAGGTTCCAAAAAGAGTCCATTAGCTCAATATGTGCACCCTTTTGACCAATAAGAACTAATAATAAAGTGCACAGATAATGTACACTATTTCTGTACAGTATGTGAGGAAAGGTGTACAGTACATGTGTACTTTAAGAAAGACTCACAAAAAAATATATACACTACCGGTCAAAAGGTTTAGAACACCTACTCATTCAAGGGGTTTTCTTTATTTTTACTATTTTCTACATTGTAGAATAATAGCGAAGACATCAAAACTATGAAATAACACATATGGAATCATGTAGTAAAAGTGTTAAACAAATCAACATATATTTTATATTTAAGATTCTTCAAATAGCCATCCTTTGCATTGATGACAGCTTTGCACACTCTTGGTATTTTCTCAACCAGCTTCACCAGGAATGCTTTTCCAACAGTCTTGAAGGAGTTCCCATATGTGCTGAGCACTTGTTGGCTGCTTTTCCTTCACTCTGCCGTCCGACTCATCCCAAACCATCTCAATTTGGTTGAGGTCGGGGGATTGTGGAGGCCAGGTAATCTGATGCAGCACTCCATCACTCTCCTTCTTGGTCAAATAGCCCTTACACAGCCTAGAGGTGTGTTGGGTCATTGTCCTGTTGAAAAACAAATGATAGTCCCAAGCCCAAACCAGATGGGATGGCGTATCGCTGCTGAATGCTGTGGTAGCCATGCTGGTTAAGTGTGAATTGTAAATAAATCACAGACAGTGTCACCAGAAAAGCAACCCCACACCATAACACCTCCTCCTCCATGCTTCACGGTGGGAAATAAACATGCAGAGATCATCTGTTCACCCACAACGTGTCTCACAAAGACACTGTGGTTGGAACCAAAAATCTCCAATTTGGACTCCAGACCAAAGGACAAACCGGTTTAATGTCCATTGCGCGTGTTTCTTGGCCCAAGTAAGTCTCTTCTTATTATTGGTGTCCTCTAGTAGTGGTTTCTTTGCAGCAATTTGACCATGAAGACCTGATTCATACAGTCTCCTCTGAATAATCGATTTTGAGATGTGTCTGTTACTTGAACTCTGTGAAGCATTTATTTGGGCTGCAATTTCTAAGGCTGGTAACTCAAATGACCTTATCCTCTGCAGCAGAGGTAACTCTGGGTCTTCCATCCCTGTGGTGGTCCCAATGACAGCCAGTTTCATCATAGCGCTTGATGGTTTTTGCGACTGCACTTGAAATTTTTCGGATTGACTGACCTTCATGTCTTAAAGTAATGATGGATTGTCGTTTCTCTTTGATTATTTCAGCTGTCCTTGCCATAATATGGACTTTGTCTTTCACCAAATAGGGCTATCTTCTGTATACCCGCCTACCTTATCACAACACAACTGATTGGCTCAAACACATTAAGAAGGAAAGAAATTCCATAAATGTACTTTTTAGAATGCACAAGTGTTAATTGAAATGCATTCCAGGTGTCTACCTGTAACGGCAGATTTCCTCCTCTTCGTCTGAAGAGGAGGTGTAGCAGGGATCGGACCAAGACGCAGCGTAGTAAGTGTCCATGTTTTAATATAATCAACTGAACAAGACACAATACAAAATAACAAAAGTAAATCTAACCGAAAACAGTCCCGTGTGGACAAACACTGACACAGGAAACAAACACCAACAAACCAACAGTGAAAACAGGCTACCTAAATATGGTTCCCAATCAGAGACAATGAAAAACACCTGCCTCTGATTGAGAACCATATCAGGCCAAATGACAAACCTAAACATAGAAACACAGAACATAGACTGCCCACCCCAACTCACGCCCTGACCAACTAACTAAAGACAAAAACAAAGGAAAATAAAGGTCAGAACGTGACACTACCTCATGAAGCTAGTTGGGAGAATGCCAAGAGTGTGCAAAGCTGTCGTCAAGGCAAAGGGTGGCTATTTGAAGAATGTCAAATGTATATAAAATATATTTTGATTTGTTTAACACTTTTTTGGTTACTACATGATTCCATATGTGTTATTTCATAGTTTTGGTGTCTTCACTATTATTCTACAATGTAAAGAATTGTAAAAATAAAGAAAAACTCTTGAATGAGTAGGTGTTCTAAAACTGTTGACCGGTAGTGTATATATATACTGTATATAAAAAGGAAAGAAAGGCACATAGTATGAGAGGAGATTATATATGAGTGAGTTTCTTTCATTTATGATGGCTGAGATGGAGGTATTGTGCAAATGTTCTAGAAACAGAATATCCATTAGTTTAATCTGTGCACGTTTCTGACCCACTGGTCTGCATTAGATCTTAAAGTGCAACTGTACTGTACAAATCATCCATCATCATCATACCTTGAAGGTGACGCTGGGCTGTTCGTTGAGGTTGACCCTGGTGATGACCCTCCCAGATCCCTTCTCCACGTCAAAGATGCTACCGCTGTAAGGTGATTGGTCCTCGTCCACTCTGTAACGCACCAGACTGGCTGGAGTACCCTGGGACAGAAACACAGGGGCAAGACAGACATGTTAGGTGAGTGAACTCCTCTATTTTATGTGTGTTTTGTCCTATATTTTTATTTTTAATCCCAGCCCCTGTCCCCGCAGGAGGCCTTTCACCTTTTGGTAGGTCGTGATTGTAAATAAGAATTTGTTCTGGACTGACTTGCCTAGTTAAATAAAAGTGAAATAAAAAAATACAAATATTTTTACTTTTGCTATTGTATATTGCTCAAGGGGACAGCAGTGATGCTATGATAATTTATGAGTATTTTCACACAGGTGGGTTGAAGTAGTCTGAAAGAACTGACTTACAGTTTGCTTTACTCTAACTCTACAGTAGCTTGAGAAGCTAACGGATTCCCAATTCCCCTGACCGGGTCACGAACCTAGGTCGTGAATATGACTCATGGGTGTGTTTTCCGACTTCGCTATAGTCTCCGGCAGGTACTCTCCATGCAAGTGAACCTCGATGAACTACCTCTGCTACACTGTGACTACACGACATAGTCTCATCCCCTCATTACCAGTAGGAGGACTGCTCCTCACATGACCCTTTACTGTAGTCATTCACACATCATCTCTTGGAGTTAAATAACACCCACCCTATCCCTCCATCCACAAATCAAATCCACTTTAAGATATTAATGAAAGCTGGGACTTAAATATGACCCTTAAATTAAGATTAATAATGCTTTCAGATAGCTGATTATCTCATAACTATCTTTTTCAATTATACCACTTTCAAGCTCCACATTTTTTTTCCCACTTTTTTTTCTTACTGTCTTCTAATAGAAGATAATACTTCAGTGCCCTTCAGCAGAACTGAGAATGCGGGACTTGAGAAAGCCTAATGGGTTTTCTGTGCTGTAGAGTCAAACTGGGCAGAACTGAGCAAATGCGGGGGTTAGAGATGTTAGATCCCTTGGGTGATATACTCACACAAATACATCTGCCGAAGGTTGTGAGAAATCATCAGAGAGAGCTTACGGATACACTGAGGGGCATGTGTGTAACATCCAGGCTGTGTGCGTAGAATCCGGCATTTGTGTTAGATCCACACTGAGCATAATAAGAACAGAAACCAAATGCCTTTTTGTTTGGCAACTGCACCGACCAAATATTGTAACAAAAGTGTCAGCATTCTGTCAGAATTTTTATTTCAGGTGAACATAATGGCATAGGCTAAGTACGGTATTTTGCCCAAGGGCAACCAATAAAGGCACACCATTTCAGATTCCAACACCAGTCATATGCTGTTCCTTAACATGTAAGGCTAAGCTTTGACTTTGAAATATTACTAAGAAGTAGAACCCCAGGCCATTTGGCCACTGCAGTGTGAGCTGAAAGGCCAAACAAGCCCTCAGGATCAGAGACCATGCACCTATTTAAAATAAACATTTGTAAAAATGAGATTATGTCCTCACCCCCATTTCCCTTCCCCTATAAACTGTGCAGTTCAGTATCAACATTTCCAGTTTCCACATTTGACATTCAATGGCAGGTCTCATACTGGTTCCAAGACAGCAGTACTATGGGGATTGCCTTGACTGTAGATACAGTAACATCTTACTATATCTACTAGTGCTTTCAGGTTTACAGCAACTCCCCTTGTCTGGCTTTTTGCTCACAGACCATAAATATTTTATGCCTTCTGCTGGGGAAAACACTCACCAAAAATTGAGATATTTACCACTTTGACATCTAAGAAATGTATGTTGGGACTAGGGATGTGGCGGTCATGAAATTTTGTCAAGCAAACAGCTGCCGGTTACACGGTAATTGACTGTTATTATTAACATAAACACGTTTAGCATCTTGTGACTTCCATGCATAGCCAACAAGCCACTGATGCAGACCTTTGAAACGTCTACATTTTAAAAAGTCTAATAAATAAATGTAATATAGCCAACACCTTCACAATGAATCCATTATTTATTTTAGACAGGTCTAAAGAAACATGATATGAAGAAAATGTAGTCTATTTCAGAAGAACAGAATAGCATACTCTGAGTTGTCCTTATGTTAGGCCCTGATATGGCTGTGGGCTACACTAGTTAATTTAGCAGACAAGATCTGATTAGAATACCGTGGCATTATTTTGTATTATTTTATATGTGACTAATTTCAGGAAACTAGGCGTGTCACTACTTCACAGGAGAGCCATTTGAACGTAAACTTTTTAAAATTTGTATAAAAATTAGTTTTTTTGGCAGAAATACCTTCTAGAACTTTCATGTGCCTTAATATCAAACTTGTATGCAATCTGTAAATACGAATAAAATTGTTATATTACGAGCCTAGTTGGTTTAGCCACAGAAAAAGTGAGGAGCCTTCCCTAGCCATGATTGCCTGAGTTAATGGGTGGGCTGGACAAGCCGAGAGATGAGTTCAGATTAGTCTGCCATGTAGAGCGCTTCTGTCTATAACATGAACTGGTCAGTATATGTAGTTAATCCTTTCTAACACAGCTTTTATGAAATATATTACATAGTAGAACTGAAAAGGTGTTGCTCTCCATTTTCTGCAGGACCAAGTTTTGAAATCAGTGGAATGCACAGTGGAATTAGAGTATGATATTCTGCCGTTTGATTGCAAATACGCAGACGGAGTCGAAAAGAGAACACACAGAAGGATGTTGTATAAAACACCTGTCTCCGGAATACATCTTCAAACTAAGGTAACCATGGCATCCGTGACAGAGAGGAAGAAGCATCCATCCATGTATACGGGTAAGATAGTCTAGCTAACTACATTTTCAGATATTACATATTTCAAATTTTGTCAGAAAGTTGTTTTAATTTCAAGTTAAAGATCACTGTTAGCTAGCTAGTTAACGTTAGCTGGCTGGCTCGCAAGCTAACTGTCATGACTGTCCTGTAAGGATCTGTCACGGCCGTTGAAAGATGAGGACCAAGGTGCAGCGTGGTGAGCGTACATTTTCTCTTTATTAGAAACATTGCCGACAAAACAATAAACAATACAAAACAAACCGTGAAGCTAAAGGCTATGTGCCCTAAACAAAGTCAACTTCCCACCAAGACAGGTGGAAAAAAGGGATACCTAAGTATGGTTCTCAATCAGAGACAAACGATAGACAGCTGCCTCTGATTGAGAACCACACCCGGCCAAACACAAAGAAATACACAACATAGAACATAGAATACCCACCCCAACTCACGCCCTGACCAAACCAAAATAGAGACATAAAAAGGATCTCTAAGGTCAGGGCGTGACAGTACCCCCCCCCCCCAAAGGTGCGGACTCTGGCCGCAAAACCTAAACCTATGGGGGAGGGTCTGGGTGGGCATCTATCCGCGGTGGCGACACAGGTGCGGGACGCAGACCCCGCTCCACCACTGGCTCCCCCCACTTTGGTGGCACCTCTGGTGCGGGGACCCTAGTCGTTGACCCTGGACTGGGGACCCTCGTTGCGGGCCCCGGACTGGGGACACTCGTCGTCGACCCCGGACTGGGGACCCTCGTTGCGGGCCCCGGACTGGGCACCCTCGCTGGGGGCTCCGGACTGGAGAACGTCGCTGGAGGCTCCGGACTGGAGAACGTCGCTGGAGGCTCCGGACTGGAGAACGTCGCTGGAGGCTCCGGACTGGAGAACGTCGCTGGAGGCTCCGGATTGGAGGCCTTCGCTGGAGGTTTTGTGCCATGACTCCTCACTGGAGGCTTCGTGCCATGGATCATCACTGGAGGCTTCTTGCCATGGATCATCACTGGAGGCTTCTTGCCATGGATCATCACTGGAGGCGTCTTGCCATGGATCATCACTGGAGGCTTCTTGCCATGGATCAACACTGGATGCTTCTTGCCATGGATCAACACTGGAGGCTTCGTGCCATGGATCATCACTGGAGGCTTCTTGCCATGGATCATCACTGGAGGCTTCGTGCCATGGATCATCACTGGAGGCTTCTTGTCATGGATCATCACTGGAGGGAGGAGACGTATGGGCAGTCTGGTACGTTGAGCTGCCACAGGGCTCACCAGACTGGGGAGACACACAGGAGGATTAATTCTAGGCGCAGGCACAGGACTCACCAGGCTGGAGAGACATACAGGAGGCCCTGTCCTAGGCAGAGGCACCGGATACACTGGGCCGTGGAGGCGCACTGGAGGTCTCGAGCTAGGAGCCTGCACAACCCGCCCTGGCTGGATGGTTACTTTCGCCCTGCAGATGCGGGGCGCAGGCACAGGACGCACTGGGCTGTGCAGACGCACCGGAGACACAGTGCGCAGAGCCGGTGCAGGATATCCTGGGCCAAGGATACGCTCTGGAGGTCTGGAGAGCAGGGCTGGCACAACCCTTCCTGGCTGGATGCTCACCCTAGCCCGGCAGATGCGGGGAGCTGGAATGTAGCGCACCGGGCTATGCACGCGCCCGGTAGACACCGTGCTTTCCACCGCATAACACGGTGCCTGACCAGTACGACGCTCTCCACGGTAAGCACAGGGAGTTGGCTCAGGTCTCCAACCTGATTCAGCCACACTCCCCGTGTGCCCCCCCAAAAAACATTTTGGGGGCTGCCTCGCGGGCTTCCTTGCCAGCCGTGTTCCCTCGTAACGCTGTCGCTCTGCTTTCGTCGCTAACTCCACCTTCCATAATGCTTCCATCCGTTCCCATGGAAGGCGATCCCTTCCGGCAAGGATCTCCTCCCATGTCCAGGATCCCTTGCCGTTCAGGATGTCCTCCCATGTCCATTCCTCCTTTCTACCACGCTGCTTGGTCCGTTGGTGGTGGGAAGTTCTGTCATGGCTGTTGAAAGATGAGGACCAAGGTGCAGCGTGGTGAGCCTACATTTTCTCTTTATTAGAAACATTGCCGACAAAACAATAAACAATACAAAACAAACCGTGAAGCTAAAGGCTATGTGCCCTAAATAAAGTAAACTTCCCACCAAGACAGGTGGAAAAAAGGGCTACCTAAGTATGGTTCTCAATCAGAGACAACGATAGACAGCTGCCTCTGATTGAGAACCACACCCGGCCAAACACAAAGAAATACACAACATAGAACATAGAATACCCACCCCAACTCACGCCCTGACCAAACCAAAATAGAGACATAAAAGGGATCTCTAAGTTCAGGGCGTGACAGGATCCAAATAGGTCAGATCAGCTTTGCAATAAATAACTTCAGCCAGACCCCCTCTCACCCGCAGAGGGGGGAGAAGGGAGCTGGTGGGGGGTTGAAAGCCCACACTGTGTTGTAAATCAAGGAGAGAACATCCCTCTCCAAATTCACACAGGAATGTGCCTTTCTTTCACAGACATTTTCCAGCTGAAACTCTAACACGTTCTGGAGTGAATACTGGAACAATATTTCTAACATAGAACTTGGGGAATGGTAAGAGGCGATCTAAAGAATAATGTCATTTCGGTTGTTATTTTGTGATATCATTAAAAATGTTATAAAGGAAATACTGTAACTTGAAAAAAATAGTGCCGTAAAGAGTGTGATTTGCGACACAACGAAATAAACAATAGAGCATAATATGAAACGATAGACGTTTTTCTATCATCACACAATATATATCGTCATATCGCCCAGCCCTACTAAATAATATACAGTATGTGTGAAATTAGTTTTGATTTAGAATGGACCATTATCTATGCACTTATAGAGCGAATGGAGGATGCTTTTCCCGTGGTTAATTTTTGTGCCAGCCAGGTAGGCTATGCTCCTGTTGTAAAGAAAAGCAATGTGCTTAATATTAGAAAGTTGATCAATAAATATAGTAGGCCTAGCCTATAGAAAGCTGATGGGATCCTCCTCTTTTTAGAAGAGGCCCTCAAAACTATTTTCTCACGCAATTGTATAGCCTATAGAAATGTTACCCAACATGAGCTCATGTAGTGTTTGATTTGGTTTTCGAAAACATTTGCATTGATGTCAGAGTGACTGGAGGGACAATAGAGTGTTGAGTACCAGGCATTTAGCAGGTTTGGTAGGCTACTAATGACCATCAGCAGCATCAGAGCTTGGAGAAGTCTAGTTACCATGACTAAAGGGTCACGTGGAATTTGACTGCGGTCACGACTCGAGACAGCTGGTGTGGCGGTAATACGGTCACTATAACAGCCCTAGTTGGGACTCTCTCACTAAGGAATAAGAAACCTAATGCCTGCTTTTCGAAGACAAAATGTCAGCCAGGAATTTTCTACAACTTGTGTGTCTTTTCTTTCAAGATTTTATGTGTTAAATACAAGCACAAACAGACAGATCATGAATAAAAGAACAGGCAGAGAGACCCTGGAGAGTATACCAACATCTGCTAGGAAAACAGGAAGACAATGACAAAACACACCAGCCACCTCATTTGACCAGATACATCAAATAGTCTAGTGGCTACAATTACTCAGTCAATTATTTTTGTATTGTTACTAGACTAGTTTATCGATATACCCTCACTCTTCAACACCTCATGCCCTTCCACAAAATAGCTGTGAATGATGTTGCATTCTCACACAAGTGGGAAAACAACTCTTGCTCTCAACAGCCAATGTCTGCTAGTTTAGTTTCTGCCCTCCCTAAACAATCAATTTAACAATTAGTCACTGCTATGTTCACCAAAGTAACGAACCTATAACATATGGCTGAGATATAACTAAACAACTAAACAACAACAAAACAATAATTTAAATTGTACAAGACATATAACTAAGAAAAACAATCCAAGGATTAAAATAATGTAGATGTAAAACTAATTAGAAGAACTAAATATAGTGGGTTGAATGATGCTCTTCCAAAAACAATGCATTATTGACTAAAAAGATAGGCCTTCTTCGATAGACCTAAGACCTGGAATATCAAATCAAATCTGATTTAGTAACTGTAGTCCTTTCAAGTCCACTCTTATTTCTCCAAGGGCAGGAATACTTCCTGGAATATCTTCAAACTGATGACGTCACCGCCCTATGCTTCTTCACCTGACATTAGGACATAGCCTGTTATTAGAACATAGCCCCTATTGTTGGCCAAAAAATTTAACATTGCCTAAAATTACTGTAATAGCAGGCTTTGAGACCCTTATGAGACATTGTCTGCTGAGTGATCCATGGAGCTAAATGTGTTTTGGCTGTGATGTGAACTTCAGAACCTTCAATTTTCAGAAACATTAACTTCTTATGATCATTTAATTATTTCTTTTTTTATTTAACCTTTCTTTAACTAGGCAGGTCAGTTAAGAACAAATTCTTATTTAATGTCAGAGATTGAATTCCATTTCTGTTCTCCGGCCCTGTTTCCCTAATCAGCTCTGCTGTGGAAAGGAGGCACAACTACAGCCCACTTGATACTGTTCCTTCCGAAAGACAGACAGACGGACGGACGGACGGACGGACGGACGGACGGACGGACGGACGGACAGACAGACAGACAGACAGACAGACAGACAGACAGACAGACAGACAGACAGACAGACAGACAGACAGACAGACAGACAGACAGACAGACAGACAGACAGACAGACAGACAGACAGTACACATGCACAGAGAGCACAAAGAGGGGGAGGCCCCCTACCCTGGTGGCAACACTACCAGCAGGAGGTCCTTTCACACCAAGTTCCAGTCCAGTCTACAATCACTGGCCTTTTCTCCAGACCCCCGGGGAGGGTATAACGAGCAGATAGATTCGAGAAGCGTCAGATGAGGATTGTTTCTGATGGCTGCATTGTTTTAGATGGACACAATTCACACAAGAGTCAAATATAATGATGCAGACTATAAAAAAAGGCATATCATTCAATTCTATAAAAATCCTTGCCAAAGAGACTGCCAGGGAGAGAAAGGAAAGAGAGGGAGACGGACCAGGTTAGAAAATAGACAACAGATTGAGGAAGAGATGTGCAGATAGAAGCCCCAAAGTTCTCTGCTTTTCTTACACTACTACATTTTCTGGCTAGCCATACCACCCTGCATCCCACTGCTGGCTTTCTGCAAAAGGTTTGTTCCTTGGATGGGACATTAAACCAAGGTTCTGACTCTTTTGTAGTCACCAAAGATCCCATGACACTTATTGTAAGATTAGGGGTGTTAACCCGGTGTCCTGGCTAAATTCCCCACCTGGACCCTTGGACTACCTCGGTCATCTAATTATCTCCAGCTTCCAATTGACTCAATACAACCTCTCTGCGCTACCCTGCAACTTTTGCCCAGATCACAGCTAACTTGCTCTCCACAGAATACACATTCCGATATGCTACAGCAACAATGGAAACAAAAATGTACTAAACACTTTGAGAACCTCAAGACATGATGTAACTATGCTGAGCACTTGTTATAATGAAAAACAACTCCAGTCTCAAAACAAAAGAAAAGAGAGGGAGCATGTAAGGTAGAATACTGACTCACCTATGGGGCTATAAAATATTTAGGTGATTGCACTGCCAATAAACCCACCTTCCTTTGGCATAGGGTTGATGAAGCTGAACCACATTTTTTGGAGGACAAAATAACCTTGTTCTCTAGCATTTATTAGATTCCAAATGTGTCTTTGCTTTATCGTAATGGCCTTGTTTGTCCTATTGACAGAGCGAACGGGAAGCAGTAAAAGTTAGGTGAGTGTGGTATGAGGCATTACAAAAACCTATACTGACTTCCCCCTGCCCCTGTACAGCCTCGCCTGTGATAGGGAAATCATTTCTGAGTGCAACAGGGTGTCAAAATTATGGTGCTGTATCGTGTAATTTCATTCCTCTGGTTTGCAGCCGGCAACAAAAAAAAGTATATTCCAGGAAGTCGGTGTGGAACTGCTCAGCCATGGCAAAGTGAATGAAGACAGAAACAGATAAACAGAAGGGTGAGACTGGAACAGTGTGTTGTTTAACATACTTAACAGAAATAATCATCACATTATCACAACTGTGGGAACAGAACAGATGCAACACAATCAGGTAGCTATTTTTATGAAGAGAACATTGGTTCTTGCCGGTAGTGCTGTATTTCACTATGCTGTGTAATAAACAATAATTTGTGTAATCAGCTGTGATGCCTTAAGCGGTGAAAATCACTGTTCTCTTTAACAGGGGTTCTCAAAGTGGGGTCCGCAGAGGCACTGCATATACACTACATGACCAAAAGTATGTGGACACCCGCTCATTGAACATCTCATTCCAAAATCATGGGCTTTAAAGGGGAATGGAAACACTATGATTTAGAATGACGGCTAACTGTAAATCGTCATATTGGCATTGTTGCGTCACTGGCAGGAGAAAACATTTTGGAACTCACAAAAATGGCTGAATTTACCGAGTCGCTCCGAGTCTGAGAATGAAATAATGTCAGTTAGGGAGCCAATAAACCTACTGAAGCCGTTCATGTTTGAGCCGATCGTTGCCCCAGATCAATGAGTTCATTCTCGTAGCAGTAACAACACAGATATGCCGCCTGAAACACCTCAGCTAGAGGGTCGGCGTAGGCGAACACAAACTGGTGTGAGTGGGGATGCTGCCAGGTAATGGCTAGAGTAGGAGTGTGTGTGTTGTAGAGAGATGGTGGCGATACAACACAAAATCCCAGCGGATGGTGGCTGTATTACATCCAGTCAGAGGGTCCTGTCAGTCTGTCTGGGTTGCGATGTATTTATTGGACGTGTCGGTGCTCAATATATATAACCAGTATCCTATAACGATGTTTATCATCAGCGCTGTTTGGCGCGTTGGTAACACATTTACCTTTAGATTAGACGACTAGAGTTCCAATCGCAGGCAGCATCATGATTCATGAAATCTCATTCTAACCAATAATGGGGCGTGCTCTTTATAAATACATTGTGATTTAGTTTCGGTATCAGACTAACTTTGCTTTTTTTTGATTGCAGAGCATATCTGGCAGTTTATCGCCAGTTCAACCTATGGGCACAAGAGAGAATTGGACGAGGTCCCTGCGTGTGTCGTTTCTTCCATAAAGTGCGGATAGCCAGAAGCAAAGGCATTGAGTAAAAGTTTGAATAAAACCAGTTCATTTGGTAAATCTAGCCTAGCGTAAGACATAGACCTAATGCCTGCGCCTTATGTAAAAATAGCATTAGTTAGCTTGTTCACTATAACAACAGGTTCAAGCGTAACCAGATAAACTTGCTTTGAAGATAAATCTACTTTCAGTGTGCACTAATCCCGTACCCCTGTCGCTAGAGTAGTGACTTCAACTAGCTTTGGCTGCCATCTATTGTAAAGGAATAGTAACTACAATGGGCAGCTAGTCAGAGTCAAAGTAGACATTAATAATATATGCCATTTAGCAGACGCCTTTATCCAAAGCAAACTGGGTACATGGTAGTGGAAACAGATCATAGAAACAGGATAACAATTTTGATATCATAGATGATCAGTCCTCGCATCTATAGCTCTGTCTATGAATTTGAGAGTGGTTACATTTCTCCAGCCCAATCCCTCAGCTTTTTACCAAAAGAGGAGCAGGGAGGCACTTTGTTATTGTTTCTACTGCTGATTGCCACTTTAAGAAGTTAAGATGCAGATTAAATACACACCAAAATATGTTACAGATACTATAAAAATGTCCCATCACTCAGACAGTTAGTGAATACACAGCATCCAGCAGAGCAAACAATCAATCAAATATATTTTACAAAAGCCCTCTTTACATCAAAATAATAACCACAGTGGTTATAGAGGGTGCAAAAGTTCAACACCTCAGGAGCAACTGTCAGTTGGCTTTTCATAGCTGAGCATTCATAGGTTGAGAGAGAGAGAAACGGGTTAAAAAATAATCCTGCGAAAAACAATTCCACTCCGATTCCCTTTATGTATGGGTGTATCTTTGAATTCGCTGTTGAATGGCCTGCTCCTTCTCCATTTTCAGAACACCATCCCGCTCCCCCAAAGTGATCGATAGTATATCTCGGCTCGCACTGTGATTATTGTGATTCTGAGCTCTCAGGTTCATACAGCGAGTTCTGGTCTTCACTGATTTCACTCTCCGTCAGCTCCATCTGTGGCGTATAGGGGCAGGTTGTATACTGATGATCGTGAGCTCAATCTAGCTGGGCCCTGAGCTCTTTAGTGATGGTCCTGGTGGACCTCTTCTCCACTGCAGCACAGGAACACTCTGGCACCAAGGGGACAGTTTGGCCTGCTGTACTAACTGTTCTTTCCTGTTGGTAGAAAACAATGAAGGCATTTATTAGGCTATAGTAATATTCAATAATCACTGCATATACTTGAAATACACAATAGCCTTAGAAATAACATGTATTTGCATGTACCACCTGCCTCCTGCACAGTCTCCTCCAGGATTAAAACATTTTCAGGGATGAAGATGCCATCTTGAAAACAAACAAACGTTTTGTTAAGACAACTGAACCCACATCAGTTGGCATTAACAAGCTACCTGTTGTATGCTTTGTCAACGCACACACACACACACACACACACACACACACACACACACACACACACACACACACACACACACACACACACACACACACACACACACACACACACACACATTGTTCAGCAAACATTAGGTATGTCAACTTCTGTCTAGCTAATGAGGTGGAGCTAACAAAACATTACAAAAACAAATCTGTCAACAAAATGTATTACAGTACCTGACTATCTGAGGTGGAAGCTAGCTACAGTAACTAACTTTACCTAATAACAGGAGTACACGGATAAACTGTGTTGCAATTTTAGTTGCAGTTGAGTTGCTTGCTAACGTTATTTGCTGGGAGGTGTAACACAAAACACTTCAGACGCAATTAGCTAGTTACCTTCAACTAGAGTTGCAACAAAGTTGTCCAGTGTCTAACGCTAGCCTAGTCAACAACAGTCATGACCGGTTAACGTTACCTCTGGGGCTCCATTGCATTGACTCGCGTCGCCTCCTCCGTTCAGTCGTTTTTGATGATGGTCGGTCGGTAACCCCTACACCATAACCCTCTAAATGTCAAACGGAGGCGCAAGCAGAGGGCTTCAGCGTAGGCCTATGACTCCTTTCCATTCGGAAACTCCCGGTTGCCGCATCGAACGTGCCCTTCATCTCGAAGTCTGCCTCTGCGAAATGCTGTCTGCACATCCTGTTCTTCGATTCACTCTCAATACCACAGACAATTTGCTGATTCCTGCCAGTGAAGCACTGGCGTCAGTCCTTACTATGGCAATTTAAAATGACGCTGACCATAGCTCAAATAAACCTTGTCGGCGATCAAAAGACTAAATATAGAGATGTTTTTGTGTTAAATGCACGTTTAGTGTTAGTGGATTGAATACATCTCTTTGTTTAGATTTACTTCCCAAAGTGTTCCATTCCCCTTTAATATGGAGCTGGACCACCCCTTTGCTGCTAGAACAGCCTCCCAATCTTCTAGGAAGGCTTTCCACTAGATGTTGGAACATTGCTGCGGGGACCTGCTTCCATTCAGCCACAAGAGCATTAGTGAGGTCGGGCACTGATTTTGGGCGATTAGGCCTGACTCGCAGTCGGCATTCCAATTCATCCCAAAGGTGTTCGATTGGGTTGAGATCAGAGATCTGTGCAGGCCAATCAAGTTCTTCCACACTGTTGTCTACAAACCATTTCTGTATGGACCTCGTTTTGTGCACGGGGCATTGTCATAATGAAACAGGAAAGGGCCTTTCCCAAACGATTCCCATAAAGTTGGAAACACAGAATCGTCTAGAATGTCATTGTATGCTGTAGCGTTACGATTTCACTTCAATTGAACGCAGAGGCCTAGCCTGAACCTTGAAAAGCAGCCCCAGACCATTATTCCTCCTACACCAAACTTTACAGTTGGCACTATGCATTCGGGTAGGTAGCGTTCTCCTGGCATCCGCCAAACCCAGATTCGTCCATCGGACTACCAGCTGGTGATGCGTGAATCATCACTCGCATTTCCACTGCTCCAGAGTCCAATGGCGGCGAGCTTTACACTACTCCAGCAGACGCTTGGCATTGCGCATGGTGATCTTAGGCTTGTGTGCGGCTGCTCGGCAAAGGAAACCCATTTCATGAAGCTCCCGACGAACAGTTATTGTGCGGACGTTGCTTCCAGAGGCAGTTTGGAACTCGGCAGTGAGTGTTGCAACCGAGGACACACAATTTCTGCGCTAGAAGCTTGAGAACTCGCCAGTCCCATTCTGTGAGCTTGTGTGGCCTACCAATTCGCGGCTGAGACGTTGTTGCTCCTAGACGTTTCCACTTCACAATAACAGCACTTACTGTTTACCGGGGCCGCTCTAGCAGGGCAGAAATTTGACAAACTGACTTGTTGGAAAGGTGGCATCCTAAGCCGGTGCCACGTTGAAAGTCACTGAGCTCTTCATTATGGGCCATTCTACTGAAAATGATTGTCTATGGAGATTGCATGGCTGCGTGCTCGATTTTACACACCTGTCAGCAACGGGTTTAGCTGAAATAGCCGAATCCACTAATTTGAAGGGGTGTAAAAACAGCTGCATTGGACCTTTAAAAAATGTTTGGCCAAGGGATCAGTGGAATAAGTCTCTACAATGTATGTTCTTAACCCTGGGAAACATAGGCCTGGGAGGCTCATAAGGATATTGGTATCTACAGTACTCCACCAACAATACATTTATCAACTCAATAGTTCTTGTATTCCCCAAAATTATTTTGGGGGGGCATACATACACTGTAATTTAAGCTTTAAAACTGCAGTTCTCTCTTCCTCATGGATTTTCTTTTTGAATTTCAGGTTATTAATGTTAAAGCTGCAACAAGAAAATATTTCTCTGCCCCATTATTTCTTGAAAACTGAGAAAGAGGCGGGCCATTCAAATATTCCTTCCCAGGGCCCGAGACTGGGTTCATCTGGCAATGCATTGCCGAGGTCATAGTAAAACCAAAGACAGTACAGTATGAAGAAACGGTTTCTCCAATAGAAATCCCCAATCACACTTGTAGGCGATGTCATGGGAACGTTGGCTATCTAAGCTAATGCGCAGAAACATGTCATCGGGTCTAACGGTCGTCTTGCTCCGAACGGCACATTTGCAGGCCGAAAATGAAAACGTTCAATTTAATATTTTCATGAGGTTGGCGTAATAACATGTTCAACTACTTAAGACATTGACTCGAATCTAGGTTGTGCCTTTAGCTTGAGAAAATTAACAAATAAGGAAGCTTTTTTTCCCCTCTCATTGACACTGGCCTGGTCTGCTTGGTTCACAAGACTTCGTTCCCGGAAGTCTTGTGATGTTGTGCTTCTGGGTTTAGAAACTCCTTGGATGCTATTTTTGTCTCACTTGAGTTGTGTTCTAATTGTGAGGGGTTCCCTGATGAATTTGCTATCACAAATGGGGTCCCCGGCCCCAAAAGGTTTTTAAAATACATATTAATCTTGATATGAATCATTAGTCACAGAGCGATCAGTGATACTCACAGGAGGGTCTTGGTCCTCAGCGAACACAGTGGCGATGACCGTTCCCTTCTCTGCATTGGGGGCCACCAGGCCCTTGTACAGCGCTTGGCTAAACACCGGGGAGAAGTCATTCATATCCTGTGAATAAAAAGAAAAGGAATAGATACATAAAGTACTGTAGGCTACTATGAATGTTGAATTTTACATTTTTGTATCCCCAACGCTTAAAAAACAAAAAGAGAAAGTTGGTCAATTTATTTTATACACTGTGATTGGAACTGCTATCTGCAAGTCTAGCTGACAAAGTTCTGTAGCAGCATTATTATGTGAATTAATGTCACAAGATACTTAATTCCAAATAATGGAAATGTTGAGGAAACCAAGGAAATTGGCCTTTGCAAGATGTGTATGGCCCCAGGCGTTGCTCTAGGACAGTGGTACATATTTCATATCTGATTGTAAACTTATCAGTTTCAAGTTTCACTATTTTTATGTTACGTGCACACGTACAGTGAAATGCCTTTCCTGCAAGCTCCAAACCCAACATTACAGTAATCAATATTAATGTAGCACTAAAAATAACAAGGTAGAATAAAACAAAACTGAACTGTAAACTGTACTGAACGTCAACTTAAACGTATTGAAGAACGATCTGGTCTAAATGGCCATGTACTCTCTAGGTTTCTTCCTAGGTTCCTTACTTTCTAGGGTTTTTCCTAACCTCTGTGCTTCTACATCAGCATTGCTTTCTCTTTGACTTAAATTGAATTATTTTGCTGCTCTATAGTTCGCTACATACTTCAGTCAAAATTAGGGAGGTTGTAAAAAACAAAGTGATCAGCGATCGGATTATCTCCAACCAATCAGAGTATCAAAGCCAATTACGAATGTTCAAACCGCCACCGTTCTAGTAATGGCCCAATCAATTGGTTTCTGAGAGCAATCAGAACGGCTAGAATGTTTTTCTGTTCTAGAAATCATCGGGAAAGTACTCAGATTCAGACATTGCGGAGAATAAATGAACATCCGTGGGTATTATATAATTGGACCATTTTCCTGTCCTGTTAAGCATTCAAAGTGTAACGAGTGCTTTTAGGTGTCAGGGGAAAAGTATGGCATAAAAAGTAAAGTATTTTCTTTAGGAATGTAGTGAAGTAAAAGTAAAAGTTGTAAAAAATTTAAATAGTAAAGTAAACTACAGATACCCCCCCAAAAAATTAAGTAGTACTTGAAAGTATTTTTACTTAAGTACTTTACACCACTGCTCAATTGAGATAATTTCCACACTGCCACGTAGGCCTGCCTGACAAGGTCAAATAATCTAGGATTTATTTTTAACCAAATGTTGCAATTGCAAATTGACTTAGAATTAGAGCAAAAATGTAGTAATCATGGAAATAGAATGACTATTCTAATTCTATTGTTAGAATATAATAGTGGGCACTTTGAATAGTGATGTTTGAGATGACAATGAATTAAAATGCCAGGGAGGAGTTATTGTGACAGGGTAGGAACTAAAGTGTTGATAAGTGTTTCCTAGGGGATCCTATAATCTTTGGCTACATGGCATGTTTTCTCTTAGCTACTTCATGTAGCTAAAGTATTCTTGCTTTGCATATTCCTCATTGATTTAGAAGATACTGTTGCACAAACAACATGCTGATTTAGGTCTACACCATCACTGGTATTATCCGGCTGTATTAGCTCTTACTCAGTACATTTATTAGTTAGCTAGCTAGCTATTAGCATTAGCGGCTAACAATTAGTGTCTCACAAGATTTTTGGCAACTTGCTAAGAAAAGACAAACTAGCTGTTTGCTGATGTAAGAAACACAAGCTAATAGTGTTATTATAGAACGCTAGTGGAATTTTATTAAGAAGCAACGTGAAAACAGCATTGTTGTCATCAACATTGTTGCATGTGCTGCATTGATCATGCAGACCGAACACAAGTGTCTCGTGGTTGAGGAACATCAAATGTGCTCCTTGAGTGAAAGGGGGCGGGGCGTACCTAGGTCTGTGTGGAAAGTGGCGCGGAGAGAGATCACTCAAGTAGCGAAGTAAACTATTAAAATTGACATTACACATTTAACAAACCAAACATTCAAATACCAGAATAGAAGGTAAAGTAAAAACCCAAACCGGTCCCTGCATCAATACCGGTATATCATAAAATACGGTATACCGCCCAGCCCTACACTTACCCATAATATGGCTTTTGCGACTGCACTTGAAATTTTTCAGACTGACTGACCTTCATGTCTTAAAGTAATGATGGATTGTCGTTTCTCTTTGCTTATTTGAGCTGTTCTTGCCATAATATGGACTTCGTCTTTCACCAAATAGGGCTATCTTCTGTATACCAACCCTACCTTGTCACAACACAACTGATTGGCTCAAACGCATTAACTTTTTATGGCTGCAGGGGCAGTATTGAGTAGCTCTGTTTAAGGTGCCCATTTCAAACGGCCTCGTACTCAATTCTTGCTCGTACAATATGCATATTATTGTTATTATTGGATAGAAAACACTCTCTAGTTTCTATAGCCGTTTGAATTATGTCTCTGAGTGGAACAGAACTCATTCTACAGCACTTTTCCTGATATGGAGTGAGATTTCAGAAATGTTGGCCTCTGGTCCCAGGTCAGTTTTAAAGTCCCTGTAAATCCTATGAGGATACAAACACTGCCCACGCCTTCCTCTAGATGTCAGTAAGAGGTGACAATTTGAATGGAGTCGATTGCGCAATCAGGGCCTGTATAAAAAGCCAAAGACCGGATGTACCGTTCTTTTCCTGCTGCGCCTGACGCACGATGGACGTTGGACCTGCTCTCTTTCCAAGCTTGGGTTTAGCCAGTAATATTTCGCCGGTCATGTTTTTACTCGTTATAGGTGTTAAAGACATCATAAGGTAGTTAATTTAAACCGTTTTATAGCAATTTATATCCGTTTAGTGCGATTTTGAGGCAATTCTTAGTGATGCACTTTGAAGCTTTGGGCACGTTTCCAGTACCGGTCGAACGTTAGTGGGCATTTCGACGGACAAGAGGACATCTTTCGACCAAAAGAAGATTAGACCCAAGAAAGGATACATTGCCCAAGATTCTGATGGAAGATCACCTCATAGTAAGAAATATTTAAGATGATAAATCGTTGTTCTGTCGAAAAATTTTAAACGCATATTCCGCCATTTTCTTTGGTATAGCTTCGCTTGGCGAACCCTGTATTGCACAGTAAGGATAATTTTAGAAATGTAATTCAGCGATTGCATTAAGAACTAATTTGTCTTTCGATAGCTGTCCAACTTATATTTTTTTAGTCAAGTTTATGAATAGTTAATCATGAGACAAGATCACTGTCAAATATGGCGCCCGACATTTTCAGGCTAGTTTTGCTAGTTTTGTCATTGTATAACCACGGTTTTTTGTGGCTAAATATGCACATTTTCGAACAAACTCTATATGTATGTTGTAATATGATGTTACAGGAGTGTCATCGGAAGAATTCTGAGAAGGTTAGTGAAAAAATTAATATATTTTGGCGATGATTACGTTATCGCTCTCTTTGGCTAGAATCAATGCTCTGGTAACGTTTGCACATGTGGTATGCTAATATAACGATTTATTGTGTTTTCGCTGTAAAACACTTAGAACATCTGAAATATTGTCTGAATTCAAAAGATCTGTGTCTTTCCATTGCTGTGAGCTGTGTATTTTTAAGAAATGTTTTATGATTAGTAATTAGGTAATACACGTTGCTCTGTGTATTTATTCTAGTCGAGTTGTGATGGTGGGTGCAATTGTAAACTATGATTTCTACCTGAAATATGCACATTTTTCTAACAAAACCTATCCTATACAATAAATATGTTATCAGACTGTCATCTGATGAGGTTTTTTCTTGGTTAGTGGCTATCAATATCTTTATTTGGCCGAATTGGTGATAGCTACTGGTGGAGAGAAAAAATGGTGGACAAAGAAAAATGGTGTCTTTTGCTAACGTGGTTAGCTAATAGATTTACATATTTTGTCTTCCCTGTAAAACATTTTAAAAATCTGAAATGGTGGCTTTATTCACAAGATCTGTATCTTTCATTTGGTGTCTTGGACTTGTGATTTAATGATATTTAGATGCTACTATTTAATTGTGACGCTATGCTAGCGATGCTAATCAGTGTGGGGGGGGTGGGGGATGTTGTCATAGGTGTACCGACCTCGGGCTTGCAGCCATAAGAGGTTTTAAGTAGGAAAGAAATTCCACAAATTAACTTTTAACAAGGCACACCTGTTAATTTAAATGCATTCCAGGTGACTACCTCATGAAGCTGGTTGAGAGAATGCCAAGAGTGTGCATAGCTGTCATCAAGGCAAAGGGTGGCAACTTTGAAGAATCTCAAATATAACATATATTTAGATTTGTTTTACACTTTTTGGGTTACTACATGATTCCATATGTGTTATTTCACAGTTTTGATGTCTTCACTATTATTCTATAATGTAGAAAATAGTCAAACTAAAAACAAACCCTTTAATGAGTAGGTGTGTGCAAACTTTTGAGGGGTACTGTACATTTGCAAACATTTCTAAAAACCTGTGTTCCTTTTGTCAATATGGGATATTGTGTGTAGATCGATGAGGAAAAATAATATTTTAATCAATTTCAGAATAAGTCTGTAACGTAAACAAAATGTGGAAAAAGTCAAGGGGTCTGAATACTTTCCAAATGCACTGTACATATAGAATTAAAGATCTTGAACAACACATTGATTCATATGATAAAATGACATTTCTGATGGTATGGTTGAAGTGGGCCGGTGCTGACCGGCAGAGAGAAGAGCCTTTGACACAAGTGCCCTTGAACAAACCATCTGATTTAACCATACCTAGAGGATCTTCATGTGAAAGGCAAAGACTCATTCACAGACACGTGTCCAGTTCATCTATATGCAGCTTGTGTTCTGTTGAGCTGACAAACGGTGATTCAGTGCTTCAGCTTTCAATAACAAAGTCTTGCCATGGTGTTGTTCTCTGTTTGTGGAGGTGGAGAATACACACACACACACACACAAGCACACTCTATCAGCTTCTACCGTGTGTTTTCAGAAAGGGTGAGAAAAGAGGGAAACGTTTGCGAGTTTATTTCTCAACCCAAGGACACAGGTAGACTACACAATCTATCACTGCGAGGTCTTCCATGGAAACAAAACCTTTCTAAAAACAAACACAAGAACAAATTAAACGCAAAAGACTTAAAAAGCTTCAGCAGGTGTAATATGGAGGGAGGAAGGAATGTCATTGTGCCTCCTCCATCTCCACTCATAGGAACCCAGTGTGAATCCATTCGTCCCGCCTTAATCCATGTTGGCCCTATCAAAAAGCTGCCAGCAAGGTGTGATCCTATCAAACACTGTTCCTGGGTGACTACAAGGAAACTGCATCAAACTGTCTTTATCGAAGGACAAACTCACTCTACAGCTAGGCTGGGCCTGCAGAGGAACAACTTGAAGGACCAAGCTTCCCTTGCCATCCTGGCAATATTGTGAATGCAGAGTGGAAGTCAGCGGATCTGCCATCGGGCTAAATAAAACCCACATACATCCTGAAAAAGCAAATGCACTGTTTTCTGTCCAACTCAGTGGGTGAAGTGTGAGACTAGGGGATGTTCTATATCATGGATATAGTCACAGTTAAAAGGTGTTGTTACGCATGCACACACTCACGTACACACACCCATACACACAAACAGAGTGAGACACAGTGTACCAAAACAGGAGGCGTTTAATCCCTTAGTTTCGATTGAGCGGCTAATCTCATGAAAGGTTGGAAAGGGAACGCATGCGTCTGGAAATCCTCACATAATTGCCGTCACAAAGCTAATGAGTCATTCAGCCCTGGAATAGCACCGGGCTAACACGACCGCTAGAAAGCCACGGTGGCTTTGGATATGTGCTCAGTCTTGGATTAGCCCTAACAAAAACACAATCAGGACTGCAATTCAAGTGTCTTCTACCTGGCCTATCTGAATGATTTTATCATTAAATTGAGTTTACAGCATATATTGACATAATACCATATGACTTCTATTCATCTAGCGCTGAAGTACTTTGCCTACTGGGGGGCAATGTTAACTACTTGTTTGTAATATCATCACCTCTTGAAGAGAGCTATAAATCACCAATTATTCCATGCAAAAACATTGCGCATATTTAGCTCTATCATCAGAGTTATGCAGCAAGTAACTACATGCTTTTAATGATCAGTAAGCATCAATTGATCGTGTAATTTAACGGGCAAAGTACTTTAGCTCTACATGAATAGCAGTCATGGTATTATGTTATTATATGCTGTGAACTCAATTTAATGATCACCTCATTCAGCTAGGCCAGCTAAGAGACTTTTGAATTGCAGTCCTGATTGTGTCTTTGTTATGGCTGTTCCAAGGCTGACAGATGGAGCTGGACACGTTCAGCTGGGAGAGTTTGTCTTGTAGCAGTTATGGGTATTGAACGCAGAGATAAAGTCCACAAACAATATCTTTGCACATGTCTTTGGGTTATCGAGGTGCTTAAGGATGTAGTGTAGGCCCCTGTTAACAACATAGTCCACAGACCTGTTAACTCTGTAGGCGAACTGCAGTGGGTCACACAGTGGGAGGGGGGAGTGAATACACAGTGAATACAGAGATTCAGCTGGTCTTACCGTGATCCGAACAGTGACGGTGGCCTCACCGGGGGGCATTGTCCCTGCCTGGTCCACGGCCTCCACCTGGAAGGTATAGTTGGTCCCCATGCCCATACTAGCCAGGTCCTCAAAGTCCAGCGTCTGCAGGACCAACAGCTCGCCTGAGATCGGGTTCACCGAGAAAAGCTTCCTGGCCTCCGCAGATTTGATACGGTATGTTACGTTAGAGAACAGGTCTGCATCCACGGCCTGGGGCAGAGGGAGAGAGAGGGATGAGACAGACAGAGAGAGAGACAGACAGACAGACAGACAGACAGACAGATAGACAGATAGACAGATAGACAGATAGACAGATAGACAGACAGATAGATAGATAGATAGATAGATAGATAGATAGATAGATAGATAGATAGATAGATAGATAGAGGGACTGAAAGCGCAATGAAATGAGAAATGGTATAGGTGTTTGCTATATTCAGTGAATGCTAATTTGTTTAAACACAGTGTAAAGTGCTTCTACTATGTAGAAATGTAATAAAATGAATACAAGCACTAATCTAATTAATCCCAGGGAAATTGTTTAGTTGGCCCTTTATAAGTAAAATTATTAAGATCAAAGGAGGAGCTTTGCTAGGGGCAGAGAAATATGATTATAGAAATGCATGTACACAAACACACACACACACACAAACACAGAAACCAAAATCCTGATTAGAAAAGATATCCAACCGACAACTGAAAATAAAAAGTCAATGCGATCTGTGGGAGTGAGAATCTTTCAGGTGGAAGGCTTTGATGTGGAGATGTGACGGAAGTAACAATATACAACAATATAAAAAGATAAAATACATTTATAAATAAATAGAAAAGAGAACACATATAATCCCTCCAGAGGAGAGAGGCGGGGATCAGAGATTCATCTGCCTGCAATGGCTGTCTGTCACTGGGCTTTCTTTACAGACAGGTGTCACTCCCACTACCAACCCCATCCCTGTCTGCTTCTGTTCTGGCTGAAGATGTTGTTCGTTTTTCTTGGGAGATTAGTGTTGTCACGGTTGCAGGTGTCAGTCACTCATCCACTCCCCCCTCCCTTGCATTATTCCCTTGTGAGTTGAGTAATATGTCACTCAGAATAGGTCTACAATTACTTCCCCTCTGCTCCGGCTTTGCTTTGGTGCTCGCTTGGGTATTCTAATGGTTCTCTTCCTCAGCACAAACAACAAGAGGATATGCTTGACAGTAGGGCTGCACGATTAATCAAATTCAGATCAAAATTGCGATAATGATAGGTCAATATTCATATTGCAAGAGGCTGCGATTATCTATTTTCTTTGACGCTCAGTTAATACAACAAAAACTAGACTACGGCTCCTCCTCCAATGAGATCCGCTAGACTCCGTTCATTCACTCCCTACATGCATAGAGGATGCTGACCAATCACAAGCGGGCACTGTCACTCGCTGCATTGCATGCACATGCTGGCCAATCACAAGCGTCCCCGCTTAGAGCGCGTGAGGAGAGGAAGGGCTGAGTGCTGCTAGTGCTAACAAAACATCCCGCAGTCAAATAAGAATATATCACATAGCCAAAGACATGATTCCTATTTGCAGAGTCAACAAAGATGGCGTCAAGAAGATGATTAACAAACTGGACAGGAGATACAAGATTCCATCTCGTACATATGTCTCCCAAGTCACAATCCCAACACTGTATAGCAAAATTAAGGGAGAAGTTGAAATAGAGCTCACACATGTTGATTATTACGTGACTACACCATACATTTGGAAGTAGAACAGCCGAGCCCTAAATTAGTTTGACAGTACACTATATTGATGAGACGTTCCAACTGAAAGGTCGGTGCTTGGAAACATCATAGGCCAGAAGATCACACAGGATAAAACATTGCTCTGGGGTTGTGTGAAGCTTTAATTGCCTGGGTCGCTAATGAGGAGCAGGAAGTGTGCATAACGTTAACGGCGCAAATGTAGTAAGGGCCATCTCGTTGAATGACTGGACCAGACTCCAATGTTTTGGACACAGGCTGCACCTGCAATCGGTAAGCTACGTGTTACATGTTTTTAAGGCACTTTGACTTATAATTTCTATGGCCTATGGCGGCATGAATAAATATTTAATTTGGATTATTTAAGAACTCATAATGGTAAAATAGGAAATAGGAACTCATAATGTTATTTTGCATAGTTTTTCAGAGAACGAATACAGCCCCGAGTTGAATACCATGGCTATAATTTAACACATTTGCCTCTAGAAATGTGTTAATTTGCAGGTAGAAATGTGTTCAGCATCCACTTAAGTAGCTAGCAAGTTTACTAGATAGCTACAGTAGTTTCCATGGTAACTAACCAAACAGACTTGTTAGGTTAGCTAACCAAACCAACAGCACTAGCTTGCCATTATGAAAATCTAATTCAACGATGCCAATAATGTCTTCAATTCGACTTTTACTTTCAAAAGCAGCACAAACATAGAACATGTAAGAATGAACTATAGCCATTGAATTCTATGGTGCAAATATAGCATGCATTATAGGGAAATAATGCACCCTCTAGAATGCCCTTCAAGCCAATCAGAAACAGACATTGATCAATGCCATGGTATAATAGTTAATTCATGAATAAGTGTTACGCAACACTATATTTTAATGATCATTTTAAAAATGAATGTTTGTTAATATGCAGGTGTAATAATCCTATATATAAGTATAACAATGTTGGAAAAATATTTAAATTGGTTTTGTATTCAGTTAGCACAGTATGTATTCATTCATATGATCTTATTTTAGAAGTGATGTTCTTTACTCTGACACTTAGTTTTCACCCAGGTGTTTGAAAATCGCAATTCATAATCGCAATATCCGGCAAAAAAGCACAATTATACATTTTGTCCAAATCGTGCAGCCCTACTTGACAGTGTCGAATCTACCTGAGACACCTTCCATCAAGTTCCATGGCGCTCAGGGTTTGTCAAGCATTACATTATCGTTTGTCAAGAGAGGGATGTTTTTTTTACCCCTTAAGCCTGATTCAGAGCGTTGATGAGAAACTGACTTTTAGTCTTACTCCATTTGAGACTTAAGACACCCAGAGTTCTTACAGACCAGACTCCTCAGATAGTAAAATATAAGAGTTTTGCCCTCCGTTGCGTGTGTGAAACACGAAAGAGCCTGGAAGCTTATGGCAGTTGAAATGGAGGCCAAATCGCCTGATAGCTGTAGACGCTTTGACGTTAACGGATGTTAAAGGGGGCATTTAATAGTCAAGCTGTTTGAAAACATTACTGTTCTGTGCAAGGCCTGGCAGAGAGAGGGAGAGAAACCACAGATCCCCCTCCCCCCACATCCACACTCACACTGAGTATCAGAACCACAATGCTCATTAATCACACAAATACTCAGTGTAGCTGTAGGACGCACGCGAAGGCACGTGCACACGCACACACTAACACACACTTACACTGAGGCGCAGCACCACGGTACCCACAGGGCTGTTCTCTGGGACATTGACCACGTAGGTCTTCTGGGAAAACTCTGGGCTGTTGTCATCGATGTCTGTCACCTGGACAGAGAGGGTGGAGGTGGTCCTGCGGGGGTCCACCGCTCCGTCTGAGGCCTCCACTATAAGGTCATACTGACTCCTGACCTCTCGGTCCAGAGGCACCACGGTGAAGATGCTGCCGTTCTCGGTGATGGTGAAAAGACCTGGGTGGTTGACTATCCTGTAGCGCACCAGACCATTAGCCCCTGCATCTGGATCTGTGGCCTGCAGTGAAGGAGGAAAACATAGTAGATTCAATTTGTGGACTGAGGAAGAGAAACAGGCAAATAATGGAGATACTTAAGCAGTAAGGTACAAGGGGTTGTGCTCTATCATGAATATAGTCACGGTTAAAAACGCACACACACACACCTCAAAATTAGTACTGTACATTTAAAAATTACTAAACTGACATGGTTCTCATAAATTCAAACCCAGTGTTCATTTCAATCTCATTTTCTCTTCACATTGAGATTAGTGTCTTTGTCACAGACTCATGACTAATCATCAGCAAGTTCAAAAGGCCAGAAGCCTCTTCCTTAAAAGTGTGATTTTCATCAAAAGGAATTCCTTGAATGCTAAATCACATTGCAGAAACGTACACTGCATTCTTTATTCAGCAAAAAAGAAGGAAAGGATGAAAAACCGCGGAACAGGGTACATTTTGAGGATCCTTCAGGGTAGACAGAAAGTTAGTTGCTTAACAAATTCTAAATCCCTCATGAATATGCCAGGTCATGAGTATGCTAGCGTGTGTCAGTGTGTGTGTGTGTGTGTGTGTGTGTGTGTGTGTGTGTGTGTGTGTGTGTGTGTGTGTGTGTGTGTGTGTGTGTGTGTGTGTGTGTGTGTGTGTGTGTGTGTGTGTGTGTGTGTGTGTGTGTGTGTGTGTGTGTGTGTGTGTGTGTGTGTGTGTGTGTGTGTGTGTGTGTGTGTGTGAACCTGACTGCATGATTTTTGTGTGTAAAGAGCAGGCACTAATTCCTTTCTGTTGTAATCATGGTAACAAGGAAAGAGAGAGAGGGAGTGAGAGAAATAAAGAGCGAGAGAGGCGGGGAAGGCTTTGAAATCTGACCCTGCTCCTGACTGAGTTCTTGATCTCAGCTATGAAAGGACAGAGTAGCACAGAGAGTAAAAAAAGGGAAAATTAAAAAAGGAGAGGGCTTAGATGGAGTAAGGGTGATTTACCCTAATTTTGTATTACACAGACAGCCAGATAGATGCTCAAAGCCAAGGCTAAAGATTGAGCCCTTAACGTTAAGCCTTTAGAAAACGGAAGAACAACATGTCAATTGAAATGTGCAAACATTACTGTGCAATGAGTTGACATCATTATGCACCTCACGGCTCACAGGCTTAATTCCTTTAATACATACTAAATGTATCAATTAATAATTAGGAATATTATAACAGCCTGCCATGGACTAGAAACACACACAAGCTCACTTTAGCACCGCAGGGTTGATTAGCGGCTGTTTTTTATGAACTTAAGGTAGCCGAGCATTCATTGTCTCTCATATCCATTAAAAGTTCATTAGGCTGCGTTTACACAGGTAGTCAAATTCTGATATTTTGCACAATTATGGGCAAAAGAGCTGATCTGATTTGCCAAAACACCAAAAAGATCAGAATTGGGCTGCCTGTGCAAACGCAGCCTTAGATCTGCCACATGAAAAAACTGCTACAACTCGGCTAGTGTGGAAACTTCACTTTTGTGTATGCTAGGTGAGTGTGGATAAGTATAGAATCTACACTATGTGGATGCATAAATACCTTTTGGTTAATACCTGATACAAAAGGTAGGCCTACGTACAGTATGCATGCTTGTGAATGACAAAGAAACTAACAATGTAATTATCGTCACATCATTATGTTATTACCATTTAAGCATGACATGTGTAGGTGACAAGCAGGTAAATAACACATTGTAAATTAAAGTGGAACCTTGAAGGGTATGATGTAGCTTACAACTCATAAGAAATTTAGTGTCATATTATTGAGGTTGATGGCTTCATCAAGAAGAGCGGGGGAGAAATGTCAAACGATACCATGTTCAACCGTCTCTTCAATTAGCTACATCGCTACAGATTTGATGGTTTAGCTGACGTGAATGCTAATTGATTTGTCATCGTCATGTGTGTGCTCAGATTACAACTCCCAGTTGTATGGAAGTGTATGGTACTTCAGCTCATATGCTTGAATAAACACAAAAGGTCTACCTGTCAACTGTCTGGGACATTGGAATATCAGAACAGGTACGATGCAGTTCTAATAAAGAAATGTTGAATACTTGTTTCTGATTGGCTTGAAGGGCATTCTAGAGTGTGCACTATTTCTCAGTAATGCACGGCAATAACAACAGTTATGAAGTAGTTCCAACAAAAACATACCAGTCGTTAGTCCAATTTGCCTGGTTGCTAGACAAACACTTTGGTTGCTAATTCTACTAATTTCTAATTGGCTCAAAGGGCATTCTAGAGTGTGCATCATTTCTCAGAGAGCGCCATAAAATTCAGATTGTTTAAGTATCTTAATGCTAACCCTAAGGTGTGTAAGGCAGGGATCTTCAAACAGGGATGCGCGAAAATATCTCTAAAAATAAAAGTGGATTACAGTATGTAACCAGCTAAACTAGCAGAAATGTGTTCAGAGTTACCTTTCTAGCTGATAGGCTATGTTAGAGTTTACACTTCCTCTTCAGTTATAACTGTGGGATGGTCATCTACTAAATCTATGCATTTTTATATCTTGATTACTTCCTTTTCATTATCATTCACCTGGTGATAATACAAGACATGAAAAAATGCTGTTTCGGTAGTCTTCCAGTCATTGCACTAATGCTAGTTAGCAATGGCTCACGAAACTACCTTCAAATTTCACAATTACATACAAATTGTATCCATGAGTTCATCTGACAAAGGGCTTAATTGTCAAAATCCCACGCCATCCCTTAAAGATACTTAAACAATACAGTATGCAGTGCAACACCCATGCATAAGTATCATCTGCCATCAGCTTAAGGGTCAAGTACTGCACTTCAATGCCATTTTATGGTGGATAAAGAGTTGAGTGATGTTTACAGACCTACATAAAAAGGGACCTGCCATTCAAGATAGTATTGAGATATGAGTCATATGTGAAGACTAGACTTCAAGTTGAGAAGTACTGATGATTTTCATTATTCAACTCTAACCAGTATTGCAGGATTCATTTTCTCCCTGGTTAATTACTGATTTTCATTGATTGTAAGTAGAGTCCTCTCACTTGGTGTCCCAGGACTGAGTCAGTCCCTGATTACAGCAGATGGATAACAACCAGCAGAGTTGTGGAACTCAAGGGCCGGACTTCAATACCCCATGGAGAAGAAACAGTTTGATTTGTATTACAAATGCACCAATGAATGTGTTTTGTATTCTGTTGATACATGTATTACTTACTCTATCAATCTCTGTGCCATAATGTGGTCTATGGGAGTAACTCAAAATAAATGTAAATCAATAAGAGAGATGTGGGAACTTCAAAGTGAGAGACAAGTCTTGGTGTTCTAGGGTTGGTGAATGTGTGTCAGCATGATGAAACAAACAAAGTAACTCAAATTGAGGAGCTCCAGTTCCCATAAAGGATGTTGGAATTACCCTTATCTCCTTTCCAACATTTTGAAAAGGCATCAGTCTTAACAAATGTGTGAATCATCATCACAATTCAGTAGGAGTATGAACTACCTATCATATCCCTCAGCAGAACAGTAATCATTCCATAGATTAAATGAATGAAGAAAAAAGTTATGGAAGTTTGTATTTCTTCTTGGTCTGGATGACAAATTGTATATTTCTTTTTTATTTTTGAGCATTTGTTGTTACCGTTTCTCGTAATGGACAATGGATCCAAACACAACTAAACGTGCAACAAGGTGGACAAGTAAGAGTTTCCACTTGATTGCAGTCCAGCAGGGCCCTCACAAGAGAGGCCATATTAACAAAGTTAGCTGGCCCATCCATTTAGTGTACTTTGGGTAATTAACAATCCATGTATTCCATTATAAGTAATTAAATTAAGAGGTAATAATGGATTATTAACAACTTGTTTTAATTAATAATTAATTAATATAATTGATTTATACTCAGATAAAGGGACAAACTATAGCAATAATCACTTCTCTATATAATCACTTCATCGTATTCTCTATTGTGCTTTAAATATAGTTAATGAAATATTTTCTTTAGCTTTTTCCATAGACATTTTTTGTATAAATGTTTAATAAATGATAAGCATATGATACATTTGTATATAAAGCATCCAAACCACTCTTACAATTAATGGGCAATTCCGGCACTTTTGAACCTCATTTTCATAATCTTCAGTACCATACCAGTGTCTAACGTAAACTCACTCACTTTTGTACATCGCATTGGTCCATACAATTGACCTTATTTTAGTGCCCCAAAAGCGTAATACTTCCAGATCAAGTCAGTCCCTGTCAATACCATTGTAAAGCACAATTTCTCCCCTTTCCAACAGAATCAATTACATGACCCCCACGCTGCCCGTTTCTACATGAATCAAGAAGGCAATGAGCCCCATCGGGTCTTTTTAAAAATGACGGGTGGGGAAGCGAAACTAAGGAGAGATGTTGTGTGGGAAAATTGCTTTTTTTCACTCAAACTGTCCAACTTATCACCTTATCGCCTCTAAAATGTAAATAAAACACTATAAAGAGTTTATATAATGTGTCATTACATATCTATTTGAAGGTTTGTGTCGAATTTGAATCGGGTTTTTAGGGCGGTGCTAAAGTGATCTTAGAAGTAAACAGCGGCTTTGAGGATGATGATCGCATGCAATGATGACGCAAAAAATGACTAGGTATCCCCCCTTACCCCCGTCACTGTCCATTTCTTGTTTTTAAAGGATGAGAGAAGAGCTACACCTGGTGGAGAGAGATTGTAAGACAGAAATAGTTGCTTTATGCGTGCTGTACGTTACGACATAACACGTCACGATGTAACGGAGGGTCTGTTTTTTCAACTTTTCTCCAATACTATAGAGCCATTACCATGTCGATCAACGCTTGAATAGAAACGTAGTTCACACCCCCGATTTTGAAGTCAACACAGTCGCTACAGCCCCATTAGTTTTCTTTGTAGCCTCGTTTGAATGTTGCGGTTGCGCACATTTGTACAGAATGGGGTGAGTTTACATTACATATGTTAAAAAGCCATGCAACATGCTGATATACACCACCACTGGTAGCAACCTGTATTAGAGTTAATGTCTGCTTTGCCCTAGCTAGTGCATTTAGCTAAAGGGCCTTTAGCTAGCCAGCTACCTAGTTAGCAATTAGCATTAGCAATTAGCTTTAGGCACATGCCAGCTTCCTTAGACTAACTAACTTGCGTTTTGCAAAGAGTAAGATACACAAACTAATATTATGATAAATGAAACTTGGATTCATTTTTAGAAGAAATGTGGAAAACAGTATCGTTGTTGTTTTGGAAGAATCTGTCGAGTGAATTCTGAGAGAAACAGGCACAGCGTGGAGGAACTGTCTGTGTGCTGCCCGCCCGTTGAGTGACAGGGGGCGGGGCTTCAGCCTGTCTTGTTTAAACAGTGTAGAGAAGAGTTTTGCGGAGAAATACTGTTATGCATTGACTTTTTTCTATGATTTTTTGGGGTGGATGTTTCTGGGTCGTACGTTGCTCCCTATATAAAACCCCAAGTCGCTCAGCAAAATATTTGGTCGCACTTTAGAGCCCTGGCTGGAGATTGAAAAGTGGGGGAATTGCCCTTTATCTCTTCATGTGCTACCATTTATCGGAGCACAGCTCAAACCAAAGTTCTGACATTACTAGGGCGAAGTAATAATTTTGATCTCAATTTTAACAAAAATTGGGATCTTTCATCAAGGCATTGTATTCTAGTCAATTAGAGCATGTCCCTAAGTCCACCTAATCAAGGCAAGACACAGAGGTAACTAAACAAACACTGCGCTGTGGTCCTTCCATCGCGCCAGCACGCACGCTCACACAAAAACTCTGGATGAATTATTCTCTGATTATTTCCCAGTCCAATTAATCTAAAACAGTAATTAGAAAAAACCTTACTGCCTGACAGAGCTGAACTGAACCAGTCATAAGGGACGTCACTTTGGGTGAAAGATCAGCCAATCGAGACCGGCCGTGTTAAAGTTATGCCACATGCGTTGCTGTGGACACTGGTGGGACTTTTGGAGTAGCTGGGGTTGGTGAAGATACAAAAATACCTGCTCAGTAAAGACGTGCCAGGCAGGAATGTGGAAAGAAAGGAAATACCAGGAAATGTCAGGTGAAAGGAATGTTATTTTTTAAATGTTGTATTCATGCTCAAGGTGAACTCTAACAACATACTACTACACTGTGTGCATCTTTAACCCATTACATGTGCTTACCGTGACTTGACCCACAAACACATTGGCCTTCTCCTCCTGGACAGTGAGGTTCCTGGGCAGGGTCAGGTCAAACTTAGGGTCGTTATCATTTACATCAGTCACCACTATGTTCACTGTGGTGGTGGAGGTCTGGAAACAAAGACAGAGAGAAAAAAACAAGTTGATCGTGTGTGTGTATATGCGCATGAACCTGCATGCATGTGTACGTGCACAAGCAGACAGACATACTGTATTTGCGGTAGATTGGAAAGCTTTGAAAGAAATCAAAACTAAACTCAAAGACATTCTGTACGATGATACAGTGTAAATAATTCAATGACAATTTGCAAAACAAAAGCCAAAGCAGCAGGGAATCAAATATTTTCAAAAGAATTGGGAAAATAATTTATCTGAAGCAGACTTACAGAACAGCACCTGTGATGACTAGGCAAATACAAATATACTGTACTAATGAATACATAATGTAATGATGTCAATGCTGAGACACTACGTCAAATAGTTACTGAAACTAACTCACACAGACTTCATCTTCACGGAGAATGCAGAGAATACAATATTACTAATGCAACAAAGGCTGTTAGCATTCCTACAGTATGTTTGTGGATATACTGTACAGTGTGCAATTATTATCACATAATATTAACTGTTTGAGGGCAAAGTTCTATTTGACTTTATCATTGGCACTCCAATTGAACATTTGTGATTGAGGGTGGCAGGGTAGCCTAGTGGTTAGAGCGTTGGCCTAGTAACCTGGAAGGTTGCAAGTTCAAATCCCCAAGGTACAAATCTGTCGTTCTGCCCCTGAACAGGCAGTTAACCCAGTGTTCTTAACTGACTTGCCTAGTTAAATAAAGGTTCAAAAAAAAGGGACCCAGCATCCAAGACTATGATCAGTTGTTGACTGATACTGTAGGACAGGGTTTCCCAAACTTGATCTTTGCTGATTGTCTTTACAATCATTTACAAAAAGACTTAGAAATCTATTTCAAATTACAAAAAAATAAAATGACAGTAAGGATCTTTAAAAAGAACGTGCAGTGTTTTGTGTTGGCGGTTGTCCTATCTGCCTATCTGCACAATGGGTGCACTTTTTGATTTTGCCCTAGCACTACACAGCTGATTCAAATATCCAACTCATCATCAAGCTTTGATTATTTGAAACAGCTGTGTAGTGCTAGGGTAAAAACCAAAACGTGCACCCGGGGGGGTTGCCATGTCCTACCCTGCTGTAGAACATGGCAGTCCCTTCAATAGAGGAGGAGGATCCTCTGTATCCCAATGCTTGTAATAATATACAATTTGGGAAGTCACAGTGTACCAATTTAGTGCAGTTAACCTTCAAACAATGACACCAGTATACAGCCTTCCAAGGCCCTCGTATAAATCACTGGGAAAGATAGCTGAATATGCACAACATATAATCCCATCATGCATTGAGGCAATGCTGTGCTTACACAATGGCGCAAAATGGCCTCCTTGGGGAGGAAAGGAAAGGATACAATGTAAAACAAATAATTCCCGGGAGCTAGGCATCCTCCTCGCCTCATAAAGCATTTCAGACATAGGGGAGGAGAGAAGTGACCTGGTTAATGTCAACTTAATTTCTACATAGTGTACAGGGAACATCTTTGATATTGTTTCCTCTTTTTACACCCATAATCACCTTTTTTCTCAAAGATGGGCCAAATACAGCTACAGCACCCCCCTGTACAATATCAGATGCCAGCCCATTTCTCTCTGTGAGAGGTCGAAGCTTTACAACATCATAACGTGTCATCTCTCTGTGAGAGGTCGAAGCTTTACAACATCATAACGTGTCATCTCTCTGTGAGAGGTCGAAGCTTTACAACATCATAACGTGTCATCTCTCTGTGAGAGGTCGAAGCTTTACAACATCATAACGTGGCATCTCTCTGTGAGAGGTCGAAGCTTTACAACATCATAACATGGCATCTGTCTCTGTGAGAGGTCGAAGCTTTACAACATAACATGTCATCACTCTCAGAGAGGTTGCATTTCGAGAAAAAAAAGAGAACAGAGAGGAAAATAATAGCTACAGTGGCAAGAAAAAGTATTTCAATCCTTTGGAATTACCTGGATTTCTGCATAGATTTGTCATCAAATTTGATCTAATCTTCATCTAAGTCACAACAATAGACAAACAATAGTGTGCTTAAACTAATAACATACAAATTATTCTATTTTTCTTGTCTATATTGAATATGTAATTTAAACAGCCTAATGACATCTCCAAAAGCTAATTGAAGTCAGGGGTCAGCTAACCTGGAGCCCAATCAATGAGACGAGATTGGAGATGTTGGTTAGAGCTGCCTTGCCCTATAAAAAACACTCACAAAATTTGAGCTTTCTATTTACAAGAAGCATTGCCTGATGTGAACCATGCCTTGATCAAAAGAGATCTCAGAAGACCTAAGATTAAGAATAAAGCTGGAAAGGGTTACAAACGTATCTCTAAAAGCCTTGATGTTCATCAGTCCATGGTGTTAGGATCTGAGAATATGAAAATATACTTATTCATGTCACTGATGGAGTGCTAAGGTTTAGAGGGTCTACACCAGCATATAAAGGGTTATAGGAGGAAGGTATATAGTGTGTGCAACTAAGCTTGTAATGTGTTGAGTGCAGGGAAGTGATTACATGTGGCAGGCATTGATAAGGGGAAAGAGCCGTGGATTAGTGATGAAGGGGGGTAGAGGTCAGGTTAACTTAAGGGAGAAATAGAAGTTTATGGCCTGTATCACCAGTGTTCTGCCTAGCAGTAAAGAACGATGTTTGTACAGATGGGTAGGAGGAGACTCAGCCTAGGAGAAAGGGTTAAATATCAGTGATTGTGTGAAATGGCTGAATTACAGCTGTATCAACCCTTTGGGAAGAATTAAACTTGGTTAAGCTACTCTGAAAATAAGAACCTAACAATAGTAAGACAAATTGTCTATGGATGGAGAAAGTTCAGCACTGTTGCTACTCTCCCTATGAGTGGCCATCCTGCAAAGATGACTGCAAGAGCACAGCGCAGAATGCTCAATGAGGTTAAGAAGAATCCTAAAGTGTCAGCTAAAGACTTACAGAAATCTCTGGAACATGCTAACATCTCTGTTGACAAGTCTACGATACGTAAAACACTAAACAAGAATGGTGTTCATGGGAGGACACCACAGAAGAAGCCACTGCTGTCCCCCCCAAAATATTGCTGCACGTCTGAAGTTTGCAAAAGTGCACCTGGATGTTCCACAGCGCTACTGGCAAAATATTCTGTGGACAGATTAAACTACAGTTGAGTTGTTTGGAAGGAGCACACAACACTATGTGTGGAGAAAAAAAGGCACAGCACACCTACATCAAAACCTCATCCCAACTGTAAAGTATGGTGGAGGGAGCATCATGGTTTGGGGTTGCTTTGCTGCCTTAGGGCCTGGACAGCTTGCTATCATTGACGGAAAAATTTATTCCCAAGTTTATCAAGACATTTTGCAGGAGAATGTCAGGCTATTTGTCCACCAATTGAAGCTCAACAGAAGTTGGGTGATGCAGCAGAACAACGACCCAAAACACAGAAGTAAATCAACAACAAAATATGCCTTCTGGAGGGGCCCAGTCAGAATCCTGACCTCAACCCGATTGAGATGCTGTGGCATGACCTCAGGAGAGCAGTTCAAACCAGACATCCCAAGAATATTGCTGAACTGAAACAGTTTTGAAAAGAGGAATGGTCCAAAATGCCTCCTGACCGTTGTGCAGCTCTGATCCGCAACTACAGAAAACGTTTGGTTGAGGATATTGCTGCCAAAGGAGGGTCAACCCTTGTTAATAAATCCAAGGGTGCATATACTTTTTCCACCCTGCACTGTTAATGTTTACACGGTGTGTTCAATAAAGACATGAAAATGTATAATTGTGTGTGTTATTAGCTTATTAAGCAGACGGTGTTTGTCTATTGTTGTGACCTAGATGAAGATGAGATCAAATTTTATGATTAATTTATGCAGAAATCCAGGTATTTCCAAAGGGTTCACATACTTTTTCTTGCCACTGTACATCCAATATAGGCCCCCCTCTCTTCCTTCACATTTCATGATAGCGCAGACACTAACTGTTCTATGATGGACCTCACATCTTCCAGCTCCTGAAGGCTAATTAGGCGTGGGTCTTGCGTGGGCGGGCGTTATCAAAGGCAAGCATCTCCTTGCTCCAGTTCTTTATGGCTGAATGTGGCCATCAGTCGTATGCTGATTAATGAGCTCCTTTTATTTATTTATTAGAAGAAATACATGTCTGTGATCTCCCCTCTCTGTCACCACAGTCCCTAAGACATGGCGAGGGTGCCAACGGTACAGCCTTTAAAATGTCAACACGGTTGGAGCTTGTGTGTGTGAATGTGGTGAGGATTGATGAGCTGTGTAGGCTGCCACAGTCACCTCATCTGAGTTTTTTATTATTATTTTATTTAACCTTGATTTAACTAGGCAAGTTAGTTGAGAACAAATTCTTATTTAAAATGTCGGCCTACCAAAAGGCGCAGGGACAGGGGCTGGGATTTAAAAAAAAAAAAAATATATATATATATATATATATATATATATATATATATACAGTATATATATGTATAAACATTGGACAAAACGCACATCACGACATGAGAGACACCACAACACTACATAAAGAGAGCCCTAAGACAACATCATAGCAAGGCAGCAACACATGACAACACAGCATGGTAGCAACACAACATGACAACAACATGGTAGCAGCACAAAACATGGAAAACATTATTGGGCACAGACAGCAGCACAAAGGGCAAGAAGGTAGAGACAACAATACATCACACAAAGCAGCCACAACTGCCAGTAAGAGTGTCCATGATTGAGTCTTTGAATGAAGCGATTGAGATAAAACTGTCCAGTTTGAGTGTTTGTTGCAGCTCGTTCCAGTCGCTCGTTGCAGTGAACTGAAAAGACGAGCGACTCAGGGATGTGTGTGCTTTGGGGACTTTTAACAGAATGTGACTGGCAGAACAGGTGTTGTATGTGGAGGATGAGGGCTGCAGTAGATATCTCAGATAGGGGGGAGTGAGGCCTAAAAGGGTTTATAAATAAGCATCAACCAGTGGGTCTTGTGACGGGTATACAGAGATGACCAGTTTACAGAGGAGCATAGAGTGCAGTGATGTGTCCTATAAGGAGCATTGGTGGCAAATCTGATGGCCGAATGGTAAAGAACATCTAGCCGCTCGAGAGCACTCTTACCTGCCGATCTATAAATTATGTCTCCGTAATCTAGCATTGGTAGGATGGTCATCTGAATCAGGGTTAGTTTGGCAGCTGGGGTGAAAGAGGAGCGATTACGATAGAGGAAACAAAGTCTAGATTTAACTTTAGTCTGCAGCTTTGATATGTGCTGAGAGAAGGACAGTGGAACATCTAGCCATACTCCCAAGTACTTGTAGGTAGTAATCACACTTGTGGGCATTCTTCTTACCAAACTACATGACCTTTGTTTTGGAGGTGTTCAGAATAAGATGAAGGGTAGAGAAAGCTTGTTGGACACTAAGAAAGCGTTGTTATAGAGCGTTTAACACACAATCAGCTGAGTATAAGACAGTATCATCTGCAGATAAATGGATAAGAGAGCGTCCTACTGCCTAAGCTATGTTGTTGATGTAAATTGAGAAAAGCGTGGAGCCTAGGATCGAGCCTTGGGGTACACCCTTGGTGATAGGCAGTGGCTAAGACAGCAGATGTACTGACTTTATACACTGCACTCTTTGAGAGAGGTAGTTAGCAAACCAGGCCAAAGACCCCTCAGAGACACCAATACTCCTTAGCCAGCCCACAAGAATGGAATGGTCTACCATATCAAAAGCCTTGGCCAAGTCAATAAAAATAGCAGCACAACATTGCTTAGAATCAAGGGCAATGGTGACATCATTGAGGACCTTTAAGGTTGCAGTGACACATCCATAACCTGAGCGGAAACCAGATTGCATACCAGAGAGAATACGATAGACATCAAGAAAGCCAGTCAGTTGATTATTGACAAGTTTTTCCAACACTTTTGATAAACAGGGCAAAATAGAATAGGCCTATAAGTAGGGTTGCAAAGGTTTGGAAACTTTCTGGTAATTTTCCAGCATTTTTGGGGAATTTTTCCATGGGAAGTTAATCCCTGGAATTTGGGGAATTTTGCTTAAATTCATTTTAAAAAGTTAGCTTATAACAGTGAACCTTTTTTGTGGGATACACATACTGTAAGGCAATTATATGTCTTGTGGCATATTTTGGTTAAACTATCCCCAATTCAATGGAATTGCAACCCTCTGTATGCACAGTGCATTCTTCCATCACATGTACAGTGCACTCTTCCATCACATGTACAGCTGATTCTTGCACACTAATGAGATGCTATTGAGCCCACACTACTACACTGTCTGAGCCAAGAACTACATGCTTTCTGGTTAGTTTTGATCACAATACTGGGTGGGATGAATATATTTTATATGACATACATGATTTTTTATTAACTAGTAAATAGTAGCCTACAGCAAAGTGTGTTTAAATCATTTCTAACGTGTTAACAATTCCTACTAGTTAGTTTTTGTTACCATGTGGGTTTTAACTTGCTTAAGCCTCCTGAAGAATGTTAATTCACCTGTTTCCATACATGTTTCATTTTAAAACATTTATCTTACAGAGGAGTTGTTTAATATAACTGCTTAACTATTTATCTGTACATGGAATTGTATTTGGGGTTTTTTCACCAATCTTTACAGGAAAATGCCACGGGCACTATCTGATGTGTGGAGACATTTCACTGCAGCTAATGTAGAAGGAAAAGCTGTGTACATTTGCAAATACTGTGCCAAACCATATGTGAAGAATGCAACAAAGATGCAGAATCATCTGGTCAAGTGCATAAAGTTCCCTCAGTGCTCACAACAAGCAACCTCTGACAAAAGCCCCTCTACTTCTATTTGAGGTGAAAGTTATGAAGCAGACACCTTATCGATAGCAACAGCTCATATTCCTCCTGGAATCAGACGTTTTTTTGACTCAATGGAGGAACGTAGTAAGAGAAATGCTGATGAATGACTTGCTCGAGCTGTGTATGCAACTGGTTCACCTCTGATGCTCACAGGCAATGTGTATTGGAAGAGATTTCTGAATGTTCTTCGCCCAGCATACACCCCTCCAACCAGATATGCTTTATCAACTAATTTGCCGAATGCAGAGTTCAAGTGAAGGTCAAGCAAATCATGGAGAAATCAGACTGTATTGCAATCACCTCTGATGGGTGGTCGAATGTTCGTGGGCAAGGAATAATTAACTGCGTCATCTCCACCCCTCAACCAGTATTCTACAAGAGCACAGACACAAGGGACAACAGACACACCGGTCTCTACGTTGCAGATGAGCTGAAGGCAGTCATCAATGACCCTGGACCACAGAAGGTATTTGCACTGGTGACAGACAATGCTGCAAACATGAAGGCTGCTTGGTTTAAAGTGGAGGAGTCCTACCTTCACATCACACCCATTGGCTGTGCTGCTCATGCATTGAATCTGCTCCTCAAGGACACCATGGCACTGAAAACAATGGATACAGTCTACAAGAGAACCAAGGAAATGGTTAGGTATGTGAAGGGTCATCAAGTTATAGCAGCAATCTACCTCACCAAGCAAAGTGAGAAGAATAAGAGCACCACATTGAAGCTACCCAGCAACACCCGTTGGGGTGGTGTTGTCATCATGTTTGACAGTCTCCTGGAGGGGAAAGAGTCTCTCCAAGAAATGGCCATATCACAGTCTGCCGATATGGATAACCCCATCAAGAGGATCCTCCTGGATGATGTATTTTGGGAGAAAGTGGTAAGCAGCCTGAAACTCCTGAAACCTATAGCAGTAGCCATTGCATGGATTGAGGGAGACAATGCCATCCTGTCTGATGTTCAGACTCTGCTTGCAGATGTAAGAGAAGAAATCTGTACTGCCCTGCCCACTTCACTGTTGCTCCAAGCAGAGGAATCTGCAGTTCTGAAATACATGAAGAATTCTGCCTGAAGCCCATACATGCCGCAGCGTACACATTGGACAACAAGTATGCTGTCAAGAGCATCCTATCTGGTGCAGAGATCAACAAGGCCTATGGTATCATCACTACCGTGTCTCGCCATCTTGGACTGGATGAGGGCAAGGTTCTTGGCAGTCTGGCGAAGTACACTTCCAAGCAAGGGCTTTGGGATGGAGATGCAATATGGCAGTCATGACAACATACCTCATCAGCCACCTGGTGGAAGGGACTTTGTGGATCTGAGGCTCTTTACCCTGTTGCCTCCATCATACTCCAAATCCCACCAACATCAGCCGCCTCAGAGCGCAAGTGGTCCTTGTTTGGGAACACACACACCAAAGCACGCAACAGGCTGACCTATACAAGGGTTGAAAAATTGGTGGCCACCTGGGCAAATTTGAGGCTTTTTGAGCCTGACAACGAGCCATCCTCAACAAGGTTGGAAAGTGACAGTGAAGATGAGGCCTCAGAGTCTGATGTTCAAGAGAGGGACATTGAGGAGGTCCAGGGAGAAGACATGGAAGCCTGAGAGGAAGACAACCAAAGCTTTATTTTCTAGACTATAATTTTACAGATGTATGTTGAAAACGTTTTTTTTGGGAGATGCGATGGATTATTGGGGATCATTCAATATTCCCTTTCTTTTGTTTTATTAATTTGCATATATTTCCGTTAATTCCCAGCTTGATCTCCCCCTTTAAATAGAGGACAAACCGTGGCTCAAAATGCCTTCCAAGCAATGGAAACCTCCCCAGTAAGGAGAGACAGGTTAAAATGGTTTGAGATAGGCTTGGCGATGATAGGGGCAGCAACCTTAAAGAAGAAAGGGTCTAAACCATCTGACTCAGATGTTTTTTTGGGGTCAAGTTTCAGGAGTTCCTTTAGCACCTCGGACTCAGTGACTGCCTGCAGGGAGAAACTTTGTAGCGGAGCAGGGGAAAAAGAGGGAGCAGCGTCAGGGCTAGTTGCATTAGAAGGGGTGGGAGATGAGGAAATGTTGGACGGGCAAGGAGGCATGGCTGAGTCAAATAGGAATCCTGACTTAATGAAGTGGTGATTATAGAGCTCAGCCATATGCTCCTTGTCAGTAACAACCACATCACCAACATTAAGGGACATGGGCAGCTGTGAGGAGGAGGGTTTTTTCTCCAGGTCTTTAACCATTTTCCAGAATGTCTTGGGGTTAGACCCACAGAGAGAGAACTGCTCCTGAAAGTAACTAACCTTGGCCCTCCGGATAGCCTGAAGGCAGTTATTTCTCATTTGCCTGAACGATAGCCAGTCAGCCTGAGTATGCGTGTGCCGAGCCTTTCGCAAAATGCAATTCTTGAGGTGGAGTAACTCTGCAAGATCACAGTCGAACCAGGGGCTGAACCTGTTTTTTATTCTCATTTTCTTTATGGGGGCGTGTTCGTTAACAATACCACTGAAAATATAAGGTTGTTTCACTGAGCAGCCATTACGAACACGATCACTAAGGGCATTACAGAAAACACCAGACTGATAACTATCAAGATTATTTGTGAGGATAACATAGAGGAGAGTAGCCTTTTGAGGGTTAAGTACAGTGGATTATCTACCAACAGTACTTAGTCTCTATGGATGATGGGTTAGTTCTTTAGTCAACTTGGCAACATAATATTATACTAGCCTGCAGGCTATTAATTTGGGGTTATTTGATTTCTGAAAACGAATGAAAAGCTGATCATTAATTGTATACTGAACATTCTTTTCACACGGGGATTGTTTAAATTTATGAATTCAATTTCCATTAATTTCCTGCATTGATGGAGTCAAATGCAGGAAATAGCAGAGGGAGCACCCCCTATCCACATTGAAGGGACAGCAGTGGAGATGGTGGAACGTTTTTTAAGTTCCTCGGCGTACACATCACAGACAAACTGAAATGGTCCACTCACAGAGACAGTGTGGTGAAGAAGGCGCAACAGCGCCTCTTCAACCTCAGGAGGCTGAAGAAATTTGGCTTATCACCCAAAACCCTGACAAACTTTTCCTATGCACAATCGAGAGCATCCTGTCGGGCTGTATCACAGCCTGGTACGGCAACTGCACCACCCTCAACCGCAAGGTTCTCCAGAGGGTGGTGCGGTCTGCACAACGCAGCACCGGGGGCAAACTACCTGCCCTCCATGACACCTACAGCACCCGATGTCACAGGAAGGCCAAAAAGATCATCAAGTACAACAACCACCCGAGCCACTGCCTGTTCACACCGCTACCATCCAGAAGGCGAGGTCAGTACAGGTGCATCAAAGCTGGGATCGAGAGACTGAAAAACAGCTTCTATCTCAAGGCCATCATACTGCTAACTCAGAGAGGCTGCTGCCTACATTGAGACCCAATCACTGGCCACTTTAATAAATTGATCACTAGTCACTTTATACAATGCACTCTAAATAATGTCACTTTAATAATGTTTACATATCTTACACTATTCATATCACATGTATATACTGTATTTTATACCATCTGTTACACCTTGCCTATGCCGCTCGGCCATCGCTCATCCATATACTTACATGTACATATTCTCATTCACCCTTTTAAATTCATGTGTATTAAGTAGTTGTTGGGGAATTATTAGATTACTTGTTAGATATTACTTTACTGTCGGAACTAGAAGCACAAGCATTTCGCTACACTCACATTAACATCTGCTAACCATGTGTATGTGACAAATAACATTTTATTTGGATAACTGACCTCAATAGTCTGTGATCTGACCTCAATAGTCAGTGTCTGCTAGCAACATTTGAGTTGGATATGTAGCTACACGCTTGCATCTGCTTGATATATTTGGTGCTGTGTGTGTGTAATGGTGTGTCCTTGCCTGAAGCCTGAAGATGAGGTTGTAGATTTGACTGTTTGAGTGGAGGGGAATCGGGAGGGGGGTCCTACCATACATGCGGTAAGGAGATCAATGGAACGCAGACCGTGGGGGATAGAAAAAGGCGCCGGATTGGCACGCATTCAACAAGTCTGATCTAGCAAAGTGGATATTCGTCAAATCTGTCATGATTTATGTATTGTAACAGGCCCACAATGTGATTACTTAAGTCCAATTTGGATATATGTTTTCGCTGCATAACATGTAGAAGTTATCCCTTTTCAGGTTTAGAATAAGTGACTGCTAAATGCTAACTCCTGTTCATATAAGCTGGTTGAATAGAATGATTCCACTCGTTCGCAAAGAGGCAGGCGCGATAATAACTCAGTAATAAAGAATATAAGCGTTCTGAGCTCTGATCAATGCTGGGAACACAATAATAAGTGGGTAAAGGCTAATTAACAAAATAAAAAGGTGAGTAAATGCTGTTTCACAAATAAAAAGCTGTGTAAATGACAGTTACACTCCACTACATCCCTGATCATATTTATATGGTTGGTCAACCAAGGTTTGCCAGTGCTGTGATAAGATAGTGTAAAATAATGAATTTGAAGAATTGATCTGCATTGAATGTTTGTTACCTAGCCAACCAGATAGTTTTAAAGGAATGATTCCATACATTTTTTCAAATGTACTGCAAATATGCCAACATTCCATTCAAACAATGCAGTCAATCGACATCCATACACTGGCTGAAATCAGTTGATGATAGACAAGTAAATGTAAATGCAACAAGTACAGCTTCATGTATTTTAGAGGCTATTTATACAGAAAATGTGTATAAAACCTGTATAAATTGTATTTATAATTATATTACAATATTTCAGGTTGACATTAATTATATTGCGCAATTTCTGAAATATCTCATGCCTTATGTTTATTTTCCTGCATATGTAAAATTAGGATTATGGCTCTATTGCCATTCATTCCAATTAGAATGGTTTGGATTTCTCCCTGACCAATATGGCTGCCATTTTTCAGTCCATTCTGGAACTTTGAGGATTTATGGGTTCTGCAAGTATGGAACGCCATTTGGGTCTTTGCGTGTCAAAAAATATACACAGCAAATAATTTGTTTGCGCAAGCCAAGCGCCACCACTAGTCAGTAGCACTGTCAAAGATGTATACATATATTTTTTTCTTTGCAAACAAGCACATACAGCAGCCAGGATGTGTTCACAATACCACATTGGTAATAAGCAATTATTTGTTAGACCGAATGGAAAATAATTTGAATTAAGATCAGGATCAAACAAGCAGGATAAAAACTGATAGCTAGATAGTCCAACATTCTCCCTGACATACAACCATCCCAGAGACAGGGAGAAAGGATGGTATTCATGCAGCTGCTGCCTGCCAGCTAACCACATCCCAACTTCCCAAGCAGTTGCACCTGATTCATCCTAGCTTGTCAAAATACAGAAGTATAATCAAGCATTTTTTCAACATTGATGATAGTTTGGAAACTGGAGGTAGGCCTCCATACTACATTGACTTCGGTTTGGAGTATGACAAATCTACCTAGCTAGCACCAATGCAACCAGCCTGAAAACAATGACCGGAAACTGCAATCATTTTTTATCTTTTTTTCAAGGATTTAGTCATCCATATCATTAACAATAAGCTAGGTAACCACTTGTTGTTCTACTATTGAAATCTGACTTCAGTTCATGAAAATAACTAGGTTGCTAGATAAAGAACTTAACAAGCTAACCAGCTACCTAGCTCTGTTGCTTGGTATGGCTAGTGTGACTTGGCCAGACCGGGTCCGACCATCATCAACCAAATCCGAAAACTGTCTTATTTTTTAACTAAGGATATTTAAGATGATGATACCTAGCTAGATAGTTAACTAGCTATAGCTACTGAAAAATATTGTCGCTTTGCTATGTTTTTGGAGAAGGGGATAACTGCATCCCAGAATGGCGACCGTGTGTATATCTCTCTCTCATCAATTGCACACAATCTCTCCCACTCTATAAATCTAACACCATAATCTCCTATTCAACTGTTTCTCAGTCTATTAGACATCTTTTTGTATTTCTCTCAGCCTGTCCACCCCTCTCTTTCCTTTGTGACTGCACCTCCTGATGGGCTGCAGGGTCAGACAGTAATTTTCCTGTTCCCATGGGGACTCCATCGTAACAGGCACATGCAAGAACACACACAGACACGTTTGCAATGGATTTTAGATCAGGGTCCTTGCAATCAATGTTCCTTAAATGTTATTTTTATTTTTTAAATCCGGCACTTAGCAAATTTCAGGTCTGTTGAGCGCAAACTTGAATGTTGTGAAAATTCCAGCATACGTTTACTGTGAACACTGAGGCTGTATAGGCATTAAGTTATAGTTTTAACAGTGGCCAAGTAGACTACTGTGGCTATCTTATCCTACTGTAGACCTACCAGAGTGGCCTACCATCAAAAACAATGGAGAAAATGCATCCTATAACATTTTAACATGGAAATAGCTGTGTAGGCCTACATTCCATGAAATTTGCATATAAACTCAGCAACAACAAAAAAACATTCTCTCACTGTCAACTGCGTTTATTTTCAGCAAACTTAACATGTGTAAATATTTGAATGAACATTACAAGATTCAACAACTGAGACATAAACTGAACAAGTTCCACAGACATGTGACTAACAGAAATGGAATAATGTGTCCCTGAACAAAGAGGGGGTCAAAATCAAAAGTAACAGTCAGTATCTGGTGTGGCTACCAGCTGCATTAAGTACTACAGTGCATCTCCTCCTCATGGATTGCACCAGATTTGCGAGTTCTTGCAGTGTGATGTTACCCCACTCTTCCACCAAGGCACCTGCAAGTTCCCAGACATTTCTGGGGGGAATGGCCCTAGCCCTCACTCTCCAATCCAACAGGTCCCAGACATGCTCAATGGGATTGAGATCCGGGCTATTCACTGGCCATGGCAGAACACTGACATTCCTGTCTTGCAGGAAATCACGCACAGAATGAGCAGTATGGCTGGTGGCATTGTTATGCTGGAGGGTCATGTCAGGATGAGCCTGCTGGAAGGGTACCACATGAGGGAGGAGGATGTCTTCCATGTAACGCACAGAGTTGAGATTGCAATGACAACAGGCTAAGTCCAATGATGCTGTGACACACCGCCCCAGACCATGACGGACCCTCCACCTCCGAATCGATCCCGCTCCAGAGTACAGGCCTCGGTGTAACGCTCATTCCTTAGACAAAAAACGTGAATCCGACCGTCACCCCTGGTGAGACAAAAACGCGACTCGTCAGTGAAGAGCACTTTTTGCCAGTTCTGTCTGGTCCAGCGATGTGGGTTTGTGCCCATAGGCAACATTGTTGTCGGTGCTTTCTGGTAAGGACCTGCCTTACAACAGGACTACAAGCCCTCAGTCCAGCCTCTCTCAGCCTATTGGGGACAGTCTGAGCACTGATGCAGTGCTCGGGCAGTTGCTGTTGCCATCCTGTACCTGTCCCGCAGGTGTGATGTTCGGATGTACCGATCCTATGCAGGTGTTGTTACACGTGGTCTGCCACTGCGAAGACGATCAGCTGTCCATCCTGTCTCCCTGTAGCGCTGTCTTAGGCGTCTCACAGTCATAACTGTGACCTTAATTGCCTACCGTCTGTAAGCTGTTAGTGTCTTAACGACCGTTCCACAGGTGCATGTTAATTAATTGCGTATGGTTCATTGAACAAGCAAGGGAAACAGTGTTTAAACCCTTTACAATGAAGATCTGTGAAGTTATTTAGATTTTTACGAATTATCTTTGAAAGACAGGGTCCTGATAAAGGGACGTTTCTTTTTTTTCTGAGTTTAGGTTAACTGCAGCTCTGATTGGTTATACCTCACTGGTCTGTGTAGAGTTTGGCTGAGTTGTGCATGTCAGTGCATTAAAATCCTACTCTGATGCGTTTTGCCTACAACAACATTTCTTGCATAGTTTGTTTTGTTCCAGTATGTGTTGCATTGAACGTAGCTAATATTGCGTTGATTAGATCACAATTGCCACAGTAAAGGGACACGTGATAGTGTTAACAGGGAAAACGGTGGTCACCAACCGTCCTTCATACTGGACACAGAGACATAAAAATGGTAACAATTAGTTCATCTGACTCTGGGGTACATAAAGTACATAAAGGGCCTCATTGCCAAAATCCTGAAGTATCCCTTTAACACTGGATAGTCTTCTCACAGTAAAGTGCATGTTTATCTATCTCTGAAGACCTAGCATGAGCTTCAAGGAAATAACTATAAAGGCCTGTATCCTAGCTGTGATCTTTGTATAAATCATCGGAAGTCAGACCTTCCCAGAAATTGTGTCAATCAATCAATCAACCAATCCATCCATCCAATTCCCTAAATGACATGGGTGTAACGGTTCACCAAACCCACAGTTCAGTACATATTGTGGTTTTGAGATCACGGTTCGGTACGGTTTCGGTACAGCAGGGAAATTAAATGCCATTCACAATGTTCAGCATTCACAATGTTCCTTGCATTGTCTGTTGTGACAGGATTGTTATGTTGGGCATCTCAAGTTTCACTCTGATGCTGCGTTTGTAACCATGTGGGAGGTGGGAATTTACCAGTTGTGAAGTCGTAAATACCAATTGGATGGATTCATGTGATTTGAACTTGTTGAGGATTGCCGATTGGCTAATGGCCAACAAACTGTGCCAACCATAAACTAAAAGTACAGCTGTCATGCTTGTAATTTATAGAGTTCAAAAACCACATTTAAAGATTGCTTTTTGTAAATAATGTTTGTTGTTGCACTTAACTGCCCGAAAATGCTTTTATATAGGCCATTTCCTTAGTAGGTGACGTCATAGGTCACCTTATGGGAGAAGTGGGTGGTTAGGATAATAGACAAGTTTCCCACTAGTAATTACCAGTTGGAGGCAATTGAAGTGGCTTTTCTCAGTCGTATGTGGTAAATTCCCACTTGGTTAGAACGCACCATGACACTGCCTCCTTCAGTGCCAGATGCGTGTCTGTAGCACGGTCCATCTCCCGCTCCGGGGTAACGTGATGGGCTGCTGCTGTTAATTAAGCGCAAACATTTCGGCTATGGTTTGCTTATATAGAGAGTGTACTACATGTTTCCTGATATGGGTGCAAGAGGGAAGTTCGTAAAGTGTCTTGAGTACTTTCACGAGGTGCTGAAAACCCCTATTCTCAACCACAGACACTGGGCGCATATCAGCGGCTATAAACCATAGACTGTAAAACATATAAACATAACCTACCTATCGCTCTTGTAATTTCTTTGGCCCGGTCAGAATCAGCTGCCAAGGGCTGTTTGAATGCAGAGGGGAGACGGTGTTGTGTTGTTGTTTATTTGCATTTCCGTCTTGTTCCGGTATACTGGGGTGATTTCGGCATTCAAGTTTGCGCTCAATTTTGAGGTGTTGGCAGCTGCATAGGGTATTCGTGTTGAACGTGGCAACATACTGTTAACGTTTTATCCACAACTCTCTGTCCATTTCCATTGTAATCTAATGGGAAGCCCAAAATCTTCCCAGACTGGACACTTAAACGATGATGTAAGATCCTCCAATTCTGGTTTATCATCCACACCACTCGCCATCGTACAGAACTAGTTCCCGGCTGCGCCTCACAAAAGGACAGTTTGAAATGTGCCAATTCAGATTAGAATTTTGATTACAACGTGCACATAGGCTCTTTTAATGGAAAAGCCTGACATTTTTTTTGTGTTGCTCATATTTACTCAAACGGTTTGGTACGTGTACCGATGCACCCTTACTAACTGAATAAAATATTCTCACCCCGCCTGGGTTGCCATCAGAGGCAGTGACGATGAGACGGTACTGGTCAGTTGTCTCCCTGTCCAGAGGCTTCCCCAAAAGCAGCAGGCCTATCCTGTAGAGGGAGAGACAACAACACACAACACACAGCAGCATTAGTCAACAGCAAAACCCATGCTCTACTAAATCCATCCAGGATTTGTTGGTTTCCTCACTAGTGGATCTGCAATGACTGGATAAGCTACAGTACAGTATAATGAGCAGGTGTACTTGAGGCATGAACACACTTTCTCTTCACACCTCTCTCTTTCTTTTTGTCTCCCTCTCTCACACACACACACACAGACACACACAAACACACTCACACGATTGGAAACACAGACAGAAACATCCAGCTACACATTTTCCTCCTTTCCGCCTGCACTCTCATGGCTATAATTTAAAGCTTCTTTGACCAGGCAGGTCAGCCATGGCGTTACAGAGCCTACACTTCCTCGCCTGTCTGTCTGCCCCCCAATGCATCACAGCCTGAGAGGACCAGCCCCAAGCTTGATTAAAGTTGTCAATTTTCCAAGTGAGTTCTCTTAGTTATGGCCCGTACATTTCTCCGCCACCAATTGAGATGGCGTTCACAAGGCCAAGTACATTTTTCTCCAAACAGCATAAAAATGCAAAGCAGTGTCCTCCACAGCAAAGTTGTTGTACCCATGGCCACAAAGGCCTAAAATCCATCTTCTGCACAGAATGAAGCCCTGGGGACAAAGAGCAGTGAAGCTGAACTTGAATATGATGATTATAATAATGATGATGATGATGATCTTTGCTTCTCAGACAACAGGGAATCCATCCCAAGCTGCTCGAAGTTGTGAACTCTACTCCGACCCTGTTTGAGAGGACACTGATCACGTATGATAGGGGCCAGCAGCTACAGGAGAGATCCTAGAGAGAGGACGCGGTTGTCAGATTGATAGGATATTGTTAACACACAGTGGAGGGCAAGTGTAGGAAGGTCGTGCTGGATGTGAGTGATTCTGCACACCATATTTGCTTCTTTCCGTGTGCATGAACCTGTAAGTATTTTCCCCAGTACTGAACATATGATCTCTGGTATCTGCTATTCTACTTGTATGTCCTCTCTTTGACTCTGTAGCATATTTTGTGTGTATCATACAAGTGATGAGTCCAGGCCTTGTTGTAGTGATCTTTGCTCTCTATTCTTGGCTAAAAGTGGGAAAAGATCTGAGGCTGAGTTTCTATGTCTCTACCCATCATGCCTCCGGGGAACCTGCTCCATTTAGAGGGAGTTATAGACCAAGGAGCCCATTATTCATATAGCCGTATCAAACCAGCACCATATGTGGCCTGAATCTGAACATCCTACGCTGCACAAAACCTATGCCGCCCCGTCATCCCCCTCAAGAGTTCTGGATGGGCTTGAAAAATGAGAGAGCAGCTCTGACTAGGATGCCATAATTATCTCGCATGCTCATCAAGCATACATTACCGGTTAATTATCCTTCGATTCATCAGAAGTCCCAGCACATGGTTAGGGGAATATACAGTGGTGTACTTATACAGTAAATCTGCTGAGGGCTGTTATAGTAATGTGTAACCATTCGACTTCTCCAACAGACACAGTAGGATATGCGCTTGTTTTAGGAAGACGTCAATTGTATCTGCTCGGAGAGATTCCTGTACCAACCACAGATGTTTCAGAGTCCTGGAGATATTGTCACATCTTTTCTTACTGCTGCTACCACCGGGCCTGCGCAAAGTAATCATCCCTCCATACAAACAATCGCTCCAACATGGAGACAGATTAAGAGTAAACAAACTAAAACAAAAGAGGGGGAAACAATGCCTAAACAAGCCTTCCTGGCATGGCTGGGAGAGGCTTTAATCAATTAGAGAAACAAATGGCTGAAAGGGTGCCTTGTTTTCAGTCTCCCCATGTCTCCTCACCACGGCGCCATTGCACGGGACGCTTCCCACTTTATTTCCTTGTTTATTTAAGGGGCAGTAAACAGCACTCGCCTCGTAAATATTTTATGGTGTTTCTCCTCTCGCCTCTATCCCTCTCTCACTCCACCCCCTCCGCCTCCTCTCCCATTCCTTGCTCTGACAGACTGTATTGGCAGTGGGTGACTGATGACAATTTTCATCTTCTTTCTGGTTGTATCCTCCTTCTCCACCTCCTTCTCCTTTTCACGCATTGACCCGTGTAACAACTCAGTGAGGCTGAGGACTGGCTGTGCTTTCTAGGCTATAGGGGAGGATGTTGTAGAGGATTTCCACTAGCTAGCTCATAAAGCTATGTTTTCTAAACATGGATGATGATAGATGCAGTTGACCCAGGGTGTTTTTGTTCTTTTCTCAATATACAGTGCATTCGGAATGTATTCAGACCTTACATTACAGCCTTATTCTAAAATGTATTAAATAAAACATGTTCCTCAACAATCTACACACAATAACCCACAATGACAAAGAAAAATAGTTTGTTTTCTGTTTGCAAATGTATTAAAAACAAAAAACCGAAATACCTTATTTACAAAAGTATTCAGACTGAAATTGAGCTCAGGTGCATCCTGTTTACATTGATCATCCATGAGATGTTTCTACAACTTGATTGGAGTCCACCTGTGGTAAATTCAATTGAGTGGACATGATTTGGAAAGGCAAACACCTGTCTATATAAGGTCCCACAGTTGACAGTGCATGTCAGAGCAAAAACCAAGCCATGAGGTCGAAGGAATTGTTCGTGGAGCTCCGAGACAGGATTGTGTCGAGGCACAAATCTGGGGAAGGGTACCCAAAAATGTCTGCAGCATTGTAGGTCCCCAAGAACACAGTGGCCTCCATCATTCCTAAATGGAAGAAGTTTGGTAACACCAAGACTCTTCCTAGAGCTGGCCGCCTGGCCAAACAGCATTCCGGGAGAAGGGCCTTGGTCAGGGAGGTGACCAACAACCTGATGGTCACTCTGACCGAGCTCCAGAGTTCCTCTGTGGAGATAGGAGAACCTTCCAGAAGGACAACCATCTCCGCAGCATTCCACCAATCAGGCCTTCGTGGTAGAGTGGCCAGTTTGGAAGCCACTTCTCAGTAAAAGGCACATAACAGCCCGCTTGGAGTTTGCCAAAAGGCACCTAAAGTACTCTCAGACCTTGAGAAACAAGATTCTCTGGTCTGATAAAACCAAGATTTAACTCTTTGGCCTGAATGCCAAGCGTCATGTCTGGAGGAAACCTAGCACCATCCCTACGAGGAAGCATGGTGGTGGCAGCATCATGCTGTGGGGATGTTTTTCAGAGGAAAGGACTGGGAGACTAGTCAGGATCAAGGGGAAGATGAACGAAGCAAAGTACAGAGAGATCCTTGATGAAAACCTGATCCAGAGTGCTCAGGACCTCAGATTGGGGCAAAGGTTCACCTTCCAATAGGACAACAAACCTAAGCACACAGCCAAAACATAGCAGGAGTAGCCTTGGGACAAGTCCCTGAATGTCCTTGAGTGGCCCAGCCAGAGCCTGGACTTGAACCCGATCTCTGGAAAGACCTGAAAATAGCTATGCAGCGAAGTTCCCCATCCAAACTGACAGAGCTTGAGAGGATCTGCAGGGAAGAATTGGAGAAACTCCCAAAATACAGGTGTGCCAAGCTTGTAGCGTCATACCCAAGAAGACTCGAGGCTGTAATCGCTGCCAAAGGTGCTTCAACAAAGTACTGAGTAAAGGGTCTGAATACTTGTATTATATATTTGTACTTTTTTTGCTAAAAAATAAACAAATCTGTTTTTGCTTTGTCATTATGGGGTATTTTGTGTAGATTGATGAGGAAAACAATTTGGAAAATATATTTTAGAATAAGGCTGTAACATAACAAAATTTGGAAAAAGTCAAAGGGTCTGAATACTTCCCGAATGCACTGTATTTAATGCTGCCATCATTATTTACATATTAAATATTTTTGTAGCCTAAACAAGCCATAGTTTCACTATAAAGTTTCAAAGCTGATCTGCATCTGTTTCACATAAAGCACCTATTAAAAAGTCATAATAGGCATTGGCTCATGTAAGTTTTTGTACCACCAAGCCTTTAGTAAACCCAGTAATTTGTTGCTTCAAGTCTAATCAGAAAAAGTATCCACATAATCCTGTCAGCCTCGGGGACAGATGTGAATGTTCTGAATTTTGCCCTTGTCCAAATGTAACAAGTTAGGTTAATTGTACAGGCCATTGACTCAGGGCACATTCTAGACAAGAGGCTCGTTAGGATAATTGTGCCTCATTTTGTGAATAATTTCTTAAAATATATTTCCACACGGTCATTACTCATACTAACAACTTTAATATTTCTCATTCTCAAGGACTGAAACAAGACAAGGCACAAATGCTATTCTGAATCATCCATCCATCCATATTACGTTTTAGAGAGGTTGAAGACTTGCTGGATATCCCCACTCAAAATCTGGTATGTGATTGGGTCATTCTCTCTGTCTGTGGCCTATGAAAAACAACAAGAACAGAAGATAGAAATCAAGGATGCGTTTACTTCCACCGCCAACACAAATGCTTAAAATCTATTAAATCATATGATATTACAGTACATCTGATAATCCATACTGGCTGGTTTAGTAATTGCTGTTTGCTAAACTCAAACGCTTCCATGATCTCAACCTGAGTAATCACACTGCCCTCTCCTGACCTCCATCGATCTAGTTATGTGACCTTTGACTCCTGCTGTGTGTCTCTCACCTGTAGGTTGAGCAGGATGGCTCCTATCCTCATGGCCTCGCTGACCTCCAGGTTGTAGATGAAGAGGGGGAAGCGTGGGGGGCTCTGGTTGTTGGGGGGCAGCACCTCGATGTACACCGTGGTGATAGAGCTCCTGGAGGGGTGGAGGGCAACAAGAGGGCGGAAGTAAAGGTAATGGTCTGGTTTTCAGGTTCAATGGCTATTGCTACCCTGTAGGCACCTCCAAATTACTACAGGTGAGAAACATTACACAAGAATCACCTGTCTCCAACCAAATTAATTTGAATTCTGAATCATTTAGTCCTGGCCATTTTTTGACACAATATTTTCTTGGTCCAGTGCAGTTGTTAATCAAACATATACACGCGTGAACACCAAAATGTTTTCAATTTAAACCTATTGAAAAAGTGTGAATCGTGCATGGGTACCAATATATTAGAGCGCAAGTGTAATAGTACATTGGTGGTTCATCAGGGAATTGAAGGTTGTCATGGGTTTCCTGGCATCCAACAAGGACATCAAGAGGCTGATAAAGGTAGTTGAACAAGCCAATGAGGGAGCCGTGCCCTCATATACAGTAAGCTAAATATGATATTGTATATAGCATATTGAACGGCCTTACAGAAACAAGGAGCTATCATGAAGAAAGTGCTTCAGTTTCCAACCGGTAGCCTAAATGTGTTAATTTGAAAAAGCTGCTGAACAGTATGCATACAGAGGCACTGTTTGCCAAGGCCAATAGACGTGTGTTTGCACAGTCTGACCCAGTCATGGCAAACTATCTTCAGCAAAACCCATTCTACTGCAGGCGTCACCTCTTTCTGTTCAAAACTCCAATACTGACGTAAAGTTTGAGTTTTTAGCCTAGGCTAAGATAGTCCATATAAACTTTCAGAAAAGTTTGCTAGTCACTTGCTACTTGCCAACAGGAATATGAGGCAACAACTACATAAAAAGCAACACACCATTATCAATGATAGTTGAAAATAAAGAGAAATACATGAAAAATATGTATTTCTAATGTCTGTAAGAAGGAAGCCATCTGATACTTGATTCTAAACAGTTTGTCTACAACAGCCAGTCAAATATGTCTTCATACAGCCTCTTACCATTCACAACTTCAATCACAGCGGATACATTACTCGATATGCACATTCAATAAAGAATACATTGATTCAATTTGCATGAATTGAATAGACCTACAAGTGACTGTACAGTAGGAATAAACAATCAGATGGAACAACGACTAAATAAGATGGATGAATACATGTATGAAATCCTGACTTATTGAATACTTGGTCAACTGAAGGAGTCCGAAAAATGAAAAACTGAGTAAGAAACAAGATTTTACATAAAAAATAATCACCTAAATAATCCATAGATATTAATATACAGTCATTTCAATGCACACATTAACAAATGAAAGGTGTGATTGAGCAAAAGAAAGGCTGAAAGAACAAATAGATATAAAAATGAATGTATGAAATGAATGTACCTTCTCTGGATCTCTGGTGCATTGTCCGCAGCCTTCACTGTGAGGGCGTAAGAACGGCCCACGCTAAGGGCTATCCCGGGTGCGATGGTGATTCGTCCAGTGCGGTTATTGATGATGAAAACACCCTGCGCTCCGGCAAGGATCTCATAGGTCACCAGACCGTTTAACCCCTCATCAGCATCCAATGCCATCAGCTGAGAGAGAGAGAGAGCGAGAGAGAGAGGGAGGGAGAGTCAGTGTGAGAGAGGAAGAATTCAGTGTATTCTCAGCAGGATGTGGAGGGCCCTAAAATCAACATTCAAAGCCGCCAACTATTCAATTTACTAAACTGAGTTGAAAATGTTTCTAGGCAGGCAATAGTGATTCGTGAGAGGGCCCCACCTGTTTTTGTAATGTTATGTGTACAGGACCGGCATACAATGAGTGACATTTACCAGACGGGTGCTCTTGTAAGCTGTGTGTATTAGTGATGAGTGTGTTGACTCATAACCCCCCGTCCTAGCAGATATATCCGCGGGACAGACAGGTTTAGGGTCATTAAATATTATGTGGCTGAAGGGCGGGTGTGTCAAGACTTCCGCCGAAGTCGGCCCCTCTCCTTGTTCGGCGATCGACGTCACCGGCTTTCTAGCCATCGCCGCTCCATTTTTCATATTTCCATTTGTTTTGTCTTGTTCCATACACACCTGGTTTTCATTCCCTAATCACACTGAATGTATTTAGTCCACTGTTCCCCTACATTCCTTTGTGTGAAATTGTTTTATGTTATGTGGGTATTGTCACGCGCCAGACTTTTGTTCATGTTCCGTGTTTTGGGCACATTTCTGTACTTATGTGCTTTCATTTGGACCGGAATAAAAAAGTGCGCCTGTTTACTATACTCTGCTCTCCTGCACCTGACTTCGCCTCCAGTACACACTCGTAACAGGGTGGGTAACGGCTGGGTTGAATAAAGAGAAACAATACCTTAAAAATGTCATAAATTTATAATTATTGTGTTATTTATATAGGCTACATTGAGGTTTTTCTTTAATTATTTTAGGCTATCTGGTATTACTGCATACGCCTAAACTTTAGGATTTAATTGTACACGTGCGCCAAATAGCCTACACAGCCAATCGCCAAATAATGCTTTTAGGAAGGGCAGAAAAAGTTCAAGTCAATCCACAGAGGCAAAAAGGACATTGTTGAAGTTTAATTCAATAAGACCAAGCTGAGAAAGTTGAAAATAAAGAGAAGGGAGGGCCAGAAAAGTAAACAAATATATATTTCTGCAGTCTTTGACCTTAGCCTATATTGCATTTTCTATATTTGCTGGTTTGGGTTGGGTGCAGGCCTCAGATTTTCACTTTATCAGATATAGTCGGGCAGTTGCAGATGGGCTATACCCGCGCACCACTAGTGTGTATACAGAACTACTGACCTTTTCTAACTGCTACAGTAAACAACTTCTCCTCCCTTCTAAAATATCGATCCTAATTGAGTGAGAATCTATGGGCTCTATTTTAACAAACCTAATGCAAGGGTAAATCTAAGATCAGGTGGTAGTGCTATAGGTTCAGTGCTGTGTCAGAAATCATTTTTATATTTTCACAATCACAATTATTGGCACATTTGCTGGCATTGGCGCGAAAGGTCTTGGTTTTGATGAATAAACAAGGTGTGGTTGTGTCGAGGCTTGGCCCCTTACTAGCCAATCAGAACGTGTTTGTGAAATATGTGTGAAATATGTGTTTGCTTTAGGTTGTGTATTTACGGAATGTTTTGTATTGCCTTGGAATCAAGTCAAATTCCAATATTAGTCCATTAACGTTTGTTAAATGGCTTACAGAAACGAAATACCAAAATGTAGACCTACAGAATCTTTGCCAAATGTGTTAATTTGAACCCATTTGCAGTCCACATGGTTCTAGTAATTGCATGGCTTCAATAGCATTCACACTGATATAAGGGCTGTAAATTGCAATATGGCTGAGCATGGACATGCCAAACATTGTCAATAAGCAAGTTTAAATTCATAATTGATAAGGCCTAAAAAGAGAACGAATTTCTAATCAAATTCTAAACAAAACGAAACAACAAATAGGCTATGTCACACTTACAGGCACCATCATTTCTCCCCGTTGGCATAGAATTTTAAAACAACGCAGACTATGGGGGCGGTTTTACGCACATCCAAACTTTTCACAGTAGCTGGACAAAGATCCAATATAAAGAGAAAGGGAGAATGTTCACTCACTGTTAAACTGCTCCCAGTAGGTTTTATAAACATATTGGAACAATCTTACAGACCGCATTAACACTTCTCCAGAAGTTGCATTGCAAACGCGGCACAGACGTTGTCACAATAAAACCAGGAAGGTGAATCTTTCTAATACATTTTTGTTGTAATAAAAATAAACAGAAAACAAGCAATTTTTACAGGTTACAGATAACTTCTAAATACGAGGTTCACCAGAATTCACAGAGGTTCTCATCTCTCGTTTCATGATAGGAATGGACACGTAGCCTACATCATGGAGGGGGTTTTACTTACGTCCAAAACAGGACCTGCATTGCTCCAATAATGTGGGCCTGCCAACAATGCATAGATAAAAAGGGAATGTCAGCTCACTGTTTTATTCCTCTCAAACTTTATATTTTAATAAAGCTTTGGTGATTATGATTAATTTCCAATCGGTCTCAGAAGCCAAACCCTTTACCGATAGTCTTGACTACTTCCCAATTGCATTGGGCAGACAAAAAAAAGCCTTAATTAAGAGGAGGTGGTTTTCATGCTTGGTTTTTAATCAGCCTACCCGCTTACCCCTTCAAAGTTGGAGGATATATATGCAAATAAAAGATGACTGGTCACCGGTCAGAATAAACAGATCAGATTGTGCTGTCATGATCTGGGCCAAAAACTCAATCCCACCGAACAGGTTGAAATTCCAGCATTATTTTTCAAGCAGCTAAAACACAAAAAGGGCATTATCATAATTTTCACAATTTTAGTTTTGTTATCGCTCTGCCCCTTTAATATGTCTGTCTAATTCTACATCTGATGTCATTATCGGACCTGGGTTCAAATAGTATTGTTTCCTTTCAGGTAATTAATTTGCACTTCATTGAGTTTGTCTGGTGCTACAGAAGAGATGGAATAGTCCCAAAAGTGTAAACCCTTCCCAGCTGCCAGTGCAGGCAGGCTCAATCAAATGGTCAAAGTATTTGAAAAAACCCGATTTGAACCCATCTCGTCATTAGAAGCAGATAAATATTTTACATAAATGTATGTCTTTAGATGCAGCAGATGTCAGATATGGTAAATCTGTACACACCAAAGTTATTATTGTGGGGATGATAGCCCCTACAATAGTATATGCATTGGTAACTTGAAGCTCAATGTTACATAAAATCTCCCTACCATCACATCTAAGCCAATATGACACCAATGTAGATGAGAATTCTCAAATAAACTTGGAGGTACACAACACACTTCCTGCCTCTTGTCATGATGTGTCCAGCCGTTACCGAGAACCACTATAATGGATTTTTGACAGGGTTGTTAGCATTAGGGTTGTCAGACCACTTTTTGTCCAAACCTTTCTCAAATTCTAGACATTGGGTTATAACGAGGTGACAGGGTCCATAAAGTAACCATTAGACTTGCCACCTTTCAGACTGATTAAGTTTGTAGGTGCAACACTTTTTATTAAATGTATAATTTAATCGCTCTCACAGGCTCATTTCTGTCCATTAAGAACCAACAATGTGCTAACTTTTTGTAGCATTTCTGAGAATCCTAGATTTTTTTCAGCTGAATCTCAGAGTTCTAAAACCTAACCAAATCACTTGGGTTGTGCAGCAACAGCGATAGTAGCTAGCCAACTCCAGTCGGATGAGAGGCAAGCTACAAGAACAGGAAGTTAGCTATGTTTTTCTATGGAAGGGTTTTCACATGGATGAAGTCATCTGTGTAACTGTTGGCATTGAGACTTGACACTTGCCTGAAATAAGCACAAATAAGATAGTGAATGTCCTTGGCTGCTATTGCCAGTTAGCTAGCCAAATAAAGTTAGCCAGTAACGTTAGCTAGCCAACAAAGCTGTAACGTTAACGTTAGCTGTATGGATGGATCATGCACCGGCACAACTCAATGTTGACAATATACACTATATATACAAAAGTATGTGGATACCCCTTAAAATTTGTGGATCCAGTTATTTCAGCCACACCCTTTGCCGACAGGTGTATAAAATCGAGCACACAGCCATGCAATCTCCATAGACAAACATTGGCAGTAGAATGGTGTCATGACTTCATAGGTGCCAGACCCCCCCCCCATTTTATGATGGTCATAAATACCTGCAGGAACTCTCTCTCTCCCACACAATGAAAGGGAAGTTAAAAATTCCTTCGTTACAACAGAGAGATTTTGTGGTATTGTGACATCCAAGGTTGGATAATGAAACAATATTTCTGTAGTCCAAACAGTTGGAAGGGTCCGTGGGTACTTATTAAAGAACAATCATGTCGAATTCATTACTAATTTGTGATGTAACTAAGGACAGCAGGACATGACTATCTCTGAATGTGTATATTTCCCAGTGATCAGATTCACATCCAGATGTTGTGGAACTTATATGATTAAATACGAAACTATTTGTGAGAAGATGTAATGTGATGTTAGCCTTCTAAATGAGATAATTGTTTTCATATGAAGTCTTAAATGGACGAAAGACAGGCAATGGAACAGTGATTTTTCAAAATAAGAGGCATTTCTGGGTTGGATTTCCTCAGGTTTCTGCTTGCAAAATCAGTTCTGTTATACTCACAGACAATATTTTGGCAGTTTTGGAAACTTTAGAGTGTTTTCTATCCTACTCTGTCAATTATATGCATATTCTAGCATCTGGACCTGAGAAATAGGCGGCTTACATTGGGAACGTTAATTTTCCAAACATAAAAATTCTGCCCCCTAGCTTCAAGAGTTAAACAGCTGCAGACTGAATGTTCCTGTGTACATCTTCTTTCCTCGAGAAAGTTTCAGAGTTTCTAACCATTTCGTACCTTCAGCTCACGCTGTCCGTGTACTGGTCTTGTAGAGTCTAACCATTCGTGACGTCCGGTTCACAACGTTCGCCTGCTTGGTCCGATGTACATTTGTCACGCACTTTAGAAAAAGGGGCGTTCCATGACGCCGACATAATGTCTGTGCTCACATGGGTGTGGTCACTAACTGGTTAACTTCTTTGGGCTGCAAGCCCGAAGCCGGGCACAATATGACAACAGCCACTTCAAGTGCAGGGCGCGAAATTCAAAAGATATTTTTTAGAAATATTTAACTTTCACACATTAACCTGTTGAGGACAGAGGGCACTGTTTTCACTTTGGGGGAAAATCGTGCCCAATTTAAACGGCCTCGTACTCAATTCTTGCTCGTACAATATGCATATTATTATTAATATTGGATAGAAAACACTCTCTAGTTTCTAAAACCGTTTGAATTATATCTGTGAGTAAAACAGAACTCATTTTGCAGCAAATTTCCTGACAGGAAGTGGAAAATCTGAAATCGATGCTCTGTTCTAGGGCCTGCCTATAAATGTCCTTGATATTTATTAGTATACATCCACTTCATACGTCTTCCACTAGATGTCGACAGGCAGTGAGAGAAGAAATGGAGTGTATAACTTGATCTGGGGTCGAATAAAAGCTCTTGGCATGACGTGTCACCAGTTTCCTGTTTTCTGGAGCGCGCGAGAAGGGACCTGGTATTGCCTTCTGAAAAGCTGTCGTTATAGACGACTAATATTTCCGGCTTTGATTTTATTTGATAAATGTGACAATATCATCGTAAAGTATGTTTTTTCAATATAGTTTTATTAGATTATTGAAATTTTTTCGGGACGTTAGGCGTGTTGCGTGCCTTTGTTCACGAAGGAGAGCTTTGCGCTACTTTGCTAGCTTTCCGTGCTAATTGACTGGAGAAGAGGACATTCTAAAACCAAACAATGATTGTTCTGGACAAAGGACCCCTTGTACAACATTCTGATGGAAGATCATCAAAAGTAGGACCCATTTTATGATGCTATTTCATATATCTGTCGAACATGTGAAATAGTAGTTTGCGCCCAGATTTTGGGCACTCTCTCGCTATAACTAAGCTGGATGTCGTAATGAAGTTATTTTTAGAATTCTAACACGGCGATTGCATTAATCCACCTGTCGTGTCAGATTTTGAAAATAGTTTATCGATCACTAGACAAAACATTACAAACACCTAGCAGCAATGTAGATTGTTCACGGAAGTCAGAAAAGCAATAAAATTATTCGCTTATCTTTGATGATCTTCGGACGTTTGCACTCACGAGACTCCCAGTTACACAATAAATGTTCCTTTTGTTCGATAAAGATTATTTTTATATCAAAAAACCTCCATTTGTTTGGCGCGTTATGTTCAGTATTCCACAGCCTTAGGCAGGTCATCAAGGCTTGACGAAAATTCCAAATAGTATCCGTAAAGTTCGTAGAAACATGTCAAACGTTTTTTATAAACAATCCTCAGGTTGTTTTTAACATAAATAATCGATAATATTTCAACCGGACTGTAAACTATTCAATACAAGAGAGAAAGAAAATGTCTAGCTACCAGGCGCGCGCATGAACTAATGGAAGGACATTGGCTATCCACTGACGCGATTTGATAAATCTCACTCATTTTTCAGAATAAAAGCTTGAAACTATGTCGAAAGACTGTTCATACCCTACCCTGAGGAAGCCATAGGAAAAGGAATCTGGTTGATATCCCTTTAACCTGTTTGGGCTGCAGGGGCAGTATTGAGTAGCCTGGATAAAAGGTGCCCATTTCAAACGGCCTCGTACTCAATTCTTGCTCGTACAATATGCATATTATTATTAATATTGGATAGAAAACACTCTCTAGTTTCTAAAACCGTTTGAATTATATCTGTGAGTAAAACAGAACTCATTTTGCAGCAAACTTCCTGACAGGAAGTGGAAAATCTGAAATCGATGCTCTGTTCTAGGGCCTGCCTATAAATGTGCTTGATATGTATTAGTATACATGCACTTCATACGCCTTCCACTAGATGTCAACAGGCAGTGAGAGAAGAAATGGAGTGTATAACTTGATCTGAGGTCGAATAAAAGCTCTTGGCATGACGTGACACCAATGTCCTGTTTTCTGGAACGCGCGAGAAGGGACCTGGTATTGCCTTCTGAAAAGCTGTCGTTATAGACGACTAATATCTCCGGCTTTGATTTTATTTGATAAATGTGACAATATCATCGTAAAGTATGTTTTTTCAATATAGTTTTATTAGATTATTGAAATTTTTTCGGGACGTTAGGCGTGTTGCTTTGTCTGCGTTTGTTCACGAAGGAGAGCTTCGCGCCACTTTGCTAGCTTTCCGTGCTAATTGACTGGAGAAGAGGACATTCTAAAACCAAACAACGATTGTTCCCGACAAAGGACCCCTTGTACAACATTCTGATGGAAGATCATCAAAAGTAGGACCCATTTTATGATGCTATTTCATATATCTGTCGAACATGTGTACTATTAGTTTGCGCCCAGATTTTGGGCACTCTCTCGCTATAACTAAGCTGGATGTCGTAATGAAGTTATTTTTAGAATTCTAACACGGCGATTGCATTAAGAACTAGTGTATCTATCATTTCCTATACAACATGTATTTTTTAGTAACGTTTATGAATAGTTATTTGGTCAGAAGAGTTGCGTGTCATAAAAATATCCGGACATTCTGGGGAAAAAGATGCTACGTTAGCACAATGTATAACCACTGATTTCAGCTCTAAATATGCACATTTTCGAACAAAACATAAGTGTATGTATAACCTGATGTTATAGGACTGTCATCTGATGAAGCTTATCAAGGTTAGTCAAAAATTATATATCTTTTGCTGGTTTGTTACGATCGCTAACTTTTGCTGCTGGTAAATGGCTTGTGTTTCTGGCTATTGTGGTAAGCTAATATAATGCTATATTGTGTTTTCGCTGTAAAACACTTAAGAAATCGGAAATATTGGCTGGATTCACAAGATGCTTGTCTTTCATTTGCTGTACACCATGTATTTTTCAGAAATGTTTTATGATGAGTATTTAGGTATTTCACGTTGGTGTCTGTAATTACTCTGGCTGCTTCGGTGCTATTTGTGACGGTAGCTGTGATGGTAGCTGCAATGTAAAACTGATTTATACCTCAAATATGCACATTTTTCGAACAAAACATAGATTTATTGTATAAAATAAATCTATGTTTTGTTCGAAAAATGTGCATATTTGAGGTATAAATCAGTTTTACATTTTAAATTTTTCGAACAAAACATAGATTTATTGTATAACATGTTATACAATAAATCTATGTTTTGTTCGAAAAATGTGCATATTTGAGGTATAAATCAGTTTTACATTGCAGCTACCATCACAGCTACCGTCAGAAATAGCACCGAAGCAGCCAGAGTAATTACAGACACCAACGTCAAATATCTAAATACTCATCATAAAACATTTCTGAAAAATCGATGGTGTACAGCAAATTAAAGACAAACATCTTGTGAATCCAGCCAATATTTCCGATTTTTTAAGTGTTTTACAGCGAAAACACAATATAGCATTATATTAGCTTACTACAATAGCCTACCACACTACCGCATTCATTCATCAAGGCACGTTAGCGATAGCAATAGGCACGTTAGCGATAGCGAATAAACCAGCAAAAGATATTAATTTTCACTAACCTTCATAAACCTTCATCAGATGACAGTCCTATAACATCGGGTTATACATACACTTATGTTTTGTTCGAAAATGTGCATATTTAAAGCTGAAATCAGTGGTTATACATTGTGCTAACGTAGCATCTTTTTCCCAGAATGTGCGGATATTTTTATGACACTCAACCATTCTGACCAAATAACTATTCATAAACGTTACTAGAAAATACATGTTGTATAGGAAATGATAGATACACTAGTTCTTAATGCAATCGCCGTGTTAGAATTCTAAAAATAACTTCATTAGGATATGCAGTTTACGTTATGGCGAGAGAGTGCCCAAAACCTGTCCGCAAACTACTAGTACACATGTACGACAGATATATGAAATAACATCATAAAATGGGTCCTACTTTTGATGATCTTCCATCAGAATGTTGTACAAGGGGTCCTTTGTCCAGAACAATCGTTGTTTGGTTTTAGAATGTCCTCTTCTCCAGTCAATTAGCACGGAAAGCTAGCAAAGTAGCGCGAAGCTCTCCTTCCTGAACAAAGGCACACAACGCAACACGCCTAACGTCCCGAATAAATTTCAATAATCTAATAAAACTATATTGAAAAAACATACTTACGATGATATTGTCACATTTATCAAATAAAATCAAAGCCGGAGATATTAGTCGTCTATAACGACAGCTTTTCAGAAGGCAATACCTCGCGCGCTCCAGAAAACAGGAAACTGGTGACACGTCATGCCAAGAGGTTTTACTCGACCCCAGATCAAGTTATACACTCCATTTCTTCTCTCACTGCCTGTCGACATCTAGTGGAAGACGTATGAAGTGCATGTATATTAATAAATATCAAGGACATTTATAGGCAGGCCCTAGAACAGAGCATCGATTTCAGATTTTCCACTTCCTGTCAGGAAGTTTGCTGCAAAATGAGTTCTGTTTTACTCACAGATATAATTCAAACGGTTTTAGAAACTAGAGAGTGTTTTCTATCCAATAGTAATAATAATATGCATATTGTACGAGCAAGAATTGAGTACGAGGCCGTTTAAATTGGGCACGATTTTCCCCCAAAGTGAAAACAGCGCCCTCTGTCCTCAACAGGTTAACCTTTACTGCTCAGGCGTTCCGCCAGCGGAACTCCTCCAACATTCCACTGAAAAGGCAGAGCGCGAAATTCAAAATATATTTTTTAGAAATATTTAACTTTCACACATTAACAAGTCCAATACAGCAAATGAAAGGTACACATCTTGTGAATCCAGCCAACATGTCCGATTTTTAACATGTTTTACAGCGAAAACAGCACGTATATTTATGTTAGCTCACCACCAAATACAAAAAAGGACAGACATTTTTCACAGCACAGGTAGCATGCACAAAGCCAACCTAACTAACCAAGAACCAACCAAACTAACCAACAAACAACTTCATCAGATGACAGTCTTATAACATGTTATTCAATAAATCTATGTTTTGTTCGAAAAATGTGCATATTTCAGGTATAAATCATAGTTTACATTGCAGCTACAATCAGAAATTGCACCGAAAGCAGACAGAATAATTACAGACACCAACGTCAAATACCTAAATACTCATCATAAAACATTTCTGAAAAATACATAGTGTACAGCAAATGAAAGACAAGCATCTTGTGAATCCAGCAAATATTTCCGATTTCTTAAGTGTTTTACAGCGAAAACACAATATAGCGTTATATTAGCTTACCACAATAGCCAGAAACACAAGCCATTTTCCAGCAGTAAAAGTTAGCGATTGTGACAAACCAGTAAAAGATATATAATTTTTGACTAACCTTGATATTCTTCATCAGATGACAGTCCTATAACATCAGGTTATACATACACTTATGTTTTGTTCGAAAATGTGCATATTTAGAGCTGAAATCAGTGGTTATACATTGTGCTAACGTAGCTACTTTTTCCCACAACGTCCGGATTTTTTTCGGACACTTTTTCTGACACACATATTCTGACCAAATAGCTATTCATAAACATAACAAAAAAATACATGTTGTATAGGAAATGATAGATCCACTAGTTCTTAATGCAATCGCCGTGTTAGAATTCTAAAAATAACTTCATTACCACATAAGGCTTACGTTATGTCGACCGAGTGCCCAAAACCTGGGCGCAAAACTAATAGTACACAGTTCGACAGATATATGAAATAACATCATAAAATGGGTCCTACTTTTGCTGATCTTCCATCAGAATGTTGTACAAGGTGTCCTTTGTCAAGAACAATCGTTGTTTGGATTTAGAACGTCCTTTTTCCCTCTTGAATTAGCAAGCGCACTAGCCAAGTGGCGCGAAGCTCTCCTTTCTGAACAAAGGCACACAACGCAACACGCCTAACGTCCCGAATAAATTTCAAAAATCTAATAAAACTATATTGAAAAAACATACTTTACGATGATATTGTCACATGTATCAAATAAAATCAAAGCCGGAGATAGTAGTCGCCTATAACGACAGCATTTCAGAAGGCAATTCCAGGTCCATCCTCGCGCTAACCAGAAAACAGGAAATGGGTGACACGTCATTCCAAGAGGACGTTTTCCATCTCAGACCAAGATAAACACTCCATTTCTTCTCTCACTGCATCTTGACATCCAGGGGAAGGTGTATGACGTGCATGTATACTAATAGGTATCATGCCCATTTATAGGCAGGACCTAGAAGAGAGCATCGATTTCAGATTTTCCACTTCCTGGTCAGGAAGTTTGTGCCAAATGAGTTCTGTTTTACTCACAGATATAATTCAAACGGTTTTAGAAACTAGAGTGTTTTCTATCCAATAGTAATAATAATATGCATATTGTACGAGCAAGAATTGAGTACGAGGCTGTTTAAATTGGGCACGTTTTTCCCCCAAAGTGAAAACAGCGCCCTCTGTCCTCATCAGGTTAACAACAAGCTAAGCTGTGTTTTGCTATATTGCACTTCTGATATCATGAATATAAATATTTTTAGCAATTATTTTTGAATTTGGCGCTCTGCAATTCAGCGGTTGTTGATGAAAATGATCCCGCTAAAGGGATCCGTGCATCAAGAAGTTAAATACTTTAGTACGGTACTCAGAAAAATCCATTCTAAAGAACATTTCCCAATCAAACGACTATTGGTATGTCTGACGTATCCATTATAACACAGCCCGCTGAACAAGCTACAACTACGAAAGACTTTGATCTCTGGTGGACAAACCAGAGACTTTCTGTCGAATTACTCCCCAGACGGACCGGCGATTTCAACAGAGAGACAACAAAGACATACACACGTAAATATGTACATTGCAATTCTTTCGAATGAGCGGCCATTCATGTGCAAAGTATTCACATTTCCATGAGCAAAGTTCCCAGCTGTATGTACATTAGTGAAGTCCTTTGCCTTTTTCTCCTGCTCTTTCTTACATGCCCCCCCCTTTCCCTCTCTTTTGAATCAGCCATTTTGTGTAACAAGCCAGGTGCACCTAGGTTAAACAACACCAACATCATTGTTTGTTGCGCGACCTTTGCACAGTCAAAAGAAAACGTAATGCTTCCTAATTTGGTTAGCTATGTGACTGTTTGCAATATATCAACTGTTACATTTTTTTTACAATAAAAAGCAAGAGAAATAAACTTTCAATCAGTACTGAGTGAATGAACAACAATAAAAGCTTCCTGTCATCAACATACATTCCATTTAAATAGTGTCAAGATAATGCGTTTATGACAGGGTTCGTAGCATAAGTGTAAACGGCGATTTATTGTCAATCTGGTGTCTGTATTGGCCGTACAGCATTTACTGTGATGCGGCATTCATACTTCTTGCGCTTCGCAGAGCAGAGCTGTTGTGAAGGAAGTTGTCAAGGAAGAACGTTTTGGTTTATACAGGACGTACCTCCCCCCACCTACCATCAACCAATCATGTCAATGCAGAGTTATACGGAGCTATACAGAGCCCTCTGCAAAATGTGGGAGGCGCATGGCGATGCGGTGCAGAGCTTGATTTGGCCTACGCAAGCCCCCGGAATCTCCGCCATTTTATCACACCCTCCGTATGGAGCCTCTGGACCTCATTTCCGAATCAAGCAATATATTGGCTTATCGTAAACATTGCTAAATAAAAAGGTTTAAGAAAGTACAGGCAGACACCACATTACTACATGACAAAACAGCTCGCTCAATCAAGCATGATGGTCTTGTATGAAGTATAAAAGCAAAGCTTGTTTTTATATAATAAAAAAAGCTTGAAAAGGTGGGATTAGCGTGCTGTGTGAAAAATCCAATGCTTAAATTTGTATGCTGTACAAATCACATTATTGTGGGAGCACCTCCTTTAAGAGTATGAATTAGGCTGTTTGAGAATGTTTAAATACTATAAGATACCTGCCTACACATTGTTTGAAATACAATAGACCAACATAGCTACTGTAGTAGGTCAAAGCTGTGTGCTGGAAGTAGAGCATGGGTAGAGTACAGTAGGCATTGTGGTGCTCATGTGAAATTCGTTTATTTTTCGGCTTCAGACTAATGCCTACTTCTCACTTAAAATGTAGTTTTTTGTTTTAAATAGATCTTAGAACCATGCTGTGCTATCTCCAAAATGGAACAGCCACCCTGTCACGATCGTCGTAATGAGCGGACCAAGGCGCAGCGTGATTGAAGTTCCACATCTTTATTATGGTGAAACTTTAAACAAAAACAATAAACCAATAACGAAACGTGAAAGTAGTGGTGCACATGCACATGCACAAACACAAAACAATATCCCACAAACACAGGTGGGAAAAATGGCTACCTAAATATGTAGAGTAGAGGCAACGATTACCAGCTGCCTCTAATTGGGAACCATACAAAACACCAACATAGAAATATTGAGCTAGAACACCCCCTAGTCACGCCCTGACCTACTACACCATAGAGAACCAAGGGCTCTCTATGGTCAGGGCGTGACACACCCCTCCATTCTGGCCAATTCATTTGGACACTCCACTGTTTAGAACTCGTGGCACCCATAGCCAGGCTTTAATTTAACGTCAGCTTCATATCTGCAAGGCCTTGCTATGTTAATCCGTGCTAGGCTAGCCTACTGAACCCTTTTTCCATATAGAGCTATGATGTCTAAGAGATGAAATAGCAGCAGCAGCATCAAATAAACCTGCCTCCTTAGAGGCCAGGAGATTCTCATATAAACTGCCTGGCCTAATTTCAGCTGGGCTGGGCGGCTGATTTTAAACACAGATTAAACTTGACCTTTTCTATGTCTGACATTTTTTTTGTGACTGTGTGCGAGATGGGAGATCATGCTCTGCTTACCAAATGAGAGACAAACGCACGCTGCTGCTGAACGAACCACACAAAACCAGATATGTCAATGTGGGGACTTCCTGCTGGAAACACTTTGACCCTAAACACAAACGTGCACGTATGCACTCATATACACTCACTCACACACACACCAAACCCAACCCCAGACCTTTAAACCAATCAAACTAGAATTCTAGTCAAACTAAATAAACTCTGCAATCCATTCAGACATATTGTAGAGATGACGACAAACCATAAACCAGATCTCCCTGGAGCAAATATTTTTATTAAACCCCTTTTTCGTGTTATCCAATTAGTAGTTAAAGTCTTGTCCCATCGCTGCAACACCTGTACGGACTTGGGAGAGGCAAAGGTTGAGAGCCATCCGTCCTCCGAAACACAACCCTGCCAAGCCACACTGCTCGCTTAACCCAGAAGCCAGCCGCACCAATGTGTCAGAGGAAACAACGTACAGCTGGCGACCGAAGTCAGTGTGCATGCGCCCGGCCCGCCACAAGGAGTCACTAGAGAGTGATGGGCCAAACTCTCCCCTAACCTAACCCAGACGACACTGGGCCAATTGTGGGCCGCCTCATGGGTCTCCCGGTCTCGGCAGGATGCGACACAGCCCGGGATCGACCCGGGGTCTGTAGTGACGCCTCTAGCACTGCAATGCAGCGCCTTAGACCGCTGCGCCCCTCGGGAGGACCCTGGAGCTATTTCAGTGACAATTGTTGTTATAGGAGAGGAGATTGATTTGGAGTCCTGACTGTTGACTCATGGTAGTGTATTACGTCAAGTTATGTCAATATTGAGCTGATGATATTTGAGTCTGGATCACTGTATTAAGAGAGTAGATTGTTCTTGAGTCATCAGCTCTGATCAAAGAAAGAGTGGATTGTTCTGGGGCTGGGAATGTTGATCTAAGGCAACATTTGTTTGCGGAACTGGACAAGAGAGAGAAAGAGAGGCGGGAGAAATAGAGAGAGACAGAGAGAGAGAGCGAGGGAAAGAAGAGACAGAAAGAGAAAGAGCGAAAGCGCGAGAGAAGAATGAGAGCCAGAGAGAAAGGGGGACAGGAAGATAGAGACAGATATGTATTGATTACCTGTAGTACTGTTTCTCCTTGCTGCATGTCAGTGAACACCTTAACGCTGTAGGAGACTTCACCGAAGGTGGGAGTGTTGTCATTGGCGTCAATCACCAGGATGTTGACAGTCACCCGCATGCTCTCCTGTACCCCATCTGATGCCATCATCTATACACAAAACAACAGTGAGAGCAGTAAAAATCCTGCCTTTAGGACAAAGCCTGTTTCTTGCAAATTCTCTTCCAGTTTCCTTTTGTGTTACGTTTTTCAACTTAACTTCTTATGGCTGGGGGGAGTATTGAGTAGCTTGGATGAATAAGGTGCCCAGAGTAAACTGCCTGCTACTCAGTCCCAGAAGCTAAGATATGCATATTATTAGCAGATTTAGATAGAAGACACTCTGAAGTTTCTAAAACTGTTTGAATGATGTCTGTGAGTATAACAGAACTCATATGGCAGGCAAAAACCTGAGAAAAAATCCAACCAGGAAGTGGGAAATCTGAGGTTTGTAGGTTTGCCTATCCAATATACAGTGTCTATGGGGTCATATTGCACTTCCTAAGGCTTCCACTAGATGTCAACAGTCTTTAGAACATTGTTTGATGCTTCTTCTGTGAAGGATGAGTGAATAAGAGCTGATTAAGTCAGGTGTCTGGCAGAGTGCCACAAACTCAGTCAGGCGCGCCCCTGTGAGAGTTAGCTGCGTTCCATCGCATTTCTGAAGACAAAGGAATTCTCCGGTTGAAACATTATTGAAGATTTATGTTAAAAACATCCTAAAGATTGATTCTATACAACGTTTGACATGTTTCTGCGAACTGTAATGGAATTGTTTGACTTTTCGTCTGCCCTGCGCGTCGTGAATTTGGATTTTGGAACTAAACGTGCGAACAAAAAGGAGGTATTTGGACATAAATTATGGACGTTATCGAACAAAACCAACATTTATTGTGGAACTGGGATTCCTGGGAGTGCATTCTGATGAAGATCATCAAAGGTAAGTGAATATTTATAATGCTATTTCTGACTTCTGTTGACTCCACAACATGGCGGGTACCTGTATGGCTTGTTTTTGTGTCTGAGCGTCGTACTCAGAATATTGCATGTTGTGCTTTTTTTTTTTTTTTTTTTTTTTTAATCTGACACAGCGGTTGCATTAAGGAGAAGTTTATCTAAAGTTCCATGTGTAATACGTGTATCTTTTATCAATGTTTATTATGAGTATTTCTGTAAATTGATGTGGCTCTCTGCAAAATCACCGGATGTTTTGGAGGCAAAACATTACTGAACATAACGGGCCAATGTAAACTAAGATTTTTGGATATAAATAGGAACTTTATTGAACAAAACATACATGTATTGTGTAACATGAAGTCCTATGAGTGTCATCTGATGAAGATCATCAAAGGTTAGTGATTCATTTTATCTCTATTTCTGCTTTTTGTGACTCCTCTCTTTGGCTGGAAATGGCTGTGTTTTTCTGTGACTAGGTACTGACTTAACATAATCATATGGTGTGCTTTCGCCGTAAAGCCCTTTTGAAATCGGACACTGTGGTGGGATTAACAACAAGTTTATCTTTAAAATGGTGTAAAATACTTGTATGTTTGAGGAATTTTAATTATGAGATTTCTGTTGTTTGAATTTGGCGCCCTGCACTTTCACTGGCTGTTGTCAAGTCGATCCCGTTAACAGGATCTCAGCCATAAGAAGTTTGAAGTGCCTGACTAAAAAAACAATAGAAAACTGAGATAAAACAGAGTAAATACGAACAAATAAAGGGTACATAAAAGGGTAAAGGGTACAACTTTAATATGGTATTGCCGGTCCCCCTGGCTTAATTCACAACACAGATGTTGAGGTTTTCCTCAGGAGGGGCGCAAAACTAAATCAAACTTTTGAGACTTACTGTAGAAAGGCACACCCTCACACAGACAAACACAAACACACACATACAGACACGTAAACCACAGGAGGCTGCTGAGGGGAGAACGGCTCATAATAATGGCCGGAACGGAGCAAATGGAATGGCATCAAACACATTGAAACCACGTGTTTGATGTATTTGATACCATTCCACTTATTCTGCCCCAGCCATTACCACAAGCCCGTCCTCCCCAATTAAGTTGCCACCAACCTCCTGTGACGTACTGTCGTGGAAAATTGCGAGATTATGTTATAGTGCTTGTAAGATTATATTATAATCTTTGTATTGCACTAGAATGGTTGTTTTATTCGACAGAATAGAATCTGTCGACTATTGTGTGTTCAGTGTTCCACTGAGGATGGGCCTCTATGAGATAGCACTGACAGAGGAGATTTACGATGTCTTTGGCCAGTAAAGCCTAAAGAGCATTCCAGATAGTGAGGTAATGTTTTTGTACTATGAAGTACCAGGAACGAGATTAGAACCTCGTCTTAGAGACCAAACTGAACGATAATTTATAGCTAATGCTATCTGGATATGGAATAATCCTTTCTCAAGTAAAAGGCCCTTTGTGAAGAGTTCTGTGGTTCGTCATGTAAGTTGAGAGGGGTGTATCTTGGCTATAAAAGATCTTTGTATTCGACTGTAGGGACTCTCAGAATTCATTATAGACACTGAATTGATCTGAGGGCGATTTTAAAGCTCACATTATTAAAGATGACATTTAAGTATAACTCTGACTGGTGTGTGGTTTGTAACTCTCCTCATTTGGTAATACAGGAAATTGCCACGACAGTACACATACACACACACAGTAAGTGAGAGCAACCCAAAAGAAAGGACAACCAAACAAAACAGAACCCTTGAAGCCAGAATACAGAACATTAAAGGCTTGATTTCAATTTAAATGGACCACTTATTCTCTTACCATTGCTTGCCCAAGACAATATAACACAATTGCTTGATGCTCAAGAATTTAAAATTGCAGCAATTTCTTTCATAAGTCCGGATCATTCTAATGGCAACCATCAAAGCCTCAACATAGACATAATAAACATACTATTGATGAAACTCTTCAAAGATAATAGTCACATATCCTTATCACAGCAACAAGTCCATGTACAAATCTAAAATCAAATCAAATCGTTTTGGTCGGGTACACATATTTTGCAGATGTTATCACGGATGTAGCTAAATGCTTATGTTCCTAGCTCCAACAGTGCAGTAATACCAAACAAAACAAAACAATACATGCAAATCCCCCAATTAAAAAAAAGAAGGATTTAAGAAATATATAAATATTAGAATGAGCACTTTCAGAGTCCCAAATATACAGTACCAGTCAAAAGTTTGAACACACCTACTCATTCAAGGGTTTTTCTTAATTTTTTTATATTTTCAACATTGCAGAATAATAGTGAAGATATCGAAACTATGAAATAACACATATGGAATCATGTAGTAACCAAAAAAGTGTTAAACAAATTAAACTATATTCTAAATTTGAGAGTCTTCAAAGTAGCCACCCCTTTACCTTGATGACAGCTTTGCACACTCTTAGCATTCTCTCAACCAGCTTCACCTGGAATGCTTTTCCAACATTCTTGAAGGAGTTCCAAAATATGCTGAGCAATTGTTGGCTACTTTTCCTTCACTCCACGGTCCAACTCATCCCAAACCATCTCAATTGGGTTGAGGTCGGGTGATTGTGGAGGCCAGGTTACCTGATGCAGCACTCCATCACTCTCCTTCTTGGTCAAATAGTCCTTACACAGCCTGGAGGTGTGTTGGAAACCAAATGATAGTCCCACTAAGAGCAAACCAGATGGGATGGCGTATCGCTGAAAAATGTTGTGGTAGCCATGCTGGTTAAGTGTACCTTTTAATTCTAAATTAATCACTGACACTGTCACCAGCAAAGCATCCACACACCATCACAAATCCTCCTCCATGCTTCACAGTGGGAACCACACATGCAGAGAACATCCGTTCACCTACTCTGCGTCTCAAAAAGACATGGCGGTTGGAACCAAAATCTCAAATTTGGACTAACGACAAAAGAGATTTCCACCGGTCTAATGTCCATTGCTCATGATTCCTCGCCCAAGCAAGAATCTTCTCCTTATTGGTGTCCTTTAGTAGTGGTTTCTTTTCAGCAATTCGACCATGAAGGTCTGATTCACGCAGTCTTCTCTGAACAGATGTTGAGATGTGTCTGTTACTTGAACTCTGTGAAGCATTTATTTGGGCTGCAAATTCTGAAGCTGGTAACTGTAATGAACATATCCTCTGCAGCAGAGGTAACTCTTGGTCTTCCTTTCCTGTGGCGGTCCTCATGAGAGCCAGTTTCATCATATCGCTTGATGGTTTTTTGCGACTGCACTTGAAGAAACTTTCAAAGTTCTTTAAATTTACCATATTGCCTGACATTCACGTGTTAAAGTAATGATGGACTGTTGTTTCTCTTTGCTTATTTGAGCTATTCTTGCCATAATATGGACTTGGTCTTTTACCAAATAGGGCTATCTTTTGTATACCACCCTTACCTTTTCTCAAAACAATTGATTGGCTCAAATGCATTAAGAAAGAACAAGGCACACATGTTAATTGAAATGCATTCCAGGTGACTACCTCATGAAGCTGGTTGAGAGAATGCCAACAGTGTGCAAAGCTGTCATCAAGGCAAAGGGTGGCTACTTTGAAGAATCTCAAAAATAAAGCATATTTTAATTTGTTTAACACTTTTTTGGTTATTACAAGATCCCTTATGTGTTATTTCATAGTTTTAAATTAGGAACTACCCTTGAATGAGTAGGTGTGTCCAAACCTTTGACTGGTACTGTAAATCTATATCTACAGTACATGGTAACAATTTACTTGACATCCATTTCATAATATTTCATAACAGCTGACATAACTTGTTATAACCTGTCATAATATAGTCATAACACTGTCATGACCCATATAGTTATGTCAGCTGTTATGTCATATAGTTGTGGCAAATATTGCGTTATTTTATGGCTGGTTGTAACACCTACATACGAGTGTCAAAACCCAAACATATATAAATAATTATTTTCCCTGCCAGGAAGTTTCCTTTCGTTTTAAACTTTGTTTTTTAAATCATTTGTTGTTGTTGTCGGAATGAATTCCTTACAGTCCCGTTTTTTTCCGTCATATAGCGTGTAGAAAATGCACTTTATAACAATTTCAAAGAGCATTATGACCATCATAATCATATAAGCCAGGTCGGCCTTTCACAAACATGCTCTTATATCAGTCAAAAAGAGGGTGTCTTGTCCTGCTCCTGAAATCTGCTCCTGCATTCATCCCAGTCACCAGCAACAGAGCATTGGGGTAGGTGCATGTCTGACATCAATGTGTGCGTGATTGCAATGATAATATAATATAGTACATTTCCCAAAAATGGTTATAACATAAACATACTGTTGACACGTATGCTATGGTGTAATGTAAAGTTTTGCCTTGTGTGGTAGCTTTTGTGGATTTTGACACTTATGTAGGTGTCATAACCAGCCATTAAATAACGCAATATAACAGTGCTATGACCATATTATAACAGGTTATGAAATGTTATGTCAACTGTTATGACATATTATGACATGGTTATGACCATGTCATAATTTGTTATGACGCTGGGTGTCACGTAAAGTGTTACCCTATATAGGATGAGCCTTGACTAGTATACGGTATATAATAATAACAACAATAATAATACACAGTACATTCGGAAAGAATTCAGACCCCTTGACGGTACAGCCTTATTCTAAAATGGATAAAACAGATTTTTTCCCTCATCAATCTACACACAATAACCCATAATGACAAATGAAAACAGGTTTTTAGACATTTTTGCTAATTTATTAAAAAAAGATCACATTTACATAAGTATTCACACCCTTTACTCAGTACTTTGTTGAAACACCTTTTGCAACGATTACAGCTTCGAGTCTTCTTGGATATGATGCTACAAGCTTGGCACACCTGTATTTGGGGAGTTTCTCCCATTCTTCTCTGCAGATCCTCTCAAGCTCTGTCAGGTTGGATGGAGAGCGTCGCTGCACGGCTATATTTAGGTCTCTCCAGAGATGTTCGATCAGGTTCAAGTCCGGCCTCTGCCTGGGCCACTCAAGGACATTCAGAGACATGTCCCAAAGCCACTCCTGCGTTGTCTTGTCTGTGTGCTTAGGGTCATTGTCCTGTTGGAAGGTGAACCTATGGAGCAGGTTTTCATCAAGATCTCTCTGTACTTTGCACTGTTCATCTTTCCCTCGATCCTGACTAGTCTCCCAGTCCCTGCCGCTGAAAAACATCCCCACAGCATGATGCCGCCATCACTGTGCTTCACCGTAGGGATGGTGCTAGGTTTCCTCCAGACGTGACGTTTGGCATTCAGGCCAAAGAGTTCAATCTTGGTTTCATCAGACCAGAGAATCTTGTTTCTCATGGTCTGAGAGTCCTTTAGGTGCCTTTTGGCAAACTCCAAGCGAGCTGTCATGTGCCTTTTACTGAGGAGTGGCTTCCGTCTGGCCACTCTACCATAAAGGCCTGATTGGTGGAGTCCTGCAGAGATGGTTGTCCTTCTGGAAGGTTCTCCCATCTCCACAGAGGAACTCTGGAGCTCTGTCAGAGTGACCATCGGGTTCTGGGTCACCTCCCTGACCAAGGCCCTTCTCCCCCGATTGCTCAGTTTGGCCAGGCGGCCAGCTCTAGGTAGAGTCTTGGTGGTTCCAAACTTCTTCCATTTAAGAATGATGGAGGCCACTGTGTTCTTGGGGACCTTCAATGCTGCAGACATTTTTTGGTACCCTTCCCCAGATTTGTGCCTCGACACAATCCTGTCTCGGAGCTCCACAGACAATTCATTCGACCTCATGGCTTGGTTTTTGCTCTGACATGCACTGTCAACTGTAGGACCTTATATAGACAGGTGTGTGCCTTTCCAAATCATGTCCGATCAGTTGAATTTACCACAGGTGGATTCCAATCAAGTTGAAGAAACATCTCATGGATGATCAATGGAAACAGGATGCACCCGAGCTCGAATTCGAGTCTCATGGCAAAGGGTCTGAATAAGGTATCTGTTTTTTATTTATAAGAGATTTGCAAAAAAAAAAAAAGTAAACCTGTTTTCGCTTTGTCATTATAGGGTATTGTGCATAGAAAATGATGAGGTGAAAAATATATTTAATACATTTTATAATAAGGTTGTAACGTAACAAAATGTTGAAAAAGTCAAGGGAATACTGAATACTTTCCGAATGCACTGTATAGATATGAAGTGTGTAAAACAGTACAGAGACATTTTTAAAGTGACCAGTGTTCAATGACTACAGTATGTACATAGTGCAGCAGTCTCTAAGGTGCAGGGTTGAGTACCTGGTTGTAGCCAGCTAGTAAACGTGACTAAAGTTCAAGGGAGAGGTTACTGGGCAGGGGCTGGCTGGCTGGTGAATATTTAACAGTCTGATGGCCAGTTTTTTAGTCTCTCGGTCCCAGCTTTGATGCACCTGTACCCGCCTTCTATATGGTTGAGGGGTGAACAGGCCATGGCTCGGGTGGCTGAGGTCCTTGACACACACACGGAGACCTCTGATTGTGAGATCCAAAAGAGCTAACTCCTTCTCCAAAGGGGTGTAAAGAGTTCAAACATGGTATCTGTTCCCCTTTATCAATATCTTCCTGACTGGTCCAGTGAGGGAGTGAGGCAGCAGAGATAAAGAAGCTGAAGCTTCATATATTTGATCTTCACAGCTTCTGAACTCAGCTGGCACATCATGACCACAGATGCAGATATTGAAAACAGACTAGTATCCTACCACCTCTATCGCCCAAACCCTCCCACTTTCTCTTTTGTTTAATCAAATGTGTTTTCTCCAGGAAACACTCCCTCAATATTTAAATAATGATGCTTTCTAATATGTAACCATCCCACAGGGAGAGTACACACATGTAGATGCTTAAAGCACCAGGGGCTCTTCAGAGACTACTGAGGGTCTTAATGTCAAAGAGAACAGTAGCACTACATATGTAGTTGCATGCCATCAATACAGAGAACACAATTAAGTCTCTGAATAATGTAAAATAGAATCCCTTCATTGTGAAGGTGCTGCAGAGCACTGTGTGTCAAAATACAGCAGGAGCCAACAGTGGCAGTGTGTTCCTGTCCAGAAGGAAAGGGTTTCATCTGGTATTGGTTGGGTCTTGGAAAGCTACTGTAAGTCAGTGAACAGGTGATCCAGAATAAATACATGCTAATAAAGGTGTAAAGTAGTAGCGTGCCTGGCCAAGTTATTTAATCTATTCAATAGAGGCATAGATGTAGATAAATCAAACTGCTACAACATATTTTAAGTTCAATTGTGTTGACTGAGTTGAAAATAAATTGATCCCGTAGGCAGTGTAGTTATGTCGAGTCATATCATACAGCCTAAACCAAGCTGTTATATCTTTTACAAGTGGGTGCTGTTTCCTCCCATATACTTTATTAGAGTGGTGGGTGTTATTTGGTAATATATGTGGATGTGGTTGGAACGAGGCGTACCGTGAAGGTGTAGGTCATCTGCTTCTCTCTGTCCACAGGTTTGAGCAGTCGGAGGTAGCGGGTGATCCCGGTCGGGGTTATGGCAAAGCTGGTGCTGAAGTCATCCAGAGTCACCGTCAACAGAGGGTCTTTGCTCTTCAAAAAGTAAAGACATTGGAGAGAAGAGGGTTACCATGGAGACAAGACCTTACTCAAATCTGCAGCTGTGTCACTGAGGAAAAAACAATCGTGAGAGACAGAACAAGTCAAAACATGTCTGAGTGGTAAAAGACTGCTGACAAAGACAACATAGTACTGAGAACATAGTACTGAGAACAGGGGAAGGCCTTGAAGGAATTCTAAGAAATCATGTGATTTTATACCCCCTATAAAGCACACTACAATTGTACAGTAGGTCTTTCATTGCGGCTCTGGCAACAAGCTACAGCATATGATTGATTCACAGAAACCTAGGCGTTTGCCGGCCTACTGTACAATACAGTCGAGACGTTTGAAAGAAGAACATATTTTTTTCATAAAAAAATGCATTCTTGAACATGTGAAAGTTCATGTGTCTTAATAACAAACTCGTATGCGATCTTTAAATATGAATATAAAATGGCGTACGGAGTAATTTGGTCTAAAAGTGAGGACTATATATTCAATACTGTACTGTTTCAATACTTTCCCCCAAAATTGATTTAAGCAGGGTTGGGTTGTTATGGAGATTCAAGTCTGTCAATGAGGCCTGCATGTCTGCTAAACATTCACACTGCTTTGCCCATTGATCTGTTTTAGAGCTGCACTTTGATGTCTTAATCTCACCCTGCTGAGAGGGAGAGAGTGCAAGAGAGCGAGAGATAGAAAGTTACAGACAGACACAGAGAAAGAGAGACACAGTAAGACATGATACAGAGGGAAAGTAAGTTGGAGACATCTCTGTTGAGGAGTTTATTGTGTTAGGTGTCATCTGAGGAAATGAATAAAACAATATTTTCAACATCATCAACATAAAGAGAAATATCCTGGTGACAAAAGCACAAACAGAGTGGGGGCGAATGCTGCTGTGCATCTGTGTTCTGAGTGTCTCCTGGTGTGTTGGCAGCCTGTCTCAATGTGTGTTTTCAACCATTTAAATGCAGTTGAGGCGCTAAGAAAACCCACTCCTGTCAGCGCCTGTTTGAAATGTTGTGCTTTTCAGAATCATCATCTCAACAACACACACACACACACACACACACACACACACACACACACACACACACACACACACACACACACACACACACACACACACACACACACACACACACACACACACACACACACACACACACACACACACAAACACTGAATGTACTAAATGTATCGGTGCGATCTGTGTATTTACCCACTAATAACATAAAAATGTTTTACTTGACTAGAACAATAGACACACACGGCAAAACACAAAAACATTAGACATTTGTGTATGAAGAAATTGATAATTGGAAGGGAAAACTGAGTCACACATCTGAAAAAACTGAAAGAGAGCTTGGCCCAGAGGTTTGAACACAGACCATGCAGTAGAGTAAAACCCAAAGGCACACTTTTAGTCATAACAGCATCACAAACCACACGTTTACCTACAGGTGTTTGACCAGGCAGCAGCTACAACAAAGAGACAAAGCAGCATCAATGATAATACAGTATGATGGAGAGTGTTTTCCCATCTTAGAATGGGCTTCTGGAAGTATTTTACTAACATAAACATGATATCAAATGTAAATATTTAATTGGCTTATGTACTCATGAAATGATTTAGTCTGAAAAGCTCACTATAGGCTTCATATTTTGTATGAAATTCAATTAATTCCAAAGGTTAAGATGTACATTTAGTTGCTTGTGTGTGTATTTGTGTGCGCTGTCTGTGTATGTACTTGTGCGTGCATTCATGGTATTGTGTATTTGCAGGTTCATAAGCGACATGTTTGTGCTTGTGTGTGTGCACGCAGACATCCCCAATACCTCTTCAATGTCTTTGTCCAGGGCGATTATGCCCAAGGGGGCAGTGAGGTTGGAGCTGGCAGAGATGGTAGTGCCTACTGGGGAGGACTCGCTGACGTAGCCTTGGTAGGACTGGAACTGGAAGTACGGAGCCTGGTTGTTCTCATCCAGGACATCAATGATCAGTTCAGCGTATGCTGGGAGTGGGTGGCCGTTGTCCTGCTCAGCCTAAAAGAAGGAGAAACGTGTATATTTATTATGAACCCGAAAAATTGTCAAAGACCCCAGCCACCCCAGTCATAGACTGTTCTCTCTACTACTGCGTGGCAAGCGGTACCGGAGTGCCAAGTCTAGGACAAAAAGGTTTCTCAAAGTTTTTACCCCCAAGCCATAAGACTCCTGAACAGGTAACCAAATGGTTACCCGGACTATTTGCATTGTGTGCCCCCCCCAACCCCTCTTTTACGCTACTGCTACTCTCTGTTCATCATATATGCATAGTCACTTTAACCATACCTACATGTACATACTACCTCAATCAGCCTGACTAACCTGTGTCTGTATATAGCCTTGCTACTGTTATTTTCAAATGTCTTTTTACTGTTGTTTTATTTCTTTACTTACACACACACACACACACACACACACACACACACACACACACACACACACACACACACACACACACACACACACACACACACACACACACACACACACACACACCTTTTTTTCACACTATTGGTTAGTAAGTAAGCATTTCACTGTAAGGTGAAAGGTGACCTGTTGTATTCGGCGCACGTGACAAATAAACGTTGATTTGTTTTGAACCTCACTGTACCATGTACTGATATGCAACTTACAACATACAATCATAAGGTGGTCATAGCTCATTGGAAAGATTATTATGACAGACTGACTGTTATTGTAATACCTGTTGCAGATCAGTAAACAAAGCTAAACACATTTGAATGCCAGATATTACACCATTTACAAGTACTCAGTGTCACAATTGAAATGCAAACTTCTGAGCGTCAGATTACCAAGGGAATAGAAATGCAGAGGGCATTGTTTCCGAAAGACTGTCATTTCAATTACATAAATCATTGGCAAATAAATCAAACATCCACTTTGAATTAGATTCCAGTAATTGGTAAGAAACTTAAAACAAATGCTTTAATCTGGGATGAATGGACGCTAATTAAAATGGTTAGCTAACAGTTCAGTTTCTGTTTTGAATGATATCACAGACTTTATTGTTTATATCAGGGGTGGCCAACCCTCTTCCTGTGTGCAGGCATTTGTTCCAGCCCTATTCTAACACACCTGATTAAAGCTAATCAAGGTCCTGAAGAACAGCTGATTGGTAGAATCAGGCGTGTCCAGTGGCATGTATTCATCGATGTCAAGGAAAGCCAGGCTTCCCCACACATTTGACCCCCCCCCAAAAAAGTATAAATTATCTTTCGTCTCTCTGTGTTTTCAGAAATTTCCTTAAATTCGCAAGTGGCTGAATCTATCTCACCGGAGGACTCATCTGAGCGAGGAGAACAATGCCCATCTGTCTCAGTATGTGTAGCTCATGTATCTGATGCTGTCTGGCCAAAGAGAGTATGACATGTTGCCACACATAGCGTTTGATTGATTGATGCCAGCGAGCATTTGGCCTCCCATGATGAACATTTTTAGTTGAGCTCAACTCCGGATGATACTGGCGTAGCAAAACCACCCCTCAAGGGAGGCTAGTTTGGATTTGGCTTCACACCAATCAAATCACATCAAAAGTCAAATGTATTTGTCTGAATTTGTATATATATTTCTGGTCTACTTGTGTTATTGTCCTGCAGTCGGCCCTTTCCTAAGCCATGGATGGAGATGGGGATTTGAACTTGAGGTTCCGTACAGGACAATGATTATTACTGCGTTTCTGATCAGACCATAAATTCATACATTGTGCCACTGGCCTGAGACGATTGAAGTCCAATACTAGCCTACTAGCCTAGATGTAGTATGCTCTCGTTAACTAGCTAGCCAATTTCGCTGGTTCATTGTTGCCCATGCGAGATAGTTAGGCTAGCAAGCATTTTATCCTGGTAGCCTATAGTCTAGGACAACAAAAACAAAAATGTGTACTTGTCACGTTCCTGACCTGTTTTCCTTTGTCTTGTATTTATTTTAGTTGGTCAGGGCGTGAGTTGGGTGGGTTTGTCTATGGTTGATTTTCTATGTTGGGATTTTTGTGTTCGGCCTGGTATGATTCTCAATCAGAGGCAGCTGTCAATCGTTGTCCCTGATTGAGAATCATACTTAGGCAGCCTGGGTTTCACGTGTGTTTTGTGGGTGTTTGTTTCCGTGTTTGTGTTTTTCACCACACGGCACTGTATCTGTTTTCTGCACTTCGTTTATTTGTTTTGTATTTTCAGTGTTCAGTTTTTCCGTTATAATAAATCATTCATCATGAACACTAACCACTCCGCGTATTGGTCCGATCCTTCTCGCCTCTCCTCGTCCGAGGAGGAGGAATATGACGACTACCGTTACAGAAACACCCACCAACAAAGGACCAAGCGGAATGGAGAAGGGCAGCGACAGCAGCAACAGAAGACACAGGACTCGTGGACCTGGGAAGAGATCCTGGACGGCAAAGGACCCTGGGTTCAGCCAGGGGAATATCGCCGTCCCAAGGCGGAGCTGGAGGCAGCGAAGGCAGAGAGGCGCTGGTATGAGGAGGCAGCGCGGCAACGCGGTTGGGAGCCCGAGAGTCAGACCCAAACATTTATTGGGGGGGGGCACACGCGGGGTGTGGCAAAGCCGGGTAGGATACCTGAGCCAACTCCCCGTGCTTACCGTGGAGTGAGAGGGCGTCGTACTGGTCAGACACCGTGTTATGCGGTAAAGCGCACGGTGTCCCCAGTACGCGTGCTTAGTCCAGTGCGGGCTATTCCACCTCGCCGCACTGGTAGGGCTAGGTTGGGCATCGAGCCGGGTGTCATGAAGCCGGCCCAACGCATCTGGCCTCCAGTGCGTCTCCTCGGGCCGGCGTACATGGCACCAGCCTTACAAATGGTGTCCCCGGTTCGCCAGCATAGCTCAGTGCGGGCTATTCCACCTCGCCGCACTGGCAGGGCTACGGGGATCATTCAACCTGGTAAGGTTGGGTAGGCTCGGTGCTCAAGAGCGCGTGTCCTCCTTCACGGTCCGGTATACCCGGTGCCACCTCCACGTACCAGTCCTCCGGTGGCAGCCCCCCGCACCAGGCTGTCTCTCCGGGTTCTCTCCCCAGTTGCTCCCACCTGTCCAGCGCTGTCAGAGCATTCCTCTTCTCCAGCGCAGCCAGAGTCTCTCATCTGCCCAGCACTGTCTGAGCTGCCTGCCTGCACAGCACCGTCAGAGCTGTCCGTCTGTCCCGAGCCGTCAGAGCTGTCCGTCTGTCCCGAGCCGTCAGAGCTGTCCGTCTGTCCCGAGCCGTCAGAGCTGTCCGTCTGTCCCGAGCCGTCAGAGCTGTCCGTCTGTCCCGAGCTGTCAGAGCTGCCCGTCTGTCCCGAGCCGTCAGAGCTGCCCGTCTGTCCCGAGCCGTCAGAGCTGCCCGTCTGTCCCGAGCCGTCAGAGCTGCCCGTCTGTCCCGAGCCGTCAGAGCTGCCCGTCTGTCCCGAGCCGTCAGAGCCGTCCGCCAGACAGGAGCAGCCAGAGCCTTCCGCCAGACAGGAGCAGTCAGAGCCTTCCGCCAGACAGGAGCAGTCAGAGCCTTCCGCCAGACAGGAGCAGTCAGAGCCTTCCGCCAGCCATGAGCAGACAGAGCCGTCAGCCAGCCAGGACCAGCCAGAGCCGTCCAGCCATTACCAGCCAGAGCCGTCCAGCCAGGACCAGCCAGAGCCGTCCAGCCAGGATCCGCCAGAGCCGTCCAGCCAGGATCCGCCAGAGCCGTCCAGCCAGGATCCGCCAGAGCCAGCCAGCCAGGATCCGCCAGCCAGCCAGGATCCGCCAGCCAGCCAGGATCCGCCAGAGCCAGCCAGCCAGCCAGGATCCGCCCCTCAGTCCGGAGCTGCCCCTCAGTCCGGAGCTGCCCCTCAGTCCGGTGCTGCCCCTCAGTCCGGAGCTGCCCCTCAGTCCGGTGCTGCCCCTCAGTCCGGAGCTGCCCCTCAGTCCGGAGCTGCCCCTCAGTCCGGAGCTGCCCCTCAGTCCGGTGCTGCGTACATGGAGGGTGGTTGTTAGGAGGAGGCCACGGGGGCGAGTAAGGAGGCGGACAAAGACATTGTTAAGGTGGGGTCCACGTCCCGCGCCAGAGCCGCCACCGTGGACAGACGCCCACCCAGACCCTCCCCTAGAATTTATGGTGGTGCGCCCGGAGTTCGCACCTTAAGGGGGGGGTTCTGTTACGTTCCTGAACTGTTTTCCTTTGTCTTGTATTTATTTAGTTGGTCAGGGCGTGAGTTGGGTGGGTTTGTCTATGGTTGATTTTCTATGTTGGGATTTTTGTGTTCGGCCTGGTATGATTCTCAATCAGAGGCAGCTGTCAATCGTTGTCCCTGATTGAGAATCATACTTAGGCAGCCTGGGTTTCACGTGTGTTTTGTGGGTGTTTGTTTCCGTGTTTGTGTTTTTCACCACACGGTACTGTATCTGTTTTCTCCACAGTTTTTCCGTTATAATAAATCATTCATCATGAACACTAACCACTCCGCGTATTGGTCCGATCCTTCTCGCCTCTCCTCGTCCGAGGAGGAGGAATATGACGACTACCGTTACAGTACTATAGGAGGATGACATTGATGTTCATCTAGTCTGGGTGAGTTAACACGTTTTTTTCTACTTGCACACATGAAGTAGCCTCACAAGAATGGCGCCGGAGAAGATGGCTGCCGTTTTACAGGATCCTAACCAATTGTGCTATTTTGTGTGTTTTTTCGCGTTCTTTGAAACTTATTTTGTACATCATGTTTCTGCCACCGTCTCTTATAACCGAAAGAGCTTCTGGATATCAGAACAGCGATTACTCACCTCGAACTAAACACAGATTTTTTATTTAATGAATAGGACGCGAAGGATTTACCTGACCAGGCCCAAATCCCCGTCATTCACATGAAGACACCAATACAGGGGACGCAGGTCGGAATGCCATGTGAGAATTCGTCGGGGAGTGGGTAACCTGCCTCCACCATCCGTCCTATTGGCCACGTGCAATCATTGGAGAATAAACTGGATGAGCTCCATTCAAAACTATCCTACCAACGGGACATTAAGAACTGTAACATGTTTCACAGAGCCGTGGTTGAAAGAGGACATGGATAATATACAGTTCCCTGGTTTTTCCGTGCATCAGCAAGACAGAACAGCTGCCTCCGGTAAGACAAGGGGTCAATAGCAGCTGATGCGCAAAATCAAATATTAAGGAAGACTCAAGGTTTTGCTTGCCTGAGGTAGAGTATCTCATGATAAGCTGTAGACCATACTATTTACCAAGAGAGTTTTCATCTATATTTTTTGTAGCTGTCTATTTACCACCACAAACCGATGCTGGCACTAAGACCGCACTCAACGAGCTGTATAAAGCCATAAGCAAACAAGAAAATGCTCATCCAGAGGCGGCACTCCTAGTGGCTGGGGACTTTAATGCAGGGAAACTTAAATCCGTTTTACCAAATTTCTACCAGCATGTCACATGTGCAATAAGAGGAAAAAAATCACTAGACCACATTTACTCCACACACAGAGACGCGTACATAGCTCTCCCTCATCCTCCATTTATCAAATCTGACCATAATTCCATACTTCTGATTCCTACTTATAAGCAAAAACAAATGCAGGAAGTACCAGTGACTCGCTTAATACGGAAGTGGTCAGATGACGCAGATGCTAAGCTACAGGACTGTTTTGCTAGCACAGACTGGAAAATGTTCCGGGACTCATCCGATGGCATTGATGAGTATACCACATCAGTCACCGGCTTCATCAATAAGTGCATCGATGACGTGGTCCTCACAGTGACCCCACGTACATACCCCAACCAGAAGCCATTGATTACAGGCAACATTCGCACTGAGCTAAAAGGTAGAGCTGCCGCTTTCAAGGAGATGGGAATCTAACCTGGACGCATATAAGAAATCCCTCTATGCCCTCAGACGAACCCTCAAACAGGCAAAGCGTAAATAGAGGACTAAGATTGAATCCTACAACACCGGCTCTGATGCTCGTCGGATGTGACAGGGCTTGCAAACTATTACAGACTGCAAAAGAATGCCCAGCCGCGAGCTGCCCAGTGACACAAGCCTACAAGATGAGCTAAATGACTTCCATGTGCGCTTTGAGGCAAGCAACAATGAAACATGCATGAGAGCACCAGCTGTTTCGGACAACTGTGTGATGGCGCTTGCCATAGCCGATGTGAGCAAGACCTTTAAACAGGTAATCATTCACAAGGCCACAGGGCCAGACAGATTACCAGGATGTGTACTCCGAGCATGCACTGACCACCCGGCAACTGTCTTCACTAACATTTTCAACCTGTCCCTTGCCGAGTCTGTAATATCTACATGTTTCAAGCAGATCACCATAGTCCCTGTGTTCAAGAACACTAAGGTAACTTGCCAAAATGACTACCGACCGGTAACACTCACGTCTGTAGCCATGAAGTGATTTGAAAGGCTGGTCAGAGCTCACATCAACACCATCAACCCAGAAATCCTAGACCCACTCCAACTTGCATACCGCCCCAACAGATCCACAGATGACGCACTCTATTGCACTCAACACTGCCATTTTCCACCTGGACAAAAGGAACACCTACGTGAGAATGCTGTTCATTGACTAACGCTCAGCGTTCAACACCATAGTGCCCACAAAGCTCATCAGTAAGCTAAGGACCCTGGGACTAAACACCTCCCTCTGCAACTGGATCCTGAACTTCCCGACGGGCCGCCCCCAGGTGATAAGGGCAACAACACATCTGCTACGCTGATCCTCAACACAGGGACCCCCAGGGGTGCGTGCTTAGTCCCCTCCTGTACTCCATGTTCACCCAGAGCCCTCCATAAGGCAAATAAAATAGCGGTTGACTATTCCCATCCACTCCACTCTGAATTCCAGCTCCTTCCCTCTGGCCGCAGGTACAGACTACCTAAGGTTAAAAAAATAGGGACAAGTAATCTTTTATTCCGAATGCAAATCTGCAACTTAACAAAATGTTGGACTAATTGCACTTAGCACTTGCACTATGAAACTGCACTTACCTGCCTATTTGTTTGTAAAAGTCCTTTGCTATTTATTTTTCATTTTTAGATGTGATATGTTTTATGACTGCTGCAAGATGAATTGCCTCTCTGAAGACATTAAACGTTTTCTGAATCTGAATCTGTCCAAGCACGACTCCCACACCATCATTAAGTTTTCCAACGACACAACGTTGGTAGGCCTGATCAATGACAACAATGAGACAGCCTATAGAGAGGAGGTCAGAGACCTGGAAGTGTGGTGCCAGGACATCAACCTCTCCCTCAATGTGATCAAGACAAAGGAGATGATCGTGGTCTCCAGGAAAAGGAGGGCTGAGCACACCCCCATTCTCATCGACGGGGCTGCAGTGACTTTGGCGCATGTGACAAATAAAATTTTATTTTATTTTATTTGACTCACATACGCACAGAAATCTAATCAGCACCATGCACAGCCACATGATATTTAGCAACGTTGATTGGACTAAATTGTTTGTGGTATCTTGATTTGATGATATTGAATTGTTTAAGTTGAAATGCTGCTGGAATAGCTGAGAAAGTGCTCCTGTTTTCTTTGTGCTGACTTGGGGCAACTCGCTGTGTTTCTAAATCAGTAGCTGTGTAGTAAACTTTTGGAAATATTAACTGTTTGTTACGTGCAATATGTGCAGACTTCACCGGACAGATGCGGCTCTCTGGTTATGTGATGTGTTGTTGAATTTATTCCACCACTGTTTGACTTATCTTTTTGTTGTCACGGCCTTATTGTATATCATGGTGGCCTATGAACAAACGGGTTATAGAGCAAACATAGCACTTATCACAACATAGGTTGTAATATGGATTTTTTCATGGCTTGGCTTCCTCAGTGATTTTACCCACGCACCGCTACTGAGTGTGTTTGAGCTGGGCTGAAGCAAAGACCTGCACCCCTAGTAGCTCTCTTAAAAATGTACCTTCTCATGCTGCTCACCACGGAAACCAGTTCAATGGATAAGTGCATCCAAATCATGTTATTTTGTAATGTGGATCCTTGATGTTAAACCTAGCTATTGACAAGCATTCACAGCAATCAGACACGTAATCTAAATGTCAGCATTCGTGTTTGCTTGAGGCAATCATAAAACTGTGTGCACATTCAATTCACTATTCAACACCCTATTAGAAAGTTCTGACAAAGACCAGGACATGTTCAAAACATTGTCTTTTTGGGGGGACATAAAATAACCTTCTTAATTTAACCCAGCAGCTAAGAGATCATCATTGTACTGGGTACACACATTTGTACTCAACATTTTTCAAACCATGTCGGTGTCTTGTGTAATGGACAGTGTATAATACGATACTGTAACCAATCTATGTGACACAAACACAGGGGCTTCCATTGTTTTAGCATTTATTGCAGCACAGTTGGTGGGGGAAATTACTACAGTAACATGCATCAATTTGCATGTCGCTTCAGCCAATCAACCATTCAACCTTCAACAGCAAGTATCACATTAGCTTTAGTGATAGTTACACTGTAACCTAACACGCATGTGAAACTATATCCTAGCATGGATGATGAGCCACCGATTGAGTGCAGTCATACAGTTAGACCACCATAATTTCTCAAAAATATATTACACAATTACTTGATCTAAGGCAGTTCCTACACAAATGTTGTTTCATTGCAAGTGAACCTGGCGAGGAGGAGAGGATGAGAGGCGTAGAGGAAGGGAGGAGGGAAGGCAGAGAGGTGACCTGAATACTATGATGCCATCATGCTAGCAGAGGGAACCTACTGACCCACCACACTAGTATGTACTGTAGAGTTTCTGTAGTCTGAAGATTCAAATAAGATATCACAGTAACTAAGTTCCAATCCACAGTTTTTGTGAGAGTAAAGTCATACCGTATTAAAAAAAATCACAACTGCTGTGATGGAAACAGGAAGTTTCAGTATAACTTTATAAATGCCGACATCATTCGTTCGACATGGTGGTATCTTTTTGTGTCGGTAAAATGTATTATGCGAGAAATGGCGGTGGAAACGCCTTTATGTGCAAATATTGATATAACAACCATCATATTGAAGTGAACGTGATGACATGGTGTGTGGTCCTCCCACTATGACTCGGGAGACCATGCAGTTCATTAGGCTAGAGATGAAATAAGTTACAATGAACTTCACAGGGTGGTGAAAGTGCTTCTTTCTTGATGCTCCTTTCCAATAAATCTTGAGGGTCTAATTCTGGTGACTTGATGCTTGACTGTCGTTTGACAAATGAAAATATTCTTATCAGTAACAATCTCATCATGTAGACTAGCCAACCCGCACAGCCTACCCGCACTGTACAGTATATCCGAGCTGTTGGCGTACATGCCAAGACCAAAGTAGGCACATTTGCTATTTATTAACGCAACAGTTTTTGTGACAAAACTATCGGTAGAGTTGAAAATGTGATGGAAACACATTGAACTTTAGATTTTTATTCGGTACATGCAAACTTAAGCAGAAAAGTACATTTTGTGTGTACTACGTCATCACACACTGATTTTTATTCACAAGTTCGTTCAGTGGAAACACACCACCGATGGGAAAATTCACATATCTTCTTTATGCTGATTTTAGAATATTTGCATGAAAAGTCGCCAATTAGATGTAAACCTAGCTACTCACAAGAAAATGTGTTCTTTAGGACATTCTCTCTGTCTTCTTTTTAAGGTCGGAGTACCTGTGCATAGAATCTATTGCAAGTATATTGGAGTATAAAATAAAAGATTCCCCTGCTCATTGCTTGCTTTCCAACTTTCACTTTTGGAGTGCTGCCTCATCTGTCCATCTTTCTCATATCCTCCTGCTGCCCAGCTTGAAGAGCACTCCTTCCATGTCTACCACCACCAATTTATCTGTACATCTTCACTGTGTCCATCTCCTGTGACCACCCCCACCTCCTGCCCATCTCAGACTGATGAGATTGGACAACCATCGACCCACCACCCACTTCTACCCTGTGGTTTCTCCCTAGGATCTAATCTACTCTCAGGAACACCGGAGGGAAAATGCTTTTAGAAAGAGGAGATGGGGAGAGAGAGAGAGAGGCAGCGAGTGAAAGCGTTAGGCAGATAGAGAGAGGGTAGGAGGGAAAAGGATGATGAAGTATGTTCCCTTGTGGTTTGTCTCTTTAGTAATGTCCCTGTTTCTGGGAGGCAGTGGTAAATTACCTGTGTTCCGTTGCTAGAACACACCAGGCTGCAGGAAACTCTCTGCCACCTACAGTCACTGTTTATCACTCAATCTTCATTGCCCCCCTCCCTCAATCCCCCCTCTCTCTCTATTTCTCTTGTTATTTTTTTCTTTCCCCTTCCTCTGTATCGATCTGACTATTATTGTCTCCCCCTCTTCCCCCATCCATTTATCTCACCCATCTTTATTTTTCATTTTTGTCCTAGCCACCCTCTGAGAGAAAATGGCTTTTTCCAATGAGACATCAGAATCAATGATAACATTGGTGCAACATGTCCTTGGTGCTGAACATTATACAACAAGTAACAATAAAATACAGCTATGTTATACTATTTTCTCTCCTCCAGGTATCTCGATGTATAAAGATCTCAATGTATTTCAATGGCAGCAGGCATATTTGTAAAGCAGTATCTACTAGCTAACCCAGAGCAGTCTCCAGATACCAATCTCTAATTCTCTCTCTTCTTCCCTGCTGATACCCCCAGCACCAGTTCCATCTCCATGTGACTCAGCTAGATAAGCGTGATATCGCCCTCCCTCCATCTCCCTGCTCCATAGACAACTCTCCTGGCGACACAAAACATGCTCTTCACACATCATCACTCTCTCCTCTCCTCTGCGTGGAGATCACTCCCTCCTCTGCTCTCCTCTCTGTGTACATGGCAACCTGATCAGTGCTCAGGGGCTACCGTTTTAAATAGAAAGAGGTTCTGGTGGGTGGATGATAGTCTGCTCTGTTCATCACCACAGGTAATCCCTAGTTCTGATCAGGATCCATAAGAAGGTTACAGCAACAATTCCTATCACATGTTCCTAGATTACTGACACTACTGTAAGCATTGGTTTAGTTGCCTTTTGTCAGGCTTAAAGGCTGACTAAGCTTACCCAAATTCTCTGGTTGATAGTGTGATACATGCTGCACCTTGATTTCAGGTTAAAGGTGGGTTTGCTTACTTTGATGATGAGGGTAAATTTGGTGTACAGGTCTCTGCTGACTGGTTTCAAGAGGAGGAGCTCTGCGGTCGTCTTGTTCAGGGAGAAGTAGTCTGGGTACTTTGAGGGCTGACCTGAAGTAAAACAACACAAACAAATAATCTGTTTTTTGCTTTTGGGCATGAATGGTGACCATTGATAACACATTAGCGATTAAACGATAAAGGATCAAAGTGGACTAGTGGAACTGATCATGCAAACATGCATGTGTGTGACTGGTAGCTCTGTGAGGAACCTACCAACCAGTATGTAGTAATGGATCCCTGGCCTTTTAGACGGGGGCTGAATGTTCCTGTCCATGTCCACAGCTCGGATAGGTGGGGTCACCCCCAGCGGGTTCAGTTCACTCTGAAAAGGAGGGAGGAAGGAAAAGGGGGGAGTCAGTAACCAATTAACTGTGTTAGTAGTTTGTATCCCCATTACACTGTTAAGCCTTTTGCGAACAAGGGAAACGTGACAAAATGCAATTAAATGTTCAATATTAAATATCATAAACAATATATCAGTATTATGGCTTTGTTAGATTCAGTCCCCATTCACACAGTGCACTACTGTTAACACAATAGGCTAACAATCTAATTAAACAGCTTTAGGTTTCTTCCTCCTCAGAATTCTCACCAACATGCATAATAGTACCATACATCACAGCTAATCTGTTTGTTGTGCTGTAGGCTAGCCTACTTCTCTTATTCACGCACACTCATTGCCAATAGACACCCTTAGCACTAATTAGCTTGCTCTGCATTTCCCTAGTGTACCCACATATGGCTAATACAGTAAGTGGATGTGTGCTTAGCGGTTTGCGTTGTACTTCCCTAGCACAGGAAGGCACATGGCTAACCAACAGCTCTGGCAGAATCCCTCCCTTGGGGAAAGTATTTATATCCCAGGGTCCACTGTAATCCTTATCCCCCCCCCCCCCCCCCCCCCCCCCACACACACACACACGCACACACAAACACACTCCACCACTTTTACAATGTATGGAGGTGCGCTAAATCAAATCCCTCTAGCTCTGCACAATGATGATTAGCTATAATACTCCTCCAGCAGCCATTCTCGTGAGGACTCCAGAGCAGATAGCTAATTCCCATAAGGAAGAAAATAAATACATATCAACTTAATAAGGTGTGTCTAGCCTCTGTAATTACTTACAATAAATACACTCATCAATTATTCATTCAGAGAAAACCCTCACCATACAGCATACGAATTTGCAGTGCCTTCAGAAAGTATTCACACCCTTTTCCACATGTTGTTGTGTTACAGCCTGAATTCAAAATTGATTCAATTGAGAATTTTGGGTCACTGGCCTACACACAATACCACATAATGTCAAAGTAGAATTATGTTTTTAGAAATGTTTACAAATTAATAAAAAATGAAAAGCTGAAATGTCAATAAGTATTCAACTCCATTGTTATGGCAAGCCTATATAAGTTCAGGAGTAAAAATGTGATTCAACTCAGATAATAATTGCATTGACTCACTGTGTGTGCAATAATAGTGTTTAACATGAGTTTTGAATGACTACCTCATCTCTGTACACCCCACACAATTATCTGTAAAGGTCCCTTAGTAGAGCAATGCCTCGCAAATGAAGGGCACCTATCGGTAGATGCGTAGAAATAACAACAAAAAATACATTAAATATCCCTTTAAGCATGGTGAAGTTGTTAATTACACTTTGGATGATGTATCAATACACCCAGTCACTACAAAGATACAGGTGTCCTTCCTAAATCAGTTGCCAGGGAGGAAGGAAACCGCTCAAGGATTTCACCATGATGCCAATGGTGACTTTAAAACTGTTAAAGAGCTTAATGGCAGTGATAGGAGAAAGCTGAGGATGGATCAACAACATTGTCGTTACTCCACAACACTAACCTACATGATAGAGTGAAAAGAAGGAAGCCTGTACAGAATAAACATATTTCAAAACATGCATCCTGTTTGCAATAAGGCATTAAAGTAAAACAGCAAACAACGTGGCAAAGAAATTAGCATTAATTCCTGAATACAAAGCTTTATGTTTGGGGCAAATCCAACACAACACATCACTGATTACCACTCTTCATATTTTAAATCATGGTGGTGGCTGCATCATGTTATGGGTATGCTTGTCATCGGCATGGACCAGGGAGTTTTTTTGATAAAAAGAAACGGAATAGAGCTAAGCACAGAAACATTTCCAGAGGGAAACCTGGTTCAGTCTGCTTTCCAACAGACATTATGAGACAAATGCACCTTTCAGCACGACAATAACCTAAAACACAGGGACATATTTACACTGGAGTTGCTTACCAAGACGACATTTAATGTTCCTGAGTGGCCTAGTTACAGTTTTGCCTTAAATCGACTTGAAAACCTATTACAAGACCTGGAAATGGCTGTCTAGCAATGATCAACAACCAACTTGACAGAGCTTGAATCATTTTAAAAAGAATGATGTATAAATATTGTACAATCCAGGAGTGCAAAGCTCTTAGAGACTTACCCAGAACAACTCACAGCTGTAATTATTACCAAAGGTGATTCTAACATGTATTGTTTTATTTTTCTTAAATGTCCACTATGTCATTACAGATTATTTTGTGTACAAAAAAAGTGAGTTAAATCAATTTTAATCCCACTTTGTAATACTTTCTGAAAGCACTGTAGTAACACAACGGTTTTACTGCAGCGGGTACAGTTTTCCAAGGAACTACCAGAAAAAAGCTGATAATATAGCCTTGAATTGCAATCTAGGAAGACTGACCAAACTCTGCAAAACAAATTTGGTAACATTTTATGATAACCCCTGGTCATAAAGTATTGATAAAATATTGTATATTGCATTTTAAACATTTATGAATAATTTTTCTTATATTTACTAATATTAGTAAGCTATTCATTAATATATTTATAGATATACAGTACCAGTCAAAAGTTTAGTCACACCTACTCATTCCAGGGTTTTTCTTTATTTTTACTATTTTCTACATTGTAGAATAATAGTGAAGACATCAAAACTATGAAATAACACAAGGAAGCATGTAGTAACCACAAAAGTGTTAAACAAATGAACATATTTTTCATATTTGAAATTCTTCAAAGTAGCCACCCTTTGCCTTGGTGACAGCTTTGCACATTCTTAGCATTTTCTCAACCAGCTTCATGAGGTAGTCACCTGGAATGCATTTCAATTAACAGGTGTGCCTTGTTAAAAATGTATGACAAGGTAGGAGTTGAATACAGAAGATAGCCCTATTTGGTAAAAGCCCAAGTCCATATTATGGGAAGAACACCTCAAATAAGCAAAGAGAAATGACAGTCCATCATTACTTTAAGACATGAAGGTCCGTCAATACGGAACATTTTAAAACATTTGAAAGTTTCTTCAAGTGCAGTCGAAAAAACGATCAAGCGCTATGATGAAACTGGCTCTCATGAGGACCGCCTCAGGAAATGAAGACCCAGACTTACCTCTGCTGCAGAGGATAAGTTCATTAGAGTTACCAGCCTCAGAAATTGCAGCCCAAATAAATTCTTCACAGAATTCAACAGACACATCTCAACATCAACTGTTGTTGGAGACTGCGTGAATCAGGCCTTCATGGTCAAATTGCTTCAAAGAAACCACTACCAATGGACACCAATAAGAAGAAGAGACTCGCTTGGGCCAAGAAACACGAGCAATAGAGATTAGACTGGTGGAAATCTGTCCTTTGGTCTGATGAGTCCAAATTGGAGATTCTTGGTTACAACCACCGTGTCTGTGAGACGCAGGGTAGGTGAAAGGACGATCTCCGCATGTGTGGTTCCCACCTTGAAGCACGGAGGAGGAAGTGTGATGGTGTGGGGGTGCTTTGCTGGTGAACACTGTCCATTTTACTCTGGTAATAAACTGTAAACCATTGACAAGCGTTGTACTCATAGTCTGCGGATAGGTTTACTGGTTCAACTGCCCATAATAGATAGATAGCTTTGGAGGATACATATCCTCTTAATATGTATTATATCATTACATTATCTTAGTATGAATACATGGCTTATTCTTAAAAATAAAAATAAGTGTTCCTTGTGTATGAGAAGGATAATTAGGTTGTGGACTGTAGTGGACTGGAATAATGTGCACTCCCTAACTTGACTGATAAGAAGACCTTTGAGAGGCGTGAAGGAGTACCGGACTCATGCTGGGATGATAACACCATATGCCCAGCCACAGAGATTGATCGTTCATCCTAGACACAGAAGGGGGGTCTGTTTGGGAAGGGAGGCCTAGTTGGAGGTTATAAATATATGTTGTGACTCTGTATCTGCTCTCACTGCTGCATAACCTAGTGTGGTGAATACATCTAGCTAGAGCTTTCTTTGGGTATCCATCTGGATTACTGAGCCGGAATTTAGAACCTAATAATTGCCGTTATTGGCAGGATTCACCAAGATTTGTAGTCGAAACTAAAGAGTCTGAATCAGTGGAACAGGAGTCGGCACAAAACAAGGTAGGCAAGTTCCTACACCTGACACCACTCATTCTGTCATGTTGGGGAGATGGGTTGGAGGCGGAATATAAATGATGGGAAACGGACCTAGAAAGCCTGGATTTATTCAGTAGGCCTACTGTGTGTACGACCTATGTGTCATAGACCTATGATTTGGAACCCATAGGGGGTTTAGCCATCAGAAGGTTAAGACTATGCACTGTATGCCTATGAGGTTTAGCCACCAGAATGTTAAGACTAGGCACTGTATGCCTAGGAGGTTTAGCCATCAGAAGGTTAGCTGAGGCACTATATTCCTAGGAGGTTTAGCCACCAAAGCTAAGCTTTTAGGGGATACAAAAAGAGCGAGCGAGAGAGAGAAAGAGAGAGAGCGAGAGAGAGAGACAGAGAGAGAGAGAGAGAGAGACAGAGAGAGAGAGAGAGAGAGAGAGAGAGAGACAGAGAGAGAGAGAGAGACACAGAGAGAGAGAGCGAGAGAGACAGAGAGAGACAGAGAGAGAGAGAGAGAGAGAGAGAGAGAGAGAGAGAGAGAGAGAGAGAGAGACAGAGAGAGACAGAGAGAGAGACAGAGAGAGAGAGACAGAGAGAGAGACACAGAGAGAGAGAGCGAGAGAGACAGAGAGAGAGAGAGAGAGAGAGAGAGAGAGCGAGAGAGACAGAGAGAGACAGAGAGAGAGAGAGAAAGAGAGAGAGCGAGAGAGAGAGACAGAGAGAGAGAGAGAGAGAGACAGAGAGAGAGAGAGAGAGAGACAGAGAGAGACAGAGAGAGAGAGAGAGAGAGAGAGACAGAGAGAGAGAGAGAGAGAGACAGAGAGAGAGAGAGAGAGACAGAGAGAGAGAGCGAGAGAGACAGAGAGAGACAGAGAGAGAGAGAGAGACACAGAGAGAGAGAGCGAGAGAGACAGAGAGAGACAGAGAGAGAGAGAGAGAGAGAGAGAGAGAGAGAGAGAGAGAGAGAGAGAGACAGAGAGAGACAGAGAGAGACAGAGAGAGAGACAGAGAGAGAGACACAGAGAGAGAGAGCGAGAGAGACAGAGAGAGAGAGAGAGAGAGAGAGAGAGAGAGAGAGAGAGAGAGAGAGAGAGAGAGAGAGAGAGAGAGAGAGAGAGAGAGAGAGAGAGAGAGAGAGAGAGAGAGAGAGAACAAAAGATAGAGAGAGAACAAGAGATAGAGAAATACTTTTTTACTCCTGCTCTCTAGCTTCCAACATTTCTTCCACTGATGAGAAAGCTGAGCTTTGGGTACTGTACTGTAGAAATCCACACAGCTCCCCGGCCCTGCATACTTAGCAGTCTGCAAACCTTTTATCATTAATTATAAATCACCCTGACTCCTCTCAGCCAACAACTGGATTCACAATGACTCTCTATTTCTCTCTCTTTATCCATGTCTGTAACTATTTAGGCCACTGTCCATCTCCTCTCCTTCTCCCTTTCTCAGTCACTATCACCATATTTTTAAGTCTTTCTCTCTTACTCCCTCAGGGACCCAGTGACACAGAGTGAGCAGAGAAGACACAGAGGTACATCGTCAAAAAACACATGGGACTGTCACGTTCTGCAACTCCAATCTCAGTTTGACACTGTAGTTGGTGACTACCTCCCAGCACTCATAAAGGCCTCTTCCTTTTCTCTCTCCCTCTTATTTCCGACATCTTGTGAGAGATGTCAGGTCCACAGCACCCCACCGCACCCCCCCCCCTCTCTCTTTCCCTCAGTCTGACTCACCCACCCCTCTCTCCCTCTCTTTCTGCTCTACATTTCCTACCAAAACTATATCAATCTCTATCGCTTTTTGGCTGGAATTCAGCTGGTGTTTTTAGTCTGAAGCTAACTGAAACTTCAGCTGTAATTGCTGTTCCACCAGACCAGAAAATGCTTTTAAATGACCATGCTGAGACAAAACAGCAAGGATTAGTGTGCGTGAGGAACACACTCACACTTCAAACGCTGCAGATGTGGCATTTACTTCCACACTCTCCTGCCATCCTGTTCTTCCAGCTTGGTGCTGGTCTGTGCCAGTATAGCGCTGTGACTGATGATATACACACTTGTCAGATCATCACCTGCCTGACTACCTGTTCGCTTACACACGCACAAAGCCTAATCCCCCTCCCATACCCCCACTAACCTAACCCTAAACATTACCCCTGAGTCTAAAATAGCCTTTTACCTTGTGGGAATCGGTCAAATGTCCTTGTTTTACTATTGTTGTGAGGATTTCTTGTTTTAATATCCTTGTGAGGACTTCTGGTACCCAGGATAGCAAAACCAAAAACACACACACACACAGTGTGTTTTGTACCGGTTTGGTGAATTCTGGTATGGTGACTCGGTAGGTGACTGGGTTGCAGTCGTGGGTGTTGTTGACCAGGACACAGGGCAGGAACATGGGGCCCAGGTCATCTCCATCCAGAACATCTATTGTCAATGTGGTCGTAGCGGTCCGCCTATTGGCATCGTACGGGGCACGGTCCTGTAGGATGCAAGTCAACATGGTTACTTACCAAAGCTATTAATGAATAACACATTGAAATGTCATCAAAATCAATCAAAAGAGACCAATTTCTCTTTTCAATTCCACGATCAACTTTGTAATCTTAGTGAGCATAATGGGTTGAGAAATATATATTCATGTACCATCGCTCTACTTAAAATATCATTCTGTAGCATTACAGTGTCTGATTCATAATCCTTGTCAGGGACTCTTCACGGCTAATGACCAGAAATAATAAGCAAGGCCACACTACATCTTTTATAAAAATTCATTTATTAAAACCCTAAGCATTTAAACCAGTCTCATTAGAGCCACATTATTTCCAATATCTAATGTGGCCTGCTGGGAGTCTGGGAGCCACTGCCTTCCTCTTATAAAAGTTCTAATTAAATAAATCCTGATATGTTAGGCTGTTAGCCTACGAACAGTTATCTGACGGAGCTCCAAAGAGAGCCTGGAGTCGTTATGCAAATGTGGAAATAAATAGTAATGGAAACAGGAAAAAGGGGCCGACCTTTCAGTTAGGTGGTTCTGGACTAAAAGTAATTATGGGTTATGTAACTTGTAGGCTATTTGAAAAGTTGTTTGCTTGTGGATTTGTTTCTTGTGATGGAATAAACAATTGTCCCTTGATGAGAAGCTGTCTCCATCCTTTCATAATCCAGAACACAAAATTCTACATAACCACAACAAATCAATGATCATTGTGCTGCTTTTATTCTAGGATTAGAACACCATGTCAGTCAAGCAAAGAATTCAAAACAGTCGAACAATCAAAGCGTATAGAGGCTTTGTAAAAAGCTTTGCACTTTAATTGCAAATGTGTAATCTGCAACAGCTGCTATCTTTCCTTCCAATTATGTACATTTTCATTTCAGTAACAACAATTAGTAAATACATGAACCATGTTTCATGAGCTGAAACAAAAGATCCCAGAAATACTCACAAAAAGCGTATTTCTCTCAAATTTTATGCACAAATTTGTTCACATCCCTGTTAGTGAGCATTTCTCCATTGCCAAGATAATCCATCTACCTGACAAGTGTGGCATATCAAGAAGCTGATTAAATAACATGATCATTACACAAGTGCACCTTGTGTTGTGGACAATAAAAGGCCTCTCTAAAATGTGCAGTTTCATCACACAACACAATGCCACAGATGTCTCAAGTTTTGAGGTAGTGTGCAATTGGCATGCTGACTGCAGGAATGTCCACCAGAGCTTTTGCCAGCAAATGTAGTGTTCATTTCTCTACCATAAGCCACCTCCAAAGTCATTTTAGAGAATTTGGAAGTATGTCCAACTGACCTCATAACCGCAGACCATGTGTAACCACACCATCCAAGGACCACATCTGGCTTCTTCTCCTGCGGAATCATCTGAGACCAGCCACCCAGACAGCTGATGAAACTGTAGGTTTGCACAACCAAAGAATTTCTGCACAAACTGTCAGAAACCGTCTCAGAGAAGCTCATCTGCGTGCTCGTCATCCTCACCAGAGTCTTGACCTGAATGCAGTTCGGCGTCATAACCGACTTCAATGGGAAAATGCTCACCTTCGACGGCCACTGGCACGCTGGAGAAGTGTGCCCTTCACAGATGAATCCCGGTTTCAACTGTACCAGGCAGATGGCAGAAAGTGTGTATGGCGTCGTGTGGGTGAGCGGTTTGCTGCTGTCAACGTTGTGAACAGAGTGCCCCATGATGGCGGTGGGGTTATGGTATGGACAGGCATAAGTTACGGACAGCGAACACAATTGCACTTTATCGATGGAGATTTCAATGCACAGAGATACCATGACGAGATCCTGAGGCCCATTGTCATGCCATTTATCCGCCGCCATCACCTCATGTTTCAGCATGAAAATGCACAGCCCCATGTCGCGAGGATCTGTACACAATTCCTGGAAGCTGAAAATGTCCCAGTTCTTCCATGGCCTGCATACTCACCAGACATGTCACCCATTGAACATGTTTGGGATGCTCTGGATCAATGTGTGCGACAGCGTGTTCCAGTTCCCGTCAATATCCAGCAACACTGCATAGTCATTGAAGAGGAGTGGAATAACATTCCACAGGACACAATCAACAGGCTGATCAACTCTATGCGAAGGAGATGTGTTGCACTGCATAAGGCAAATGGTGGTCACACCAGATACTGACTGGTTTTCCACACCCCTACTTTTTCTTGAAGGTATCTGTGACTAACAGACGGATATCTGTATTCCCAGTCATGTGAAATCCATAGATTAGGGCCATATTAATTGATTTCAATCGACTGATTTCCTTACACATAAGTAGTTAAACAAAGTCCATCTGTGTGCAACCTAAGTGTCACATGATCTCAGTATATATACACACCTGTTCTGAAAAGCCCCAGAGTCTGCAACACCACAAAACAAGGGGCACCACCAAGCAAGTGGCACCATGAAGGCCAAGGAGCTCTCCAAACAGGTCAGGGACAAAGTTGTGGAGAAGTACAGATCAGGGTTGGGTTATAAAAAAATATCAGAATCTTTGAACATCCCACGGAGCACCATTAAATCCATTATTAAAAAATGGAAAGAATACGGCAACACAAGAAACCTGCCAAGAGAGAGCCGCCCACCAAAACTCACAGATCAGGACAGGAGGACATTAATCAGAGAGGCAACAAAGAGACCAAAGATAACCCTGAAGGAGTTGCTAAACTCTACAGCGGAGATTGGAGAATCTGTTCATAGGACCACTTTAGCCGTACACTCCACAGAGCTGGGCTTTATGGAAGAGTGGACAGAAAAAGCCATTGCTTAAAGAAAAAAATAAGCAAACACGTTTGGTGTTTGCCAAAAGGCATGTGGGAGACTCCCCAAACATATGGAAGAAGGTACTCTGGTCAGATGAGACAAAAACTTTGCGTTTTGGCCATCAAGGAAAACGCTATGTCTGGCACAAACCAAACACCTCTCATCACCCGAGAACACCATCACCATGAAGCATGGTGGTGGCAGCATCATGCTGTGGGGATGTTTTTCCATTGGCAGGGACTGGGAAACTGGTCAGAATTGAAGGAACAGTGGATGCCGCTAAATACAGGGAAATTCTTGAGGGAAACCTGTTTCAGTCTTCCAGAGATTCGAAAATGGGACGGAGGTTCACTTTCCAGCAGGACAATGATCCTAAGCATACTGCTAAAGCAACACTCGAGTGGTTTAAGGGGAAACATTTAAATGTCTTGGAATGGCCTAGTCAAAGCCCAGACCTCAATCCAATTGAGAATCTGTGGTATGACTTAAAGATTGCTGTACACCAGCGGAACCCATCCAACTTAAAGGAGATGGAGCAGTTTTGCCTTGAAGAATGGGCAAAAATCACAGTGGCTATATGTGCCAAGCTCATAGAGACATACCCCAAGAGACTTGCCGCTGTAATTTCTGTAAAAGGTGGCTCTACAAAGTATTGATTTTGGGGGGGTGAATAGTTATGCACGCTGAAGTTTTCAGTTTTTTTGTCTTATTTCTTGATTGCTTCACAATAAAAAATATTTTGCATCTTCAAAGTGGTAGGCATGTTGTGTAAATCAAATGATACAACCCCCCCAAAAAATATATTTTAATTCCAGGTTGTAAGGCAACAAAATAGGAAAAATGCCAGAGGGGGGGAATACTTTCGCAAGTATTGTAACTCAGTAAAATCTTAGAAATTGTTGCATGTTGCTTTTATATTTTTGTTCATTGTAGTAAGGTTTTGGTTTATCTGGCGATGGCAAACTTAATGAAGCATAAACCAAACAAAGTAACAATCAGCAATTTACCCTATATTCTAAACATCCGCACTTAACACTTTGAACAAAACAAGTCCCTAAACCAACCATTCAGTCCAAAACCTTGCAAAACGCCAATCCATTCTCTTAGCTAGAGTAGAAAACAAACAGATCCATGGAACCTCAAGTCCTAAACATTCAAAAACTCTCACTGTCAATTCACTACCATGACACCAAGCAAAACATATTGTTCATTAATATTTAATATGCACAAACACACATGCGTATGCACACACACACACTTCTGGAGCACACAAACAAACAAACAAACAAAGTGTCTCACATTGGCTTTAACAATGACCAGGTAGCGTGTTTTCTCTTCGTAGTTTAGTCTCTCAGCCAGAACAATGTTTCCAGAGAGAGTATTCCCTACAACCACAGTTGTATTAGACACCTGAGAAAGCAGAAAGAGAGACAGAGAGGTCGAGAGAAAGAGAAAGAGAGAGAGACAGGCAGTGTTCAGTCATAGGTTTCACTGTCAACAGACATTATTCCGCTGTCCCATTGTCGTATAGCTTCAGTAAGTCAAAATCTGCAGTCAGTAATCATTACATCCACGTACTGGGTCATTGGGGTTGTACTGGATGCCATATTCTATCTGTCCATTGGGCCCGTCATCGATGTCTGTGGCCCCATTGTCTCCACTGAAGCCTGTGAATATGGTGGTCCCGGCAGGAGTGAGCTGGAGGCAGAGATAGAGACAGAATACTGTCAACAGGCATGTCCCTCTGTCTGGACATTGTATCAACTCTATATGCTACATCTCACTGATATTACTGACCCCTCCCAAGATCGCAGGAACACAGTGTCTTCTATAGAAGGTGGCCAAATACTGCCAGAAGTGCAAGAAGTGGAGACCTTTGTTGTTAGGAAGAGTGAATGAATGCACTGATTTGAACTGAAAATGTTTTCGTCGGCAGCCGTGGATGAGTATTTCTCTGGGGGCCTCTGCACCCCACTGACAGCCATAACAACCTCTCAGAGAGATGCTGCAGAGAGAGCGGCCTCCAGAGAGCTGTGTTCTAGAGCACCTGGGGGCCCGATGGGAGTTGAGCTCAGTTCAGGAGAGATTTGAAAGCAGTGGAGTCTGATTCAGAACACTGTTCAGGGAGTAATGTTTCCTGGGATAATACACACTGACAGGAACTTAGCGTGAAGAACATAGGAAGTGTCAACAAAGGAGACAAAAGTCATGGTTGTCTGACTCGGAGGCTCTCGATACAGGCATCTTACAGAGGTAGGATCTTAATTTGTTCACTTTCTTTGCTGAGAATTTGCACATTTTAAGTGTATTTGAGGTTTAAAAAGCCTTCTAAAGTTTGTAATTTCCACTTTGACATTTCAGACTTGATTTGCCCTAACAAAAAATGTATCAACCTCTACAAAAATGTCCATTATTTTAATCCACATAATAGTTCATATTTCCTGTTGCTGCAGGATTATTTTCGAGCTGTAGCAAACTGGCTCAAATTAAGATCTGACATCTGTACATATCAAAAGTTTGCTGAAATAATAAGACATGTCCAGTGTCATTAATGTAATGTGATGACATTTTGGAAAAGATAATCAGAGAAATAACTAGTGTATTTGACAGTGACACTCAACATTAAATGAAATGTATTTTCTCTGACAGCTGCGAGATATGATGGATGAGAACCATAGCAATTTCAGAGAGCCATATCAGCAAATGTAGGAGATTAAAATCAATCATCAAATGTGTATGCACATTCTGTATCCACATAATTAGCTTGTTTGTTCATTTCTGCAGACCTTTTGGTCAAAATGTACGTTTCATTTAAGCATACTGTAGGTAGATAACAGTTTGTGGTAAAAAAAAAAGGTTTTACTGCAAATTGCAGCCAAAAGTCAATTTGCTGTAGGTGTAGATATCACAGGCTGTTTTTGATGAGACATATTATATAACTCTAAACACAGTGATGCCTAATACAAAATATTTAAGAGAAGCCGGTGTTGGAGGATATATTGGCACGGGTATTTTGGTATTTGGTATTTTATTAGGATCCCCATTAGCTGTTGCAAAAGCAGCAGCTACTCTTCCTGGGGTCACACAAAACATGAAACATGACATAATATGGGTATTGTTAACTGTACCAACATATCCTCCAAACAACGTCTTTGGGGGAATTGTCACTTTTATACAACGGGTTAACAACATATTCAAATAACGATTTACATATTTTAATTAAAAACATTATTTTGAGGAATTTATTCATACTATTTCATCCTTCCACAATATATAGTCCCGACACAAATCTAGGGTTACTACCGAAGCTGGCTGGTTGTTCGTTCTATTGGTTCGGTTGCCAGAGACGCGACCCAGTTGTTCAGTCTTTTTGTTCTGTATATATGGACGCGACCCAGTCGTCCGTTCTAAATGCCATACTGGCTGGCAATGTTCTTATCTCTTGCTTGCTAGCTAGCCAACTACGTCTAACTTACAGTCATGTCAAACAGTGCAGCCAGAAATGTAGTTACATTTGCATTTGTTTAAGCTGTAAACTAATGAGCTAATGATGTGCGATTTCACCTGGCATAGAAAATGTGCTCTCTCGTCAGAACACAGTTCTTCAGAGGAGCTCGCCAACAACACAACTAACATAATCACTTCAAACTGAAGCTGGAGAGACTGCAAACTAGCTGCATTTTATCTGTCTTCTACTAACATTTATTTGTATATATCCATAAAAGTATGCTGATTCTTGATTTCAACTGGCTGAGAAAAGCTGCCTGCCTGTCTGTGTCATCATGATCTCCGACACGTTCATTACTTTGCGACAGTTGGAGATCGAATTTGAATACTGAAACAATGTTGCAAAAGTTGGAGAGACAGACAGCAACGGTTTATACAAATTTCTGCTGAAAACTAAATGTTAGTCTAAATGAAACGTGAGATAATGTCTAAATGCTTTTATAGTGGAGATCAAGATTATAAATTGCCTGGCTGGGTTGATGAGACAGTGGATTACGCAGTCAGATGGAACAGAGTAAATAGGCATTTTAACGTCGTAGATTTAGCCGGTGGTAACTTGTGGAATAGACACCGGCTGGAACTGAGGTTTTACCCATTCAGCATTAGATCCACCCGTTGTATAAAATGTGATATTCCACTGTGCTCTCTGTATGGTCTGGTAGGGAGAGTACTGACTCATGCCGCTATCACTTTGTTGTAAATAAAACATGCACACACTAGCATAGTTGAGCTCTCTGGGTCAGATAGGGAGTATGGTGACATCTAAATTACACAGAGAACACAGACAGGAACCCCATGATTCACTGGGAACGCATAACTAGTGTGATACCGTCCATGCGTCAGAGCAATTTCATGCAATAGAGGAAGAACAGATATCCAGGAGATCTAAGGACCTGCTATTGTTTTGTTATCCTCGGAAGCTGCTGCCTAATATGCGTAGAATAGCTGTTGTCATGTTTTACTCTGTCTCCGTGCAGAAGGCGTAACAGAGAAAAAAAAACTGAGAAAAATAAGATGTGGAACCCTGTGCAGAATACTCCTGTTACTGCAGAGTAGCCTAGTCTACACTCTATTCCACTGTGCCTACATCAACAAAGCTTTGACTCTTTAACTAGGTAGGTCCTTAATTTCAATGATGACCAAACCTTGACCTTTCTTTGTATTTGAAAGAATGAAGCATTAATGTACTACATAATTGCTTCAACAGTAGTCAGTATAGGAGTCACTGTCTGTAAGGCCTCTGGGCTTTGCTGACCTCTGTGGGAAGGGTCATGCCAGGCTGAATTACTTACCCGGGGGAGAAAGAAATGCTCACTAAAGCAAAAAGCAACAATTGTTGTAGTAACTCTCTCTCCCTCTCTCTCACCTCGTTGACGGCCACATAGTAGCGTGGCTGCTGAAAGCGAGGTGTGTTGTCGTTTTTGTCCCTGACTACAATCCGGACCTCGTGAAGAATCACTGTCCCAACCAGCTCACTGGTGCACTGGACCTTCACCACGATTGTAGTGATAGAGGAGGGGGGCTGAGGGTGAGAAAGAGAGTGAGAGAGTGAGAGAGAGAAGAGAGAGCAAGAGAAAGAGAAAGAGAGAGAGAGAAAGAGATACAAGAAATCAACCAATTCAATAAACCAATAATTATGCAATCATCTTTGTAAAATACATTGTCACACTGCTCGAACGCACTCAGTAGGTGATTAGTTCCAAATGTTTCCAACACAGCCACAGAAAGAATGCTTTTCTACCTCACAGTGTTCTGGGATTTTACAGACTGAACAGGGAAGTGGTGGATGGGCTCCAAGACAAGGAGGCAGAGGTTTCAAATCAATCCAACAGAACTGATTTGTCCTTACAATGAGGAAATTGCAGTGCAATCAATCCAGGAGCCTCAAAACAGTGGGATCTGTATAGCACTTCAAGCATTCTTGGACTTGTTTTGATACCAGTATTTACAGCGGCCAAACTGTTCTCATTGTGAAAAACAGTCAAACGTTGATGATATTTCTTGATGACCATTTCCAGCATGCATCAGGCCTGTCTTATTTTCTCAAATCAATAAGACTAAGTGGTGTTGTCCATTAGTTCACTCCAATTAGGGCAGGGGTGGTAGGGTTAGGGGAAAATAATAAAGGAAACCATATTCAAAAATATATATTTTATTTATATATTTACAAAAAAAAAATATATGGGGGATTGGAAATGATCCAGACAATTACATTGATGGAAGCCACAATCTATCTGCAATATCAATTCTACCCCCCCCCCCCCCCCATGAAAATAATTAAATTATAATTATAATAAAAGAATTGTGCAGTTTTGGAATATCAATGTGTTTTGGAGAGCTTACAATGTATTTGCATACAATTTAAGTATCAGTGGAACTGTGTGTATGTGTGTGTGTGTGTGTAGGCAGGTGTGTCTGTGCTTGTGTTTGCAATTTTTTTTAAATGTAAAAGCCTTTTCCTCTACTAACAACAGCATCCAAACCCAGGTCCATACTCACATCTCTGTCCAGGACACGTCCGGTGCTGTTGAGGAACAGTCTCTGTCTGACGGGATCCAGGATGACCCAGTAGGCATAGTTGTCAAGCAGGATCAGAGAGATGGTCCTGTCTGGGTCCTCTGCTCTCCCGTTGATCTGCATATTCTCCACCAGAACTGTGCCTGCACAGAATAAGTATGTTAAATTGTAATTTAGCATAACACTTTTATCCATTGCAACTTAAATTAATTTAACAGATTTATGTCCAGTATGTCGCCCATGCAAACGCCAACCCATTAACGCTGGTGTTGCAAGCACTATGCCTCAACTAACAGTCAGTCATGTTACACAGCAGCATAATTATCAGGGTCCACATACTCTCCAAAGCTTCTGAATCCCTTTGCGGAGAAAGCTACATCATAGCTCACCCCAGGCATGACCAAATTCTGTTCCTCAAGAGCCACTTAAGTATTAGATGATTTTCATCCTTGTTTTTGAATCATGATTAGAATGATTAGAATCCGACACTGCAGTACTCGAGCACTGGCCAGACATTCTCTCTCTCTGCTCAGATGCCTCTAGAAACACAGCCTTGGAATTCTGGGTTTGGCATTGGCTGGAGGAAACCAACCAATTGTGCCTTGTTTGATTGGCATGCTTGTTAGGGTACCATGACTACACCACAAAACTTCCTGACCTTGTTAATGTGAAGCCACCTTTTCTAAATATTTTGCAAGACAAAATACATATACTCAGAAGTAATGTAGCAAGGCATATACAGTATTCTCTGCTTGCATTTACAAAACCAGTCAAACGTTTGGACATACTGTATCTTCTCATTCAAGGGGTTTTCTTTATTTTTTACTATTTTCTACATTGTATAATAATAGTGAAGACATCAAAACTATGAAATAACACAAGGAATCATGAAGTAACCAAAAAAGTGTTAAAAAAAATATATATATGTTATATTTGAGATTCTTCAAAGTAGCCACTCTTTGCCTTGATGACAGCTTTGCACACTCTTGACAACCAGCTTCATGAGGTAGCCACCTGGAATGCTTTTCAATTAACAGGTGTGCCTTGTTAAAAGTTAATTTGTGGAATTTCTTTCCTGCTTAATGTGTTTGAGCCAATCAGTTGTGTTGTGACAAGGTAGGGGTGATATACAGAAGATAGCCCTATTTGGTAAAATACCAAGTCCATATTATGGCAAGAACACCTCAAATAAGCAAAGAGAAATGACAGTCAGCACCCTGACTCATCTATTGCTGCTCTAACGACCCTATGATCACTCGGCTACACAGTTGATGCCCCCTAGACTGTTTCAATAACATGGTACCTCATTTTGTTTACCTGTCGGCCCCAGCCTTCTGTATGTACCTAACTGACCCGCTCTGCCCATTCATCGCCATTTACCCGTTGTTGTCTTAGCTCTCCTGATCAACACCTGTGATTGCTTTATGCCTCTCTCTAATGTCAATATGCCTTGTCTACTGCTGTCTTGGCTAGTTTTTATTGTTTTATTTCACTATAGAGCCGTCAGTCCCGCTCAAAATAAGGAACTGACGTCCCACCCCACACACATGCGGAAACCTCACCTGGCTTAACTAGTCCCTCCAGAGACGAAACCTCTCTCATCGTCACTCAACGCCTAGGTTTACCTCCACTGTACTCACATCCTACCATACCCTTGTCTGTACATTATGCCTTGAATCTATTCCACCACGCCCAGAAGTCTGCTCCTTTTATTCTCCCCGACCCACTAGACGACCAGTTCTTATAGCCTTTAGCCGTACCCTTTTCCTACTCCTCCTCTGTTCCTCTGGTGATGTAGAGGTTAACTCAGGCCCTGTAGCCCCCAGTTCCACTCCTATTCCCCAGGCGCTATCATTTGTTGACTTCTGTAATCGTAAAAGCCTTGGATTCATGCATGTTAACAACAGAAGCCTCCTCCCTAAGTTTGTTTATTCACTGCTTTAGCACACTCCGCCAACCCTGATGTTCTAGCCATGTCTGAATCCTGGCATAGGAAGGCCACCAAAAATTCTGAAATGTCCATCCCCAACTACAACATTTTGTAGAGTTGCAAAATCTATTGGAGTTGCAATCTACTGCAGAGATAGCCTACAGAGTTCTGTCATGCTACCCAGGTCTGTTCCCAAACAGTTTGAGCTTCTACTTTAAAAAATTCACCTTCCCAGAAATAAGTCTCTCACTGTTGCCGCTTGTTATAGACCCCCCTCAGCCCCCAGCTGTGCCCTGGACAACATATGTTAATTAATTGCCCCCCACTTATCTTCAGAGTTTGTACTGTTAGGTGACCTAAACTGGGATATGCTTAACACCCCGGCCGTCCTACAATCTAAGCTTGATGCCCTCAATCTCACACATATTATCAATGAACCTTCCAGGTGCAACCCTAAATCCGTAAACACGGGCACCCTCATAGATATCATCCTGACCAACCGGCCCTCTAAATATACCTCTGCTGTCTTCAACCAGGATCTCAGCGATCAATGCCTCATTAGCTGCGTCCGTAATGGGTCCGCAGTCAAACGACCACCCCTCATCACTGTCAAACTCTCCCTAAAACACTTCAGCGAGCAGGCCTTTCTAATCGACCTGGCCCGGGTATCCTGGAAGGATATTGACCTCATTCCGTCAGTAGAGGATGCCTGGTTATTCTTTAAGTGCTTTCATCACCATCTTAAATAAGCATGCCCCATTCAAAAATGTGGAACTAAGAACAGATACAGCCCTTGGTTCACTCCAGACCTGACTGCCCTTGACCAGCACAAAAACACCCTGTGGCGTACTGCATTAGCATCGAAAAGCCCCTGCGATATGCTACTTTTCAGGGAAGTTAGGAACCAATATACACAGGCAGTTAGGAAAGCAAAGGCTAGCTTTTTCAAACAGAAATTTGCATCCTGTGGATCAAACTCCAAAAAGTTCTGGGACACTGTAAAGTCCATGGAGAATAAAAGCACCTCCTCCCAGCTGCCCACTGCACTGAGGCTAGGAAACACTGTCACCACTGAGAAATCTACGATAATCGAGAATCAACAGCTCTGCACCCCCCACAGCAACTTGCCCAAGCCTCCCCCATTTCTCCTTCACCCAAATCCAGATAACTGATGTTCTGACAGAGCTGCAAAATCTGGACCCCTACAAATCAGCTGGGCTAGACAATCTGGACCCTCTCTTTCTAAAATTATCTGCAGCAATTGTTGCAACCCCTATTACTAGCCTGTTCAACCTCTCATTATCGTCTGAGATCCCTAAAGATTGGAAAGCTGCTGCGGTCATCCCCCTCTTCAAAGGGGGTGACACTCTAAACCCAAACTATTACAGACCTATATCTATCCTACCCTGCCTTTCTAAAGTCTTCGAAAGTCAAGTTAACAAACAGATCACCGACCATTTCGAATCTGTACCTTCTCCGCTACGCAATCTGGTTTCCGAGGTGGTCATGTGTGCACCTCAGCCACGCTCAAGTTCCTAAACGATATCATAACCGCCATCAATAAAAGACAATACTGTGCATCCGTATTCATCGGCCTGACCAAGGCTTTCAACTCTGTCAATCACTGCATTCTTATCAGCAGACTCAACAGCCTTGCTTTCTCAAATGACTGCCTCACTTGGTTCACCAGGTTCAGTGTGTCAAATCGGAGGGCCTGTTGTCCGGACCTCTGTTAGGGTTAAATTCTCGGGCCGACTCTTTCCTCTGTATACATCAATGATGTCGCTCTTGCTGCTGGTGATTCTCTGATCCACCTCTACGCAGACGACACCATTCTGTATACTTCTGGCCCTTCTTTGGACACTGTGTTAACAAACCTCCAGACGAGCTTCAACGCCATACAACACTCCTTCCGTGGCCTCCAACTGCTCTTAAATGCAAGTTAAACTAAATGCATGCTCTTCAACCGGTCGCTGCCCGCACCCGCCTGCCCGTCCAGCATCATTACTCTGGACGGTTCTGAATATGTGGACAACTACAAATACCTAGGTACATTAAGCATCTCCAATCCAAAATTAAATCTAGAATCGGCTTCCTATTTCGCAACAAGCATCCTTCACTCATGCTACCAAACATACCCTCGTAAAGCTGACTATCCTACCGATCCATGACTTCGGCGATGTCATTTACAAAATAACCTCCGACACTCTACTCAGCAAATTGGATGCAGTCTATCACAGCGCCATCCGTTTTGTCACCAAAGCCCCATATACTACCCACCACTGCGACCTGTATGCTCTCGTTGGCTGGCCCTTGCTTCATATTCATCACCAAACCCACTGGCTCCAGGTCATCTAATAGTCTTTGCTAGGTAAAGCCCTGCCTTATCTCAGCTCACTGGTCACCATAGCAGCACCCACCAGTAGCACGCACTCCAGCAGGTATATTTCACTGGTCACCCCCAAAGCCAACCCTTTGGCCGCCTTTCCTTCCAGTTCTCTGCTGCCAATGACTGGAACGAATTGCACCCCAGTATCTCTACTTGCACATTCATCTTCTGCACATCTATCACTCCAGTGTTTAATTGCTATATTGTAATAATTTCGCCACTATGGCCTATTTATTGCCTTACCTCCCTAATCTTACTACATTTGCACACACTATATATTGACTTTTCTATTGTGTTATTGACTGTACGTTTGTTTATCCCATGTGTAACTCTGTGTTGTTTGTCTCGCACTGCTTTGCTCTGTCTTGGCCAGGTCACAGTTGTAAATGAGAACTTGTTCTCAACTGGCATACCTGGTTAAATAAAGGCGAAATAAAACATTGTTTAAAATTAAATCACCCGACCTCAACCCAAATGAGATGGTTTGGGATGACTTGGACTGCAGAGTGAAGGAAAAGCTGCCAACAAGTGCTCAGCATATGTAGGAACTCCTTCAAGACTGTTGGAAAAACATTCCATGTGAAGATGGTTGAGAAAATGCCAAGAGTGTGCAAAGCTGTCATCAAGGCAAAGGGTGGCTACTTTGAAGTATGTCAAATATAAAATGTATTTTCATTTGTGGTTATTACATGATTCCATATGTGTTATTTGATAGTTTTGATGTCTTCACTATTATTCTACAATATAGAAAATAGTAAAAATAAAGAAAAACCCTTGAATGAGAAGGTGTGTCCAAACTTTTGACTGGTACTGTAAATGCAAGCAAAGCATTTAGCTATTAAACTAAATAGGATGGTGTATGTTATGGATATTTTAATTACACAGTATTGTCATGACGTGCCCTGGGGGGAGGATCATAGACCTCAACATGTCGAGTGTGTTGGTGATCTCATGAAGAACAGAAAACACACGTAACTGTATATCTTAAAGTGTACATTTCCCAGCTGTCAGGTTTACATCTAAATATTGTGAAACGTATGTGATTAAACATGAAAATATTTGTGAAAAGATGTAATGTGATGTTAACCTTCTAAATGAGAGTATGGATTTTCATATAAAGATTAACTAGTCTGTGGCCACGCCCATGTGAGCATAGACATTACGTCGGCGTCATGAAACCGCTATTTTCTACTCCAGAGCATAAAATCACCTGTGATGAAATGTACATTTCATGCCAAAGAGACCCACGGTAAGCGGGACATCTCGAATGGTTAAGAAGTCAGAGAACGCCGGGACAGAGTTCCCACGTTGGAATAGCTACAATTCTATAGACCATTTGACCATACAACTGTAGTGTTTGGCTACACGGCTGGAAATGGTTAAACTCTGAAACTATCGATCACTACAGAATAAGAGCAAATCTTAGACGTATAATTACTAGTCTGCAGCTAGAAATTACGTATTTCTAGAACGAGAATACTGACAACCGCCGAAGCAACTATTCTATGAGAACATTTCTGAATGGTACTCTTAAGTATCCATTCTAACCACCTACAACCACGAAAGACATTGTGACTTCTGGGAAAGTTAACCAGAGACTCTGATGAACCCTACAGGACGATCAAGGATTCCAACAGAGAAGACCACAACGACATACGGGCGTAAATATATATACGTTGCAATTATTCTCGAATGAGCGGCCATTCATGTGCAAAGGATTAGCATTTCAATGAATATAATTATAGACTGTGTGTAGTGAATCTATTTTGTCTTTCCCGCTCTCTCAGTCCCCACCCCTTTCCTTTGTCTACCAAGCGGTCATATCGGCTTAGCCCTCTAGGGACTTTTCTATCATTGTTAGTAACCAATATCTATTGTTTGTTATGTAATTCTGTGTGATTATCTAGTTAGTTAGTAAATAAATAATTAAGCCAATTTATATATTGCTGATTCATTATGGAAACTAGGGTTCATGCACATAACCAAGAATTTTAAGGCGTTTGGAATGAGAAGTGATGAGGTAATAATTAATTAATAGAATACTAAGTGATCAGATATTAAAATATCCGAAGAGTTATATTTCTAATCTCAACATTTTCCGTGGTGCCCCGACTTCCTAGTTAATTAATGTTTACATGATTAGTTTAATCACGTAATAATTCAACCTAGAGAACTGATTTGATATAAAATAACAGTCTTCACATTTAATGATTGTCACAGACATGACAGTATAACACATTGTATTTCACGCTTTAATCAAATGGCCTAACGCAGTAACATACAGGAAGGAGGTTCCAGGGAAGTCAGAGGATTATTAACAATCTACATTTTCCCCATTAAAGTGTATGCTCCATGTTTGGGGCACGGCATGTTTGATGCAGCTGTGTTGCAATCAAGAAGACACACCATTATCTCCTGCTGACTTGGACACAACCCCATTTGAATAATAGATCTTTAAGAATTTAATTTAAAGTGGAAGACAGGGACGTGTGCAGGTTCATTAATCTCAAAACAATGCATTTTCATACTTTCGCTTCAGTAACTTGAGAGGGACATCTTTTTGGAATATTTTGGTCATAAATTATACTGCAGATAATATTACAAAGGAGGGAGATGGAGCCTTGTTGCTTTATAATGTTAATTACACTTAGGCTTTGTAGAGAAAGTAAGACAAGCAATGGCTTTCACTATTTCTGTGGATGGATGGAATGGAAGATTCAATGGAGGATTCATGCACTTCTAGTCACTTACTCTATCAATCTAATACTTACAAAACTCACAAAGGAAAGAGGTCATGTTGACACACTCACACAAGTAAACTTCTGCAGGTGGTGAGAAGCCTTGAAAAAAAAACTTGCAGAAGCTTTCCTACCTATGGGTTTTTCTCCACTGAGCATTTAATCTATTTCAGACTTCACAGTGTGACCAGCCCACTGAGGGAGGGCAGAGGACTCACTTTTTTTCATTTGACATTTTAGCAGATGCTATTATCCAGAGCGACTTACATCTTAACATCTTAACATAGCTAGGTGGGACAACCACATATGACAGGAATAGAAATAATAAAGTAGTTATCAGCAAAATCAAAGCTAGAAGGGGAGGAGTCAAGTGCAAGTGTTGGTTCATTGGGGTGCCAGGCCAGAGAAGAGCTTGTACTGGGCTGAGTGGGAGCTGCCATCTCGTAGGGGTGGGAGAGCCAAGAGAACAGAGGTGGCAGTACGGAGTTCTAGGTAGGGAGGGGCAGTTCCTCTTGCTGCTCCGTAGGCAATCACCATGGTCTTGCAGTGGATGCAAGCTTCGACTGGAAGCCAGCAGAGTTTGTGGAGGAGCGGGGTAACATGGGAAGGTTGGGAAGGTTGAAAACCAGGTGACTTTTATTCTAAATATAAAAAGACACTCTGCAGAACCATGCTACTGTACCAGACAGGGCTGATAATGCAAATCAAATAGATTTCTATTTCAGAAGCTATGGGAAGGTACGTCGGCAGAATTTACTATACCTTTACTATACCTTTTATGGATCTAATAAATAATGGTGATAACATTTGTCCTATTAGGATTTTTTTTTTGCATATCCCACTCCCCGTGAGATGCTCTCAGAGAGTTGGGTCACAGCCAGGGATCATCCATTATTGGCAACGACCCTGGAGCAATTAGGGTTAAGTGCCTTGCTCAAGGGTACATCGACACCTAGTCGGCTCAGGGATTCGAACCAGTGATCTTTCAATTACTGGCCCAACGCCCATAACCGCTGGGCTACCTGCTGCTCATATGATGATATGTTTCAAACAATAGCTATGTAATTATTTAATACGTATTTTATTTAGTTAATTGACCGGTTTCTCTAATTGATAGACCAGTCACTTTGTGTGAGTTCTGTAGATATTGAATATATATTAAAGATAATGCCTTGATGACTCATAGCAGAGTTTCTAGACTCACGATATCTTAGACCTTAGACCAATATAATCAATCACAGGATAATTTTAGCACATGTGCTGAGGTTTACCAAAGGCTTTGAAATTAGAGGGGAGAAAATCAAAAGATTAGCGAAAAACAGATCAATAAGCACTTCATTTGTTTTGTACTGAAGTCAAACCGATTGCAGGTTTAATTGTGTTTGATCTTTGAAAGAATACAAGAAACATATTTTCCATGCAAAAAGCCCCACAAAACTTAACTGAAAAGTAATTAATGTCCTCAATCCAGTGAAAAACACCATGCTGTAAGAACCAATCCAATACTCTGACTTTTCAAGACCAGCAGTATTCTATAAGAGGTTGTGTAAGAAGTACGGTGTTACTCTATACCTGACATGGTGGATCAAACTCTGTGTTCGATAGGATGTGTCAGTGGCTGAGGTTTGGCTCCCACCGCTTGACCCCTACAGTTTCACACCCTGGACCCTTCAGCACCCATCAACCAAGTGTGAATGGGGAGAGTGAGCAAAGCTGAACACAAACACACTCATACAATTCACACATAGTAGAGACTTGCATTAAGCGGTTCATAAGTTACATCAAAAACGTGGATGGAGTTGGGGGAATGGGATGGGAGGTTGGGGGTGGAGGTACACTTACTTTCTATTTTATTTTCCTGTTCATATTTAATTTATAATCATAACTTAGTATGTACTTTATTTCTTAGTTTTTTCTTCTTCCTTTGACTGGCAGCCTATGGGTACATGTTTTATAAACTTGTCATTTGAAATGGATAATGTACTTGTAACCCGCCCCTCCCCAATAAAAAATAACAAAACAAATAAAAATGTTGTAAAAAAATACAGGAAGTGCCAGTACAGAGTCGATGTGCAGGGGTATGTAGTGTGTGTGTGTGTGTACCAGTGATGTACTGGGCCCTACTCGTCACCCTCCTTAGTGCCTTGCGGTCGGGTGCCTTGCAGTTGCCGTACCAAGTGGTGATGCAGCAAGTCAAGACGCTCTCAACAGTGCAGTTGTAAACGTTTTCGAGGATCTGACGGCCCATGCCAAATCTTTTCAACCTCCTGAGGGGGAAGAGACGTTGTTGTGCCCTCTTCATAACTTTGTGGGTGTGTGTGAACCATGTTAATTCCTTAGTGATGTGGACACAGAGGAACTTGAAGCACTTGACCGGCTCCACTACAACCCTGTCAATGTGAATGGGGGCATGCTCGGCCCTGCATTTCCTGATGTCCACAATCAACTCCATTGTCTTGCTGATGTTGAAAGTTTGTTGTCCTGGCACCACACTCCCAGGTCTCTAACCTCCTCCCTGTAGGCTGTCTCATTGCCGTCTGTGATCAGTCCTACCACCATCGTGTCTTCAGAAAACTTGATGATGGTGTTGGAGTCGTACGCGACCACTCAGTCGTGGGTGAAAAGAGAGTATAGGATGGGACAAAGCACACACCACTGAGGGGCCCCGTTTTGATGGTGATCGTGGCAGATGTGTTTTTGTCTACCCTTACCACTTGGGGCGGCCTGGCAGGAAGTCCAGGATCCAGTTGCAGAGAGAGAGAGGTGTTCAGTCCCAGGGTCATGAGCTTGGTGATGAGCTAGGAGGGGACTATGGTGGTTAATGCTGAGCTGTAGTCAATGAACACCATTCTTACATAGGTATTCCTTTTGTCCAGGTCGATGATGGCAGTGTGGAGTGCAATAGAGATTACGTCATCTCTTGTTCTGTTGTGGTGGTATGTGAATTGGAGTGGGTCCAGGGTGTCTGGGTTGATGGTGTTGATGTGAGCCATGACCAGCCTTTCAAAGTATTTCAAAGCTATAGATGTGAGTGCTCCAGGGCCACTAACCCTCCCATGTCCCTTAGATGACACTGACACACTCTATTCTAGTCTTGTTCGTGTTCTCATTCAAGGCAGAGGGCACAAGATCCAAGGGTGAGTTAAAAGCTAAACAACTTCATTGCAGAATGTGGCCAACCAACACCAGCTATATCGCTCGTTAAATTTTCTGAATGCTATTATTCTATAGGGTATCGCCCTCTGCATCACATCCCCTTTCACCCCAACATCTAATGAGAGACTTTGACTTTCATTGTTACAGTAAATATGTTCACTTCCATGAAAGTGGTATTGATGAGGACTTTTAGGGTCTCTATTCACGGAACCAGTGAGCATCCCGCAGGTTAAATCTGTTCGGAGAGGTAAAGCCTACTGATTAGCTTTGTGTTGTACGTAAAGCTCAGTCACACTCTCAGTCCAGACAGTGTGTGACAACAAGACTTAAGACATGCTCTCAACAATGCAAGCATATTAAACATTGCTGCAGACATACAATCTTAAGGAGAATGCAGATAAAAATACAAGCGCTCTCTCTCTCTCTCTCTCTCTCTCTCTCGCCTTCATTCAGTTGTGAGTAACTGGGAGGATTGTGTGATTATTTTTCAGACCTAAGCCCCGACTAGAGAGACCGAGGCTGCTGAAGCTGGCCTAATCTCCACTTCAGCCTTGCCACAGCTGCACCATGGATGTCAACGAGCTTCTTACGAGTGTTAAACAAATCAAAATATATTTGATATTTGAGATTCTTCAAAGTAGCCACTCTTTGCCTTGATGACAGCTTTGCACAGTCTTGGTATTCTCTCAACCAGCTTCATGAGGTAGTCACCTGGAATGCATTTCAATTAACAGGTGTTTCTTTTTCAAAGTTAATTTGTGGAATTTCTTTCCTTCTTAATGTGTTTGAGCCAATCAGTTGTATTGTGACAAGGTAGTGGTGGTATACAGAAGATAGCCCTATTTGTCACAACCCCATTCTGCCTCTCCACCATAGGTGCCAGGACCTTCAGCTGCTAGGCACCCAGGCTCTGGAATGTACTCCCCCTACACATATGACATGCAGTCATCACATTCAAAACCTCTTTAAAACACACCTCTTCAACGATGCTTATATCTTATAAGCTAGCGTCCATGATTGACTCTGTCCTACCGCCCTCTTCTGTGCCTTCCCAGTTCCCTATATATCCCTATGTGTCCCCCCAACCCAACCCCTTACCCTAAACTAGGTTCTTTATCCTCTTCCCAAACCCTCCCTCCTGTTTTATCTGGACCTTTGATTTTAAAATGTACATTTAATTGATGCATTTGAATTTATGTACTGTACTTGATTTTATGTAGGCCTACTTTTAATGTAAGATGTCCTTGAGTATCTTGAAAGGCTTTCCCCAAATAAAATGTATAAAATATTATTACACAAGAGACACCCACATCAACGCACGCCTCCAAGACCCAAATCTCATTCTCAGTTGCATTTCCTAATGAGGACAATTGAAACCGAGGCTAAATCAGTAAGTTCAGCCCCCTTCCCAAGGGAAGTATCTACATGCTGATTTTGCAGGTAATTTAGAAAAATTATCTCTGAGGAATGAGATCCAATAGTGAAATGAAGATGACCTATCCCTTTAATGATTACTCAGTCTAATGAGAGGATTAAAGCTGCAATATGTAACTTTTTGGGCGAATTCACATAGAAAGGTAAGTTATAGATCTGTCATTCTCATTGAAAGTAAATCCAAGAAGCGGTAAATCTGTTCTAGGTGCATTACTTCTATGCTTTCCGTTCTGAAGTTTCGTTTTTGCGTCTTTTACTTTTGTTTTTTTACGCCAGCTTCAAACAGCTGAAAAAAATATATTATGGAAAATATATTTCATAGTGGTTTAGATGGTACGATGACTCTCTACACTCTACTTGCTTGTTTTGTCACAAACTGAAATGAACTGAAAAAATTAAATACATTTAAACTTTTAATCCGTATTACTTGTGTGACTATGAAACTATTAAAGTAAAGTAATTTCTTGAGACCAGATTTTCCAAGCAACTAATACAAGGGGATGCTGTTCTTGTGAAAATTTACCCCAGGATTTTCTTAGAGAGATGTAAATCCAAAATGACAATACACAGAACATTTTTAAATCTAACGTGACAATACTCAGACACTCTGGGAGAGGCAATTGGATAATGCAGCGGGGGCTGAGAATTCATGTCAGAATCGACTTGAGAAAAAGTGAAGGACGGCAAAGAGGCCTTTTTCTTCCTACTTCTTATAAAATTGCATTACTGTTGGGAATTTAAGTTGTTCGGATGAGTTCTGTATTAGAGGTTTATATAATATTGTGAATGTGAGTGAACATATTACATTTGATTTAGTCATCTGTTTTGTGAGTAGATAGCTATGAAAATAAAATGAGACAAAGGTGGAGATTTTTAAGTGGAAAAAGGCAAGAATCCTCACAAAGAATTTAAGTGTATGTAAATGAGGATGCAGAATGCTAGCTATACTTCAAAGAAACTCATCTCTATAGCTTATTTTTAATGAGGGTAAACAAAGAGTCAAAGCAATTTAGCACAACACAGCTAATTAAACTGACTGTTTATCTCAACATAATACTGTAATCGCAGCCTTATTACACATCAACTGTAGGAATATGTTTCACAATACCAAAAAAACACACTAGCAACCCCACAAGGCTAATTGGGTGGACACCGAGATAAATATCAACTAGTGTTCTATCATTCCACTAAAGATTTGAATTAGCAAGCAGATTCAAACACGAAACCATCGAGATACATCATATGAAAAAACAATAGTAAAATGGAAAGTCTGGATAAATTAAATCTTTATTTGCTAATACATCACATGCACGGAGGCACGCATGCAAGCACCTACAGTATGCACACTGTCAACACACTGCCCTCTCTCTTTGCTTTCCACTTTCCATGCACCATTCTCATCTCCCCCACACGCCTCTCAATCCCTCTCTCTTCCTCTCCCTCGCTAATCCAAAGAAGTAGCAGGTGTTGGGGGACTAATCCAGTCCTTTCAGCCACACTCTCTAATTACATATTGCTGGCCTTGCAATCACTTCAACAGGGCGTACGCACGCACGTATGCAAGCATGCAGTTGCACACACACACGCCGGCAGATAGCCTAGCAGTCAGAGCGTTGGGCCAGTAACCGAAAGGTCTCTAGTTCAAATCCTCGAGCTGGCAAGGTAAAAAAAAAAATTGGTTGATGTGACCTTGAGCATGGCACTTAACCCTAATTGCTACAGGGTCATTTCTAATTCACACATGCATATTAATAAACACTTGTGAAATAGGGCAAATATAAGCACCACCCAAATTATTACACACACAAACACATTCTCTGTATCACACTGGCAGTGGTACACTGGGAATGAACATCTGCAAAATCCAAAATTAAACCCTTGAATGTAAACCAATCACATCGCAGAACACATCCACACACTGTACCCAACCCAGGCACATGCATACTCATGCAGGAACAAAAACACACAAACACACACTCTGTCTCTCTCTCTTTACTCTGCTGCCAGGCATTCATGCATGCGTTTCCACCAGGGGTCTCATCGTTTGAATCACAGAGAGACGGCTCCAGAATACCAAACCGGCATCTCAGCTAGAAGAAGTTACAACCAACATAGCACTAAAACAGAAATACACCGAGCTCTCATTTTAACATAGCAACCATTCTATAATTACAGGGCCCAGTCATTATAGCTTCGTATCAATCTGAGACCCTTAAAATGGGTAATGTGCTACAGGGCAAACAGGTGTGCACCAGAGACAAATTAACAAGATTTGCTTAATTCAAATGTGAGAATGAAATAAAACAATTGACAATTGAGAGTGTGTTAGTTCACCGTCATGTGTGTGTGGATAATTAGATAAAGACAGAGAGAGAGATATAAAGAGAGAGAGAAAGTGAAATACAGAGAAAGAAGATTGAAATAGCGCTGGAGAAAGGAGTAACTAATGAATTCATGGTCGTTGAGAAAACAGTCACAAGGCCCTTGCATGGGCGATTTCACAGATTGTTGAAGCCACAAACATTTAAAACAATTCTGAAGCTGGTTCTGAGGTACTTTGTACCTGACATTTTCCTATTGAAGACAGCATCCTTCAGTCCTTGAATGCTTTCCTAGAAAGAGGATGCCGGGAGACTGAATGACATTTATTGTCTGGAACCCTCTGATTTAGCTGCTTGATTCTTCTTCTGCTATGTCAATTCCTCTAATGCAGCCTCAGTCCTGAGCCAAGTGTCTGTGTCTAGTGTTGTATTTCGGCCTCTCGTTATCAGACTGAATCTAGTGTATTCTTACTCTGCACATTAGTTGATTGGCATCAGCTAGTTCAGGCTAACTATTCAGCATTAATGTAGCTCTTTGGCGATACAGTCCAAGTCTAACTACAGGGGATGCCCTGTAGAAGCCTGTTGCTGTTGCCATTGCTTTTGTGGAGAGGGAGCATTCTTCATCTTCAGCTTTCATTGTATGCATGTGTGTGCGTGCTTGCATGTTGCCTTACAACCTGGAATTAAATTAGATTTTGGGGGATTTGTATCATTTGATTTACACAACATGCCTACCACTTTGAAGATGCAAAATATTTTTTTATTGTGAAGCAAACAAGAAATAAGACCCAAAAAATGGAACACTTGAGCGTGCATAACTATTCACCCCTCAAAAGTTAATACTTTGTAGAGCCACCTTTTGCAGAAATTACAGCTGCAAGTCTCTTTGGGTATGTCACTATAAGCTTGGCACATCTAGCCACTGGGATTTTTGCCCATTCTTCAAGGCAAAACTGCTCCAGCTCCTTCAAGTTGGATGGGTTCCGCTGGTGTACAGCAATCTTTAAGTCATACCACAGATTCTCAATTGGATTGAGGTCTGGGCTTTGACTAGGCCATTCCAAGACATTTAAATGTTTCCCCTTAACCTCTCTTGGGTAGGGGGCAGTATTTTCACGTCCGGATGAAAAGCGTGCCCAAAGTAAACTGCCTGTTACTCCGGCCCAGAAGCTAGGATATGCATATAATTGGTAGATGTGGATAGAAAACACTCTAAAGTTTCTAAAACTATTAAAATTATGTATGTGAGTATAACAGAACTGATATGGCAGGCGAAACCCCGAGGACAAACCATTCCCCAAAAAGAAAAAATTCAGCCTACCACTATTTTCAATGGCTGTCACTTTTATTATAAGGCGAAGTCCTCCAAGATTGCAGTTCCTAGGGCTTCCACTAGATGTCAACAGTCGTTAGAAAACGTTTCAGGCTGTTTTTTGGAAAAATGAGCCAGAAATTGTCGTTTTTCTAGGTGGCTTCCATTTTGGCTGATGGTTTCCAAGCACGTGAATGTTCTTTGGTATATTTCTCCGGTAAAGACAATAACGAATCTCCGTCTTACATTTATAATTTATTTACGTATTAGGGTACCTAAAGTTTGATTAAAAACCTTGTTTGACTTGTTTGGAAAAGTTTATTAGTAACGTTTGGGATTCATTTTGTATGCATTTTGATGGAGGGAACCTGGGTGGATTATTGACTGAAGCGTGCCAGCTAAACTGAGTTTTTATGGATATAAAGAAGGACATTATCGAACAAAATGACCATTTGTGATGTAACTGGGACGTTTTGGAGTGCCAACAGGAGAAGATCATCAAAAGGTGAGGCATTTATTATATCGCTATTTCTGACTTTCGTGTCGCACCTGCCTGGTTGAAATATGTTTTTCATGGTTTTGTATGCTGGGCGCTGTCCTCAGATAATCGCATGGTGTGCTTTCGCAGTAAAGCCTTTTTGAAATCTGACACAGCGGCTGGATTAAAAAGAAGTTAAGCTTTATTTTGATGTTTTGCACTTGTGATTTTATGAAAGTTAAATATTTATAATTCTGTAGTTTGAATTTTGCGCTCTGCAATTTCACTGGATGTTGGTCAGGTGGGACACTACCGTCCCACCTGCCCATAAGAAGTTAAACCACTTGAGTGTTGCTTTAGCAGTATGCTTATGGTCATTGTCCTGCTGGAAGATGAACCTCCATCCAAGTCTCAAATCTCTGGAAGACTGAAACAGGTTTCCCTCAAGAATTTCCCTGTACTTAGCGCCATCCATCATTCCTTCATTTCTGACCAGTTTCGCCGTCCCTGCCAATGAAAAACATCCCCACAGCATGATGCTGCCACCCCCATGCTTCACTGTGGGGATGGTTTTCTCAGGGTGATGAGAGGTGTTGGGTTTGTGCCAGACATCATTATCCTTGATGGCCAAAAGGCTATGGTATAGTCTCATCTGATCAGAGTACCTTCTTCCATATGTTTGGGGAGTCTCCCTCATGCCCTTTGGCAAACACCAAACATGTTTGCTTATTTTTTTCTTTAAGCAATGGCTTTTTCTGGCCACTCTTCCATAAAGCCCAGCTCTGTGGAGTGTATGGCTTAAAGTGGTCCTATGGACAGATACTCCAAACTCCGCTGTAAAGCTTTGCAGCTCCTTCAAGATTATCTTTGGTCTCTTTGTTGCCTCTCTGAAATATGCCATCCTTACCAGGCCATGAGTTTTGGTGGACGGCCCTCTCTTTGCAGGTTTGTTGTGGTGCCATATTCTTTCCATTTTTTTTATAATGGATTTAATGGTGCTCAGTGGGATGTTCAAAGTTTTGGATATTTTTTTATAACCTAGCCCTGATCTGTACTTCTCCACAACTTTGTCCCTGACCTGTTTTGAGACCTCCTTGGTCTTCATGGTGCCACTTGCTTAGTGGTGTTGCAGACTCTGGGGCCTTTCAGAACAGGTGTATATATACTGAGATCATGTGACACTTAGATTGCGCACAGGTGGACTTTATTTAACTAATTATGTGACTTCTGAAGGTAGTTGGTTGCACCAGATCTTATTTAGGGGCTTCATAGCAAAAGGGGTGAATACATATGCACGCACCACTTTTCCGATTTGGACTATTTTGTGTATGTCCATCACATGAAATCCAAATAAAAATCTATTTAAATTACAGATTGTAATGCAACAAAATAGGAAAAACGCCAAGGGGGATGAATACTTTTTCAAGGTACTGTATGTGTGTGAATATGTGTATTTTTTAATCAGGGTAGCGATATCTTATTCATGAAGGGAAGTGATATTTGTGACATAATTATACTGAGTATACCAAACATCAGGTACACCATCTTAATATTGAGTTGCCCCCCTCTCTTTTGCCCTCAGAACATCCTGAATTCGTCAGGCCATGAATAGAATCTGAAACAGCATTGGTCACTTGCACTTGTCGGGGCATGGACTCTACAAGGTGTCGAAAGTGTTCCATAGGGATGCTGTCCTAGGTTGACTCCAATGTTTCCTACGGTTGTGTCAAGTTGGCTGGATGTCCTTTGGGTGGTGGAAAATTCTTGATACACACGGGAAACTGTTCAGTGTGAAAAACCCAGCAGGGTTGCAGTTCTTGACACAAACCGGTGCGCCTGGTACCTACTACCATACCCTGTTCAAAGACACTTAAATATTTTGTCTTGTCCATTCACCCTCTGAATGGCACACATACACAATCCATGTCTCAATGGTCTCAAGGCATAAAAATACTTCTTTAACCTGTCTCATCCCCTTCATCTACACTGATTGAAGTGGAATTAACAAGTGACATCAATAAGCGATCATAGCTTTCACCTTGATTCACCTAGTCAGTCTATGTCATGGAAAGAGCAGGTGTTCTTAACATTTTGTATAATCAGTGTATGTCATTCATATGGATAGTCCTACTTTACTACAAAAACTTTATCAGTCTTCCAAGTGATCTCACTGCGACTTATGCTCGCCCACAGCACATACTGTATAAAATGCTCCTTTCTAATAAAAACCCTTCAGCTACACTACTTTAATAAGTTTTTATATTTCCTGCAAGCTGTCGCTCAATATTTCCGTGAGAGGATTGGGCAGCCTTTCACAACTTCCTAGCTTCAACTGATATAAATCATGCATTTGTGTAGGAAAGACCAACACCAGGAACCGGGCCCTTAGTTTACAGGCACCTTGATCTGCTTCTTCCATTCTGTCCCTCCCATCTCGCTCACTTCCACCCTCTTTTTATAGCTCAGCTCGGTGAAATTCTCTGCCTCTTTCTCTCATTCTCACTCTCCCTCATCTTTCTCAAGGTCTTCATTCCTCTCATTTACCTCTCTTTCTTTACTATGTAGTTCTCTCACTCTCTCTCTCTTAATCTCTTTTTCTATGCCTTTATCTCTATACTGCTCACGTCATCTCTTTCACTTAATCTCTTTACCTGTCACTCGCTTTTCTTTCTCTCTTCTAAGACAATCTGTATTATTCTCTCGTTCTCTCACACACTTTCTGTCTTTTTCTGTCTTCTCACTCTCCTCGCCATCCTTCCTCTCGCTCTCCAACGTCCTTTCTCTACCTCTACTCACTTCTGTAATGCTCTCTCTCTAGTTCAGTTCCCCTCTCTCTCTGCACCTGCAGACAGCCCATATCCTTTATCCCCCAGATAGAAATCTCTTCAATCCGATTAACTGCAGTTGAAACCTGGGAAAAAACACATTTGCTTTCTCATACATTGAACCAGCAAAAACGCCAAAACAAAACAAGCTTTGTATTTACACTAGAAATCAGCTTTAAATGGTGAAGTGATACTTTGAAACTTTCTGGCACCTGTCAGAGTGACTGCACAACAAGCATTTTGGATAAATTAAACATGCTATGTTCCATCTGAATGAGCAGTCATATCCCCTTGTGAGCCCTTGGTATTCTCAGACTGCACAGAGGCCCCAGTAGGCAGACATGTTGAGCTGTAATGAGAAAAGCATGTCTAGAATAAAGCTAAGCCTGAACATAAACAACAATAAGCAAGTGCTTTGTTTAGTCATCTATATAGCAATGTATCACTCTGTCCTCCTAGCCATCTTTTACATTGCTCAACCTATCTCCCAATCCATCTCTTCACCCTTCTATCAGTATATCACCAGCTGACCAATAAGTCCTCATCAATCAATCTTGGAATTGTATAGATGATATACATGAGGAGGATCATTTGAATACAGGCATCATATTGCTTCCCTTTAAATCATACTCTGTAATATGCAATCCCCATCTTCTTCTCTCAGTAAGGTCAATACAATCCTTCCCGTTGCATTATCCCATTCAATACACCATTGATGGTACGATTGACAATGGAAATTGACGTCAAAATTTGGGTCCATTTCTTCCTTAGCAACAACATGAAAAACCAATGAGGCCTTCAAGCTATTCAGACCTCTCTTTGAGCACGTTAAGTACTAAGCAGTAAAGAAAGTGACATGAATCAATATTGTTTTCTGTTCCTTCCTTGGCCCACCATAATGCTACAGCACACAATACCAATGAATGGCCATTCAAATTGCGAAAAAAGCACTCTCACATCTGAGTTTTGTTGCATTACTTCAAAGAAAAGAGCACACTGCTCTCGCTTGTTTCACTTTTTTATTCAAGCTTACGTGTATTTCTTTTGGCCTTCGTCAGAGCTTTTTTTCAAAGCTCTGACAAAAGCAGAGAGGCCCACACTTAAGCTGTGCACTTTTCAATCCGTATAAGGTTTGGTCATTGATAAGTGCCTAAATTGGAAAGCAGTGGCTGTACAGTAACGGGCTATACATGACGATAGAGCTCTGGGTCTCCGTTTTACAGCGCTGTATGGGATTCAACTGACAGACGCACTAAGTGTGAGCACCAAGCGCAAAAAGAAGATGCCCCATCCCTCCCGCTAATTGGCTAGCGCAATAAGAAGATGCCCCATCCCTCCCTCCCATTGGCTACTTTTGCTAACGTTTTGTCGTCTGAGAGACGGGAATGCTGTAAATCAAGAGGACTCGATGTGTTCTGAAAGATGAGACATTGAGGATTATAATAAATACAGTTTCGTTGTAATGCTAGCAAACCACACACCCTTGCAAGCAAACCACACACACGCAAAAATATTATAAAACTCATGTCATTTACAGTATCAATGTTTATGATAGGCTCATTCTACTCAGAACAATTTGGGGAATGACGCCATGTCATACTTGTAATTGTACAGCAAACATACCGATGTTTGTCTATTGTGAAGAAAACTGGCTACAGAACAAGTACCTGAATGCGCTTATGGATCCTTTCTTCGCACACCAAAATTACAATCTGTTTCTCCGAAGTGCCTTGTGAAAGCCTAACACTGTGTCGTGACATGACTTTCATTAATTTCCTTGAGTCATATCACCAGTTAGATCTACTCAAACCCTTGTCCTTTTTTCTTATCTCATGTTGGACATCCCCACATGTTCTATTTATATTCTTATTATGTAACTCAATGTATCAAGAGTCTGATTTCGTTATTGACAAATGCTGCGAAAAGTACAGAAAATGTAAAATGCTCAAAATGTGTCCTCACTTTCGATCTAATTTCATTAATTAGTTAAATAAAGGTTAAATAAAAATTTAAAATGTAAATTGTATCTGATGAGTGTTATTTATTTAATTCACTAACTATGTTTAATTGTTACCCAATTAAATTAATCATGTAACAATTAACTCATTAGGAATTTGGGCCACCACGGAAGAGGTTATTTAACGAGTTGCCATCTCCTGAATTAAACTATAGAAGATATATAAATTAAATATCGATAACAGTCACTTATTAATCATTACCTCATATCAGTCTCATAATCTGAACGGTCACAACATTCTTGGATCAGCAACAACCCCAGCCGCGAGCATTATTCCGTACTACACAAATTGGTTTAATTATTTATTTACTAGCTAACTAAATAATAACACAGAATACACATACACACTTCCATGAGACAAAGGTCCCTAGTAGACTGACAAGATACGACGGCTTGTTACACATATGGAGAGGGGGTGGGGGAAAAGAGAGAAAGGGACATTTATCGTGGATACATTCTAGGATTGTCCTCACATTAATCATATACCTTGCACACAAACTGCCGCCCGTTTGGAATAAGAAGCAATGAATGTATTTACGTGTTCAATGCCATTTGCCGTTTCTCTGTCGGAACGAGCACTGCTTTGGAAGAATGTTGGTTTGGTGAGCCTTTCCTGTGGGCCACTTGTATATGCTCTGATTATCCACCAGAGGTCACAATGTCCTCCTTCTTAGTTGTCCGGTCTCCAATGGGCTGTTTCCTAAGAACAGCTACTTAGCCGTATCAGTGATTGTCTGAGAGGGAGTTATTTTCTCCTCTTCCTAGGGTAGATAGTCAAATTTCCAAACCACTTTACATGCACAGCTGCAGACTGGCGGTGTCCTGGTCTAGTCTGGTGAGTTTATCTTCACCTCGTGTTGAGGTTGTTGAGTTCTAACCATTTCAAATGTGTGGACCATGATCGCACGTCTTTCTGGTCTGATGTTAATTTCTCTTCCAATACTTTTAAGCACTCGAAAAGGGCAGTTCCATCACACTGACACACTCGTCTGACCTCACTTGGGGTGTGGCTAGTTACTGTGCAAGGTATTCTCAAAAACAATTACCTATTTTTAAATGTTTTATCACATTTCTAGCTTAACACAAATACTTTCATAATTTTTCACATTGTCTACACCATGTATTGGATGGATGCAGTATTTCATTTATAACCTTACTAAAGACATAACCCTAACCCTAACCCTAAAAACAATATGACATTATTATTCTTTAGGTCCCCACTGACCATTCCCCACATTCTGATTTTTTGGCCAGCAAAAGTATTTTGGAGACAAAGACATTCCTTTGGTTGATACTAAGGAGCAAGAGAGTTCTCTGCTGCATAACATTTACGACCGGGTGTGCGGTGTCAAAAAGCGCCCCAGCGCCCTCCTCCTGTCACAATCGTTTGAATGATTGGACCAAGGCACAGCGTGGGTAGAATTCCACACGTTTAATAAATATTAAACTCACCAAACAAAATAGAAGAAAACGAAACGTGACGTTCTGGGCTGCTCACAGGCAGCTACACAAAAACAAGATCCCACAAACAACAGGTGGGAAAAGACTGCCTAAATATGATCCCCAATCAGAGACAACGATAGACAGCTGCCTCTGATTGGGAACCATACCAGGCCAACATAGAAAACGAAAAAACTAGAATGCCCACTCTAATCACACCCTGACCTAACCAAATAGAGAAATAAAAAGGCTCTCTAAGGTCAGGGCGTGACACTTCCCCTCTTCTGTGGGTGAGAGAAGGTCTGGCCACTGACAACCATTGCCCAGCTGATCTGAGCCACTGGATCGTCACATGTAGTCATCACAGCTGTAAGATCGACATTTGATAACTTAATGCTGGCAATAGAATAAGCTTTCAAATTATGCCCTCTTGACCCAGATTGTGATTTATAATGGACCGTTTTTGGATTGCGTAACCAACAACAGTAATTGTCTGAAGGTGCGGATGCAAGGCTGTATTCCAAACAAAATAATACAAGTGTGCTTGCTTTAGTTCCTTAATTGCAAAGCTAGGAGAGCTCAAAAAAGCACCTAATAGTTAAAAGCTCTTTCCTTGAGTCATATCAACAGTTAGACATCTACTCAAACTCTTGTCCTTTTTTTCTTGTCTTATTTTGCACATACCCCACATTTTCCATGTATATTCTCATTATGTTACTCAATCTATCAAGAGTCAGATTTCGGTATTGACAAATGCTGCGAAAAGTAAAGAAAATTTTAAATGTACAAAATGTGTCCTCACTTTCGGTTTCCTTTCAATTTCTACTATAGTTGTGCATATGCTTCTCATATTTTTTCTGTCTGTTTGAAACATTTGAACTGGGCCCTACATGCATATAGGCCAATTCCCAAGAGTGTATTGGATTAATAAAACAAAGTTATATGAGCACGAGCAGTGTGCAGGCTACTCTGTTCTTCAATGAACGGCCATTGAAATAATTTTTTGAAAATGTAATTTCAGCAACTGATTCAAGTCTTCTATCACAAGGCTTATGATGTATTCGTCCCTCAAGTGATGCAAAAGCCATTCTAAAACAAGGACATTTCTTGGAAACCTACAGACAAAGCATGGTGAATGGTGAAGGACTGATGATTATTCTGTTTGTTTTTCTGGTGACCGACGTAAACTAATATAAAAGGGAATGCAGGGGAGATGGAATCTTATTATATGTAATTTGTAATGCATGTGTGTGACAGGAGGAAGAAATTGACCACATTTAGATGGATAATTGCTTTGGTCAATAATGACTGGTTGCCTGTTTAACATTCCATTATAGGAACACCAGGCCTGGACACTTTCATCACATCCAGAAAAATAAAAGGACAGGGGCCATATCCCAGGTAAATTAGTGTTTTATGAGGGGGATAAAGCCCAAATCTCTCAGACATGGCGAATCAGAGTAGTACACGTTGATACAGGGACGAGAGGGGCTTTCAAACGCAGGCCTGACTGCATGGCAGTCTAATACATTCCCTAGACAATCCATCATGGCCATATCACAGTAACACATATGGAGAGGTAGGGCTGGGAAGGACATGTATGAAGTAGTAGGGCTGGGAAGGACATGTATGGAGAGGTAGGGCTGGGAAGGACATGTATGAAGTAGTAGGGCTGGGAAGGACATGTATGAAGTAGTAAGGCTGGGAAGGACATGTATGGAGAGGTAGGGCTGGGAAGGACATGTATGAAGTAGTAGGGCTGGGAAGGACATGTATGGAGAGGTAGGGCTGGGAAGGACATGTATGGAGAGGTAGGGCTGGGAAGGACATGTATGAAGTAGTAGGGCTGGGAAGGACATGTATGGAGAGGTAGAGCTGGGAAGGACATGTATGAAGTAGTAAGGCTGGGAAGAACATGTATGAAGTAGTAGGGCTGGGAAGAACATGTATGAAGTAGTAAGGCTGGGAAGGACATGTATGAAGTAGTAAGGCTGGGAAGGACATGTATGGAGAGGTAGGGCTGGGAAGGACATGTATGGTGAGGTAGAGCTGGGAAGGACATGTATGAAGTAGTAAGGCTGGGAAGGACATGTATGGAGAGGTAGGGCTGGGAAGGACATGTATGAAGTAGTAAGGCTGGGAAGGACATGTATGAAGTAGTAAGGCTGGGAAGGACATGTATGGAGAGGTAGGGCTGGGAAGGACATGTATGAAGTAGTAGGGCTGGGAAGGACATGTATGAAGTAGTAGGGCTGGGAAGGACATGTATGAAGTAGTAGGGCTGGGAAGGACATGTATGGAGAGGTAGGGCTGGGAAGGACATGTATGGAGAGGTAGGGCTGGGAAGGACATGTATGGCGAGGTAGAGCTGGGAAGGACATGTATGAAGTAGTAGGGCTGGGAAGGACATGTATGGAGAGGTAGGGCTGGGAAGGACATGTATGAAGTAGTAGGGCTGGGAAGGACATGTATGGAGAGGTAGGGCTGGGAAGGACATGTATGGAGAGGTAGAGCTGGGAAGGACATGTATGAAGTAGTAGGGCTGGGAAGGACATGTATGAAGAGGTAGGGCTGGGAAGGACATGTATGAAGTAGTAGGGCTGGGAAGGACATGTATGGAGAGGTAGGGCTGGGAAGGACATGTATGGCGAGGTAGAGCTGGGAAGGACATGTATGAAGTAGTAGGGCTGGGAAGGACATGTATGGAGAGGTAAGGCTGGGAAGGACATGTATGGAGAGGTAGGGCTGGGAAGGACATGTATGAAGTAGTAGGGCTGGGAAGGACATGTATGAAGTAGTAGGGCTGGGAAGGACATGTATGGAGAGGTAGGGCTGGGAAGGACATGTATGGAGAGGTAGAGCTGGGAAGGACATGTATGGAGAGGTAGAGCTGGGAAGGACATGTATGGAGAGGTAGGGCTGGGAAGGACATGTATGGAGAGGTAGGGCTGGGAAGGACATGTATGAAGTAGTAGGGCTGGGAAGGACATGTATGAAGTAGTAAGGCTGGGAAGAACATGTATGGAGAAGTAGGGCTGGGAAGGACATGTATGAAGTAGTAGGGCTGGGAAGGACATGTATGGATATGGAGAGGTAGGGCTGGGAAGGACATGTATGGAGAGGTAGGGCTGGGAAGGACATGTATGGAGAGGTAGGGCTGGGAAGGACATGTATGGAGAGGTAGGGCTGGGAAGGACATGTATGGAGAGGTAGGGCTGGGAAGGACATTGTGACATCCATTATAAGGGTCTGGTTGTTGAGCGGTTTGTCTTTTAAAAAGCACCACCCAAAACTGAAAAACAACAGCTCTCAATTTCGATAAATCATACCCAGAACAGAACAACAGCAAAGCAGAAACAGAGATGCACGAGCACAGGCAAATGGAGTCGAGCTCGTGCACTCACACACACACCTGTGAGAGGCAATTCCACTATGATGTGACAGCCCAGTGAAGCGCGTGTGAAATAATAAACTGACTGTATAAACAGACCCAGAAAAGGGTGCTCACTGAAAACTGCTCATTAAATGTTGTTAACCTGCAGAGCTTATTCCTGCAGGGAGCCACTTTGAGGCAGGTCCACCTGTTTCTCAGCTGGAAGTTACTTCACTCTCAACCACATTCCTTTTACCAGTTGAAAAAAACACAGAAAATGAATCTGCACGGTGCAACATCTCACCTCACCAGCAAAAACTATATTAGCAGTGGAGGAGGAGGAAGAGGAGGAGGAAGAGAGGCAAAAGGTGGAGGAAGATAATGAGGAAACTGGAGAAGGATTTCGGCACACTTGACCCCAACAACTGGTGCACATCTGTTTAGCGACATCCCTGAGTCCTTGAACACACTCAGAGCTGTAGCCGTCACCAGTTGCACACAGCCATGCATAGCCGTGCCGTCCTCGGTTGGGAGCGGTCTATACACTAATGGAGCCCCACACCGCACCACCACGACAAACACCATCTGTACCAAGCACACACGTCCCCTGCCTGGGAAGGCCAACACACATACACACACATGCGCGCACACATAGTACACAACAACTAGTGCCTGCAACAAGTTGATTTTCCTCGAGCTAATTAGGTAAATAGAAAGTATAGTGCTACAGGTAACTGAAGTCTTTAAGCTAGATGTGTTCTCAACAGGAGCACAATGGCTCCTAGCCTGGAATCTTGGGTAGAGGTTTGATTGGGCACTCAGTAGCATACCAGTCGACTCTTAACTTAGAAATCCAAGTACCGGTACTTCAACTCTGTGTTGTAATGTATGTTATGGTCTATATTGAACAGCAGGTAATGTACAGAGAAAACAAAAAGGAAGTACATACCATTGGGGCTCTCTTCATCGATGGTCACTATGGTAGCAGGGGGGCCTGACCGAGACAGTTTACATTCTGTATGCGGAGAGAGAATGCAATAAAACACATTAATACCACAAAGAGCCTTATGTTATATGCTGACATAAATTGTCATAACTGATTATGAATGGTTGCATCATTTCTATGACTGTTAAAGAACATTGATGGGTTGAACGACACTGACACAAAAGCACAGTGATGACCAATTCACTATAATACATGATGACAATATATGACAACCATGTGGGGGACAACACGAGCACAGTGTCCAGTACAGGAGATAGACAGATGGGAATTACTCAGAGTACAAAGAGAGAATTGTGCTTCAGTGATGACGGAGAAAGACAGGAGAAAGGTATTGAGAAGGGTTGCAAAGGGGAGGGTATATTACTGAAAAGTAAACTACCAGCATTTTGGTAGTCAAGGATTTTATATAATTAACCACAAGACATATAGTGGCCTTTTTGGTCTGTAATTATCTCTGGCCCTCTGTGTGGCCTTATCACAAATAAAATATATAAAATAAGATGATTAAAAAAATACAATGACAAAGAATGACATTATCCTAAACATAAACCATCAACTTAGTGAATACCGTTGTTGTTTAATACATACATCTTTTATGGTTATTCAAGTATAAATGACCAACGTTACCATAGATTGACATAGGTAAACTGTTTATTAGCTTTGTTAAATTACCGGTAGCTTTGCAACCCTAGTTGAGAGTCAATATACACTTAATGCCGAGAGAAAGAGAGAGTGAGAGAGCGAGAGAGAGAGGAAAAGTGAAGGTCTACCCTCTTACCCTCATACTGCCAGTCTTTAGAGGTCAGGGTTAGTGGTGCCATAGAAGGAAAGCAGAAAAGAATCATGGGAGAAAAGAATAGCATGATGGTTTGGAGGAGAGTTTTGATGTTAGAGGAGAGAGAAAAAACAGGAGAGAAAAGGGGGGAGTGGAGTGAAGGAATAGAGAGTCAGTGAATCAAAATAACATCTCTATAAAAGACACTAGATCTCAATTGAAGCAATATTTAGATGGACTTCATTTGGCATGGGAGTAAGAAACAAGATACATCCACCACAACATAGTTAGCCTTTTTTCTTGTAGTTTGGAAATGATAACTGTAGTTTGGAAATAATAACATATATTACCATATATTACTTAAAGGGGCAATCTTAAATTGTTGCATACATTTTCTGACTTAAAAACTCATGATAAGTGTTTGTTTTGAACATAATTACTTAAGTGAACTCTTCAGAGGCATGCACTTAAAGGCACATGCATACAGAAACAATAACCAAGCATAATTTCCTCAAGCTATACCTTACTGACGTTAGCAATACTTAGATGGTACTGTACTGTCTTTCTCCAAGAAAATCATTTCCCACTTAATGACTTAATAGCACACTGTTTAGAGGCACATATGATGAACGATCTCCATGAACCTATGCACCTTACTGGCATTAAAGAAAGGAATATCCCACATAATTACATAATGGCACACTTTATAATGGCACATATTATGGCCCATGTCCATGAACCTACAGTATGTACCTTACTGACATCAGCAGTGACATTCTTAGAGATGCTGAGTGACCAGGTTCAAGGAGAATGTTTACTGGACATGGAGAACAAGTTGACTCTCACTATAACTCATTCAGCAACTAGTGTCCCTGTCTACTGAATGTTGAGGAACACATGTGATCTGCTGTCCAGCCCAGGTGTCTCCTTACAATACGTCTGTGTGTCATCAGAGAGGGACAGAGAAAATAGCCCCCTCTAAGGTTCCTCAATGGCAGACTGTTGCTTAACTCCTCTTACGCAACTAAACACCTGTCGCTAGGTGCGAACGGGCCGATCGTTTTCCCATCAAATATTCATGCCCACGAGCCCTTCCAGTAATGTGAAGGTTTAAAGTGCACATGAATCAGTAATACAACTGCAGGCTTGAATTCGCTGTTATATTAATTTGGGTTTCTTCTCTAGCACAGCTACGCATGATAATTGGTGATTCAATGGCAATAAGGGGGCCACAATATTTGAAAGTTCAGTTGTTTCATGAAATTGTGTATTCATTACATCCAGTTTGTGTCCATTTTTGACTTCTGGCGGATGCACATTCATTTGAAATGCGACAGAGAAAAGGCATTCATATGCATGCTGTCTATGTGTGTATTACTTCAGAGGTTTAATTTATCAGTAAGGTGGCACACAGCTCATCTCATCTCAGTAATTTTGTAACTGCACAGCTAATCTGTTAGGAGTAGGAGTATGAGCTCTGAGATAGGAGTTCAGATTTCCTACAATTTCACAGCAATTAGATTAATGAATGCATCTGCTGGAGAAACACAGAGATCTACATTTCCTTTGATTCAGACAAAAATAGAAAGTAGTCCGACCTACCAATCTGAGGCATACAAAACACAACACAGCACATGAAAATGAGTATGCTCATCAGCTCTGAGCAAATATGTGGAGAGAAAGGGAGAGTGGGAGTATGTTTAGGCGTGTATGAGGGGGTGTGTGTATGTGTGTGTAGGTCTATGTGTTCGTGTGTAACTATGTGTGTGTGCAGAATGTCTCATAAAATGAGACCTTTAGCAAGGACTTAGGATCCCAAGGAGTCTGTTGGTTTTATGTTTATTGCATCTGTGTGTGTGTGTGTGTGTGTGTGTGTGTGTGTGTGTGTGTGTGTGTGTGTGTGTGTAGTAATGTCAAAAGCCTGCTTTGAGAAGAATATTCTCCAGCGGGGAGGAAGAACAATGCTCTGTTAATGGTCCCCTGTTGAGATCAGAGCACACACTGCAGCAGAAGGGCAGCAAGACACACACACACACACACACACACACACACACACACACACACACACACACACACACACACACACACACACACACACACACACACACACACACACACACACACACACACACCATAACCACATCAGCTTTAAAGTCAGCACAGTCAAGAGACACATGTTGACTACAAAGCCAAACAGAAAAGAGAACACCATATTTCATCTGGTGTTTACATTTTTTCCAGGGTGTTTGTGTGTTTGTTTTCTAACATTCTCAGTCTGGGACTCTTCCCTCTCGGGTGGCCTCCCAGAGTTAGAAGAGAATATCAGAGATGGTTCCGATCACTGCCCCACCCCTGGAATTCTGTATTCATAGTAAACATAGCTTAGTCATGCCAGAAATTCCTAAATACCATAGGCTGTAACGTTCCTCAGGTTGCTAATGAAGCCTACTGTTGAAGTTGGTATAGGCATATACACACACCACGGCAAAGCTGCTTATAGATGTATCGACATATCTGGCAGGCCAGGGCAAATCCTAAAAAGCTCAATTGTGAAGTCAGGAGGTGTGCATCGAGTTAACTTGGTCCAATAGGGAAAGGGGTACATAAGGAGCATAAGGAGTGCATTGTGCAGCCAGCAAGCAGGAAAGCGAACATATTTGGAAGAACACACAGCTTGTCGCCAGTGGTGGAAAAAGTACGCAATTGTCATACTTTAGTAAAAGTAAAGATATGTAATAGAAAATGACTCAAGTAAAAGTGAAAGTCACCCAGAAAAATATTACTAGAGTAAAAGTATTTGGTTATATATATACTTAAGTGTCAAAAGTAAATGTAATTGCTCAAATATACTTAAGTATCAAAAGTAAAAGTATAAATCATTTCAAATTCCTTATATTAACTAAACCAGATGGCAACAATTTATACACTGTATATATATATATTTTATGGATGTTCTCTTGATAAGTGCGTGAATTGGACCATTTTCCTGTCCTGCTAAGCATTTAAAAATGTAATTAGTAATTTTGTGTGTCAGGGAAAATGTATAGGGTTATTTTCTTTAAAAAATGTAGTGAAAAGTAAAAGTAAAAGTTGTCAAAAATATAAATAGTACTTTAGTACTTTACACCACTGCTTGTCGTAATATACTGGACAACATGTAAAGTGTTGCTCCCATGTTTCATGAGCTGAAATAAAATATCACTTAAATGTTCCACATGCACAAAAAGCTTATTTCTCTCAAATGTTGTGCACAAATGTGTTTATATCCCTGTTAGTGAGCATTTCTATTTTTCCAAGATAATCCACCTGACAGGTGTGGCATATCAAGAAGCTGATTAAACAGCATTACACAGGTGCACCTTGACAGAAAAGGCCACTCTAAAATGTGCACAACACAATGCCACAGATGTCTCATGTTTTGAGGGAGCGTGCAATTGGTATGCTGACTGCAGGAATGTTCACCAGAGCTGTTGACATACAATGTAATGTTCCTTTCTCTACCATAAGCTGCCTCCAATGTTGTTTTATAGAATTTGGCAGTACGTCTAAACAGCCAGACCACTTGTAACCACACCAGCCAAGGACCTCAACATCCAGCTTCTTAAACTGCGGGACCGTCTGAAACCAGTCACCCGGACAGCTGATGAAACTGTGGGTTTGTACAACCAAAGAATTACTGCACAAACTGTCAGAAACTGTCTCAGGAAAGCTCATCTGCATGCTCGTCGTTCTCACCAGGGTCTTGACCTGACTGCAGTTCGACGTCGTAACCGACTTCAGTGGGCAAATGCTCACCTTCGATGGGCACTGGCATGCTGGACTGTGCTTTTCACGGAGGAATCACAGGTTCAACTGTACCAGGCAGATGGCAGACGGTTTCCTGATGTCAACATTGTGAACAGAGTGCCCCATGGTGGCAGTGGGGTTATGGTATGGGCAAGCATATGCTACGGACAATAAACACAATTGCATTTTACCTATGACAATTTGAATGCACAGAGATACCGTGAAGAGATCCTGAGGCCCATTGTCGTGCCATTCATCCGCTGCCATCACCTCATGTTTCAACATGAAAATGCACGGCCCCATGTGGCAAGGATCTGTACACAATTTCTGGAAGCTGGAAATGTCCCAGTTTTTCCATGGCCCGCATACTCACCAGACATGTCACCCATTGAACATGTTTGGGATGCTCTGAATAGACGTGTAAGACAGTGAGAAAAATAAGATATAGAGAGATACAACGAAAGGCAGGTGGGGGCAGACACACCAGAGGGAAGGACAGAGAAAGAGGAATGGCAGAGGGAGATGGGAGAACATATACCTCTCTCTCGCTCCGCCCCTCTGTGCGCGCGCACACACACACACACACACACACACACACACACACACACACACACACACACACACACACACACACACACACACACACACACACACACACACACACACACAAATACATCATCAGGAGTGTTGGACCAAGTGTATAGAGAATGATATACAAGTGAAAATCAATACAAACAGAGAATATCAGGGGGAGTAGAGGCTAGCTTGGAACATACGTTTAACTCTTCTACAGGAGGGGACAACAAAGAACTAAAACCAAACTGCAACAAGGGTCAAGAGCCAATTCATTCAACAGATTTGGATTCCTTTTCTGAGAAGATTGAGCCCAAATGTGCTTAGTAAAGAGATACTGTATATTCTGCAGCAAGACACTCTATAGCTGAGAGAGAAGGACAGGATGGTGTCTATTCATTTATAAAAGGGTCAAAATCAGTCCCCAAGAGGCCTAAGTGGACTGAGCGTGAGGGTGCGACAGCATGGTGTGTCATGGGTAACATGATACTCTGATGACTTGACACTCTTTACTGATCATCAGTATCTCTGTAACCAGAGGCCTGGGTATCTACCAGGACTCCATGTCCAATTCAATGTGACCAAAGGTATTTACAGGGCCATGCTGAACATCCCATTGATGCACCTCCAGTGTAGCTTGGCGCGATCCTGAGAGTGAAGACACTTAGAGGTAGATGCATGGGAAATGTAGCCTATACTTGAGACAATCAATCAATAACCAGGAAAAAAGTGCATTAGGTTACAATTGTCTGAAATAGAGGGACATACTTTAAGAACACGAAGGACATCTTTCAGGAACAATGATCTCAACATCATGGTCTATCCATTACTTTTTCCACATTTTTTTGTGTTACAGCCTGAATTTAAAATAGATTAAATTGAGATTTTGTGTCACTGGCATACACACAATGCCCCATAATATCAAAGTGCAATTGGCCAGCAGCATACCTAAGCAGGTTTAGTCCTAGTTGGTCCCTGGAAGGGAGACCAGATGCTGCTGGAAGTGGTGTTGAAGGGCCAGTAGGAGGCACTCTTTCCTCTGGTCTGAAAACAATATCCAAAAACCTCAGGGTAGTGATTGGGGACATTGCCCTGTGTAAGGTGCAGTCTTCCTAAATGTCCAATCTGTCCCTCATAACATCATGGCCACCTCATCATCCCCAGCTTCTAATTGGCTCATACATCCCTGTAACTATTCCCCAGGTCATTGCTGTAAATGAGAATGTGTTCTCAGTCAACTTACCTGGTAAATTAAGGGTTAAATAAAGTAAGTATGTTTTGAGAAACTTTTACAAATTAATTAAAACGAAATGCTAAAATGTCTGGAGTCAATAGTGATTCTCTGATCCACCTCTACGCAGACGACACCATTCTGTATACTTCTGGCCCTTCTTTGGACACTGTGTTAACTAACCTCCCGACGAGCGTCATAGCCATACAACTCTCCTTCCGTGGCCTCCAACTGCTCTTAAATACAAGTAAAACTAAATGCATGCTCCTCAACCAATCGCTGCCCGCACCTGCCCGCCCGTCCAGCATCACTACTCTGGACTGTTCTGACTTAGAATATGTAGACAACTACAAATACCTAGGTGTCTGGTTAGACTGTAAACTCTCCTTCCAGACTCACATTAAGCATCTCCAAAATTAAATCTAGAATCAGCTTCCTATTTCGCAACAAGTATCCTTCACTCATGCTGCCAAACATACCCTCGTAAAACTGACTATCCTACCAATCCTCCACTTCGGTGAGGATATAGCCTCCAACACTCTACTCAACAAATTGAATGCAGTCTATCACAGTGCCATCCGTTTTGTCACCAAAGCCCCATATACTACCCACCACTGCGACCTGTACGCTCTCGTTGGCTGGCCCTCGCTTCATACGCATCGCCAAACCCACTGGCTCCAGGTCATCTACAAGTCTTTGCTAGGTAAAGCCCCGCCTTATCTCAGCACACTGGTCACCATAGCAGCACACACCCGTAGCACGCACTCCAGCAGGTATATTTCACTGGTCACCCCCAAAGCCAACTCCTCCTTTGGCCTCCTTTCCTTCCAGTTCTCTGCTGCCAATGACTGGAACGAACTACAAAAATCACTGAAGCTGGAGACTCATATCTCCCTCACTAACTTTAAGCACCAGCTGTCAGAACAGCTCACAGATCACTACACCTGTACATAGCCCATCTGTAAATAGCCCAGCCAACTACCTCATCCTCATACTGTATTTATTTATTTATGTTGCTCCTTTGCACCCCAGTATCTCTACTTGCACATTCATCTTCTGCACATCTATCACTCCAGTGTTTAATTGCTATATTGTAATTACTTCGCCACTATGGCCTATTTATTGCCTTACCTCCCTTATCTTACCTCATTTGCACACACTGTTTATAGACTTTTTTTTACTGGATTATTGACTGTATGTTTGTTTATTCCATGTGTAACTCTGTGTTGTTGTATGTGTCGAACTGCTTTGCTTTATCTTGGCCAGGTTGCAGTTGTAAATGAGAACTTGTTCTCAACTAGCCTACCTGGTTAAATAAAGGTGAAATAAAAAATGTAAAAATAAATAAAATAAGTAAATATTCAACCCCTTTGTTATGGTAAGCCTAAATAAGTTCAGGAGTAAAAATGTGCTTAACAAAGTCACATAATAAGTTGTATGGACTCACTTTGTGTGCTATAACGGTGTTTAACATGATTTTTGAATGACTACCTCATCTCTGTACCCCACATATACAATTATCTGTAAGGTCCCTCAGTCGAGCAGTGAATTTCAAACATAGATTCAACCACAAAGACCAGGGAGGTTGTCCAATGCCTCGCAAAGAAGGGAACCTATTGGCAGATGGAAAAATAAGATACATTGAATATCCCTTTGAGAATTGTTAAGCTATTAATTACACTGTGGATACGTCACTACACAGATACAGGCGTCCTTCCTAACTCGGTTACCGGAGAGGAAATAAACCGCTCAGGGATTTCACCATGAAGCCAATTGTGACTAAAACAGTTACAGAGATGAATGGCTATAATAGGAGAAAACTGAGGACAGATCAACAACATTGTAGTTTCTCCACTTTACAAACCTAAGTGGCAGAGTGAAAAGAAGGAAGACTGTAGGGAACACAAATATTCCAAAACATGCATCCTGTTTGCAATAAGGCACTGTAAAACTGCTAAAAATGTGGCAAAGAAATGAACATTATTTCCTGAACACAAAACTTTATGTTTGGGGCAAATATAAGAACACATTACTGTGTATCACTCTTCATATTTTCAAGCATGGTCGTGGCTGCATCATTTTATGGGTATGCTTGTCATCGGCAAGGGAGTTTTTGGGGGGGATAAAAATAAATGGAATAGAGGTAAGCACAGGCAAAAACCTAGAGTAAAACCTTGTTCAGTTTGCTTTCCAACAGACACCGGGTGTCACGACTTCCGCCGAAGTCGGCCCCTCTCCTTGTTCGGGTGGCGTTCGGCGGTCGACGTCACTTTCTAGCCATCGCCGCTCCATTCTTCAATTATCCATTGGTTTTGTCTTGTTCCATTCACACCTGGTTTGCATTCCCCAATCACATGACATGTATTTATTCCTCTCTTCCCCCTCATGTCTTTGTGTGAAATTATTTGTGTGTTACGTGTTGTACGCACTCGGCTAAGCGTTTGTTATTTTCTGTGTGTTTTCACGAAGCTTATTTGTATTGCTATACATTTATGTTGTGTGACATTTGTGTGCGCTATACACTTTGCCTTGTTGGCTTAAGGAGGTTTTTGACGCAGCTGAGTCCATCTGTATATCTCTCCTGCCGTAATAAAAAGTGTGCACCTGTTCACAATTCTCTGCTCTCCTGCACCTGACTTCACCACAAGTATGCACACGCCTGACAGAATTTCACACCTCTCATGGTGTCAGCAGGGGAAAGTACCCCGGTCAGAGGAGTCGAGGAGCGCCTCCAGGAACACGCAGCAATGCTACATCATTTCGGTGCCATGATGGATCGCGTGGTCCAGACCATGGACCGCTGGGAGAGACAGGAAGTCTCTCCAGCGCCTCGACCAGCACCACCGGGGTTACCTCTACCCGTCCCGTCTGGATCCAGTCCCAGTGGGATGCATCTCTCCCTTCCCAGGGAGTATGATGGGACGGCAGCACAGTACCAGGGGTTCCTGTTACAACTGGACCTATACCTGGCCACCGTTCACCCAGCTCCTTCGGGAAGGGAGAGAGTGTCCGCCCTCATCTCATGCCTCTCGGGGAGAGCTCTGGATTGGGCAAACGCCGTGTGGGAGAAGGAGACGCGGTTTTGGACAACTTCGAGGAGTTTCCCCCCCCCCCGGGCCGTCTTCGACCCTCCGCCCGAAGGGAGAGCGGCGGGGGAACTGCTCTTCCATTTGAGGCAGGGGACGAGGAGCGTACAAGAGTTGGCGCTGGAATTCCGGACCTTGGCCGCCGGAGCGGGATGGAACGACAGGGCCCTCAACGACCACTACCGATGCAGCCTACGCGAGGACGTCCGAACGAGAGTTGGCCTGCAAGGATGCCACCATCACCTTTGACCAACTGGTGGATCTGTCCATCCGGTTGGATAACCTGCTGGCTACCCGTGGACGTCCAGAGGGGGCTCTGTCGGTTCCATCTTCCAGCACTCCCGCTCCGGTGCCCATGGGGCTGCGCGTAGGGAGGCTGGAGGAGGGGCCTTCGTGTGCACCATCTGTGGCCGCAGAGGGCACACTGCCGGTCCGTGCCGGGCTGGTCCCTCTGGGAGTCGAGGCAGCAGGCAGGGCACTCTGGCATCACCCCAGGTGAGTCTGCACCACTCTCATCCAGAGTCCTCTGTTGTCAACCTGTTTGTTTTCCTGAGTTTTCCCCGCATTCCCAGCATAAGGCGCTCGTCGATTCAGGCACAGCTGGGAATTTTATAGACAGAGCGTTCGCCCTTAGTTTAGGGATCCCCATTATTCCTGTGGTTAGACCTTTTCCGGTGCACGCTCTGGATAGTCGACCATTAGGGTCCGGGCTAATCAGGGAAGCCACCATCTCCCTGGTCATGGAAACGCAGGGGGGCCACGAGGAGAGAATCAGTCTCTTCCTCATTGATTCTCCTGCGTTTCCCATGGTATTAGGCCTTCCCTAAAAAAAAGAAGGCGACTCAATTACCACCCCATCGACGGGAGGATTGTGCAATAAATCTCCTGGTAGACCCTGCACTTCCCAGGAGTCACGTGTATCCCCTGTCGCAAGCGGAGACAGAGGCAATGGAGACACATGTCTCCAAATCCCTGCGTCAGGGGTACAATCGGTCCTCCACTTCACCCGTCTCCTCGAGTTTCTTTTTTGTGAAGAAGAAGGATGGAGGTTTGCGCCCGTGCATTGACTATCGAGGTCTCAATCAAATCACAGTGAGGTACAGTTACCCGCTACCTCTTATCGCCATGGCGATTGAGTCAATGCACGGGGCGCGCTTCTTCACTAAACTGGATCTCAGGAGTGCGTACAACCTGGAGCGTATCCGGGAGGGAGACGAGTGGAAGACGGTGTTTAGTACCACCTCAGGGCATTATGAGTACCTCGTCATGCCGTACGGGTTGATGAATGCTCCATCAGTCTTCCAATCCTTTGTAGACGAGATTTTCAGGGACCTGCGCGGGCAGGGTGTAGTGGTGTATATCGATGACATTCTGATATACTCTGCTACACACGCCGAGCATGTGTTCTTGGTGCGCAAGGTACTTGGACGACTGTTGGAGCATGACCTGTACGTCAAGGCTGAGAAATGCCTGTTCTTTCAGCAAGCCGTCTCCTTCCTAGGGTATTGCATTTCCACATCAGGGGTGGAGATGGAGAGTGACCGCATTGCAGCCGTGCGTAATTGGCCGACTCCCACCACGGTAAATGAGGTGCAGTGATTTTTAGGGTTTGCCAATTACTACCGGAGATTTATCCGGGGTTTTTGCCAGGTGGCTTCTCCCATTACCTCACTGCTGAAGGGGGTCCTGTACGTCTGCAGTGGTCGGTTGAGGCGGACAGGGCTTTTGGGCACCTGAGAGCTCTGTTTACCTCGGCTCCCGTGCTGGCCCATCCGGATCCCTCTTTGCCGTTCATAGTGGAGGTGGACGTGTCCGAGGCTGGGATAGGAGCCGTGCTCTCTCAGCGCTCGGGCACGCCCCCAAAGCTCTGCCCCTGTGCTTTCTTCTGCTTTCTTCTCCGCGGAGCGGAACTATGATGTAGGGGACAGGGAGCTGTTGGCTGTGGTTAAGGCTTTGAAGGCGTGGAGACATTGGTTTGAGGGGGCTAAACACCCTTTCCTCATCTGGACCTACCACCGCAACCTGGAGTACATCCGGAAAGCGAGGAGACTGAATCCTCGTCAGGCAAGGTGGGCCATGTTCTTTACCCGTTTTGTGTTTACCCTGTCCTACAGACCAGGTTCCCAGAATATGAAGGCAGACGCACTGTCCCGGCTGTATGACACAGAGGAGCGGCCCATGGATCAGACTCCCATTCTCTTCAGCCTCCTGCCTGGTAGAGCCGGTCGTGTGGGAGCTGGATGCAGACATAGAGCAGGCGGGACGTACTGAGCCCGCTCCACTTCAGTGTCCCGTCGGGCGTCGGTATGTTCCGTCTGCTGTCCGTGACCAGTTGATCTATTGCGCCCACACATCTCCCTCCTCAGGTCATCCGGGGATCGGTCGGACGGTGCGCTGTCTGACTGGGAAATACTGGTGGCCCACCTTGGCTAAGGACGTGAGGGTTTATGTTTCCTCCTGCTCGAAGTGCGCACAGTGTAAGACTCCTAGACACCTGCCCAGATGTAAGCTAAATCCCTTACCCGTTCCACAACGGCCTTGGTCACACCTGTCGGTGAATTTTCTGACGGATCTTCCTCCTTCACAGTATAACACCACGACCCTGGTCGTTGTGGATCGTTTTTCTAAGTCCTGTCGTCTCCTCCCTCTGCCCGGTCTCCCTACGGCCCTACAAACTGCGGAGGCCCTGTTTACACACGTCTTTCGGCACTACGGGGTGCCTGAGGATATAGTGTCTGATCGAGGTCCCCAGTTCACTTCGAGAGTCTGGAGGACGTTCATGGAACGTCTGGGGGTCTCGATCAGCCTCACCTCGGGTTTTCACCCCGAGAGTAATGGGCAGGTGGAGAGAGTGAACCAGGATGTGGACATGTTTCTGCGGTCTTATTGCCAGGACCGGCCGGGGGAGTGGGCGGCGTTCGTGCCCTGGGCAGAGATGGCACAGAACTCGCTCCGCCACTCCTCCACTAACCTCTCCCCCTTTCAGTGTGTATTGGGGTACCAGCCGGTTCTGGCACCGTGGCATCAGAGTCAGACCGAGGCTCCTGCGGTGGACGATTGGTTCAAGCGCGTGGAGGAGACATGGGAGGTCGCCCATGGTCACCTCCAGCGGGCCGCGCTACGCCAAAAGACTAGCGCGGACCGTCACAGCAGTGAGGTCTGGCTCTCGACCCGAAACCTGCCCCTCCACCTGCCCTGCCGGAAGCTGGGTCCGCAGTTTGTGGGGCCATTCAAAGTCCTGAGGAGAGTGAACGAGGTATGTTACAGGTTACAGCGTTCCCCTGATTACCATATTAACCCCTCGTTCCATGTGTCTCTCCGCAGGCCGGTGGTGGTTGGTCCGCTCCAGGAGTTTGAGGTACGGGAGGTTCCTCCGCCCCCTCTGGACATCGAGGGGGCCCCGGCGTACTCCGTCCGTTCCATCTTGGATTCAAGGCGTCGGGTGGAGGGTCTTCAGTACCTCGTGGAGTGGGAGGGGTACGGTCCAGAGGAGAGGTGCTGGGTTCCGGTGGCGGATGTGTTGGACCCTGAACTTCTACGGGAGATCCACCGTCGCCGGCCGGCTCGCCCTGCGCCTCGACCCCCGGGTCGTCCCCGAGACCGGTGTCGGCGCGCTGCTGGAGCCGCGTGTCAAGGGTGGGTACTGTCACGACTTCCGCCGAAGTCGGCCCCTCTCCTTGTTCGGGCGGCGTTCGGCGGTCGACGTCACCGGCTTTCTAGCCATCGCCGCTCCATTCTTCAATTATCCATTGGTTTTGTCTTGTTCCATTCACACCTGGTTTGCATTTCCCAATCACACTACATGTATTTATTCCTCTCTTCCCCCTCATGTCTTTGTGTGAAATTATTTGTGTGTTACGTGTTGTACGCACAAGGCTAAGCGTTTGTTGTTTTCACGAGGCTTATTTGTATTGCTATACATTTATGTTGTGTGACATTTGTGCGCGCTATACACTTTGACGCAGCTGCGTCCATCTGTATATCACTCCTGCCGTAATAAAGTGTGCGCCTGTTCACAATTCTCTGCTCTCCTGCACCTGACTTCACCACAAGTACGCACACACCTGACACCGGGAGACAAATTCACCATTCAGCAGGACAATAACCTAAAACACAAGGCCAAATATCCACTGAAGCTGCTTACCAAGATGACTTTGAATGTTGCTGAGTGGCCTAGTTACAGTTTTGACTTAAATTGACTTGAAAATCTATCGCAGGACATGAAAATGTCTGTTTAGCAATGATCAACAATCAACTTGACAGAGCTTGAAGAAATAAGAAAATAATAATGCGCAAATGTTTTACAAACCAGGTGTGCAAAGCTCTTAGAGACTTAACCAGAAAGACTCACAGCTATAATTGCTGCCAAAGGTGATTATAACATGTATTGACTCAGGGGTGTGAATACTTATGTGAATGAGATATTTCTGTATTCATTTTTCAATACATTTGCTAAAATTTCTAAAAACATGTTTTCTCTTTGTCATTATGGGGTATTGTGTATAGATGGGTTTCTGGAGGCGCAGAAGGGAGGAACACCAACCTGATCAACAAGCACTGCAGTAACTCGATCTACAGTATGTACCTCCAGACAATGCATAGCGTTGGTGCATTAGACTAATAATAATTCATTCAACAACAAACGTCTATCCACAATTAGGATTACCAAAGCAGATCAACGAGCACCGAAGCATCTAGACTAATGTGTAATTAGCCATCTCATAAACCATAGAGAGGGGAACATTGCTTTAATGGATATATCACTTTTGTTCCCAGTCAAATTAGTGGAAGTATAGGAGGAAAAACAGAAAATGTTAAAGACACAGTATTCCATCAGTAATTGGTAATCAAGGCACTATACACTCCAGGAGCTTAGTCCAAGGACAATCTAAATATTCAAATTAGAACCTCGGGGTAATTTGCTTTCATTTGAGGAGATAATATCCCGCACTAATCAACATGCCGATTCCCCCTTAAGCTACAAAACTTCAATTAATAAATGTTTATCGTTTTTCTTCACAAAAGAACCCGGGCTCAGAGATGGATGGAGGCACAACTAACCTTTTTTAGATGTGATGTGGTTGTTTTTGTGCAAGATCTTACTTTGTTCCATGACTGGGATATAAAAGCTGCAAAACATTTCAAGGTATTTTCAGAAGAAGCAGGCTTACGGAAATAGACAGTGCCTTAAATCTTTACAGGACATTTCAATCAGCACTGAATTACCAGAGCACTCAGACAAGGCACCACTGAGATAATGCTGCCCACTGACATTTTATTTTCAGAATGTTTTTTTAGCTGCCTATGAAATCAGTGCCCTCTGCGTTTTCAGAACTTCGTCTGAAAAAGTAACTAAATCAAATGGCCACGGCTCACTCAAAGTTCTTAAAAACACGTTTTAGCTGATGGGGAATTCAGTTCGTTCATAATTCTTTGACGGGAGTTGTTCCCATACGGAATAATAACGCATCGTCTCATACCACCGATGGACACCTGGGCCATCTTTTCAACTAACTAGTAATGCATGCATACACACAATCCAATCCATATTGATATTGTCAGAATAACTAAGACATTCTTCTCCAGCCATGGACAGTCTCTTCCCATCAGAGACAGAGAATGAAAGGAGAGAACACTACTCCTGTAGATGAATGGCTTTCTTCCAGGCAGTTTCACACCAGGTCCTTCATCTCATAAAACCTTTAATAACTCCTTATGCACTCATAAATACTACTGCCCTTTAAATAAATATTAAGCCTTGATGACGGAGAGGAATTGTCTGGGAGTCCCTTTCCAATGTCACCTCTCTTGAACCAAGCCAGATCCCTCGCCTTACCTCAACTTTCCAAGTAGTAAGACGATTGGAAGATTGCCCAACCTCAGTGTCACTGATCATCGTCATCAGCTTAAAACACTCCAAGGTCAAAGGTTACATTTATGGCCCTGCCAGTCCCTGTTGTGGCAGGCATGATGCCTAGATGAGGGACTGAAGACTGAACTGAACAGGGACTTCTTAAATTTCCCAGGGGGCTTAGTGTAATCTGCTTGCATAGAGTGGCATCCAGAAGGGCAGCAGGGAACCCTGGTCTGGGGCCAGCAATAGCTGGCTGGTGAAGAGCTGAGAGTGACAGGGAAGGCATTTGTTCAACGCTGCCCATTGCCAGTTAAAGGAAAAATCTACCCAAAACCACTAATTCCTATAATTTGCAGTGTTAAAACCTCTTGAAGCTAGGGGGCAGAATTTTTATGTTTGGAAAAATAACGTTCCCATTGTAAGCTGCCTATTTCTCAGGTCCGGATGCTAGAATATGCATATAATTGACAGAGTAGGATAGAAAACAATCTAAAGTTTCCAAAACTGTCAAAATATTGTCTGTGAGTATAACAGAACTGATTTTGCAGGCAAAAACCTGAGGAAATCCAACCCGGAATTGCCTTTTATTTGGAAAAATCCCTGTTTCATTGCATGCCTATCCTCCATTTAAAAGGGTATCAACCAGATTCCTTTTCCAATGGCTTCCACAGGTTGTGAACAGGCTTTAGACATAGTTTCAGGCTTATATTTTGAAAAATGAGCGAGATTTATCGAAACGCGTCAGGTGTCCTTTGATTGGTTCATGCGCGCGAGAGTTGTAGCTCGACATTTTTTTTCTCTGTAGTATTGAATAGTTTACCGTCCGGTTGAAATATTATCGATTATGTATGTTAAAAACAACCTGAGGATTGATTATAAAAAACGTTTGACATTACGGATACTTTTTGGAATTTTCGTCTGCCCTTCAGAACATAACGCGCAAACCAAATGGAGGTTTTTGGTTATAAAAATAATCTTTATCGAACAAAAATAACATTTATTGTATAACTGGGAGTCTCGTGAGTGCAAACATCCGAAGATCAAAGGTAAGTGATTAATTTTATTGCTTTTCTGACTTTCGTGACCAAGCTAATTTGCGGCTAGCTGTTTGTAATGTTTTGTCTAGTGATCGATAAACTCACAAACGCTTGGATTGCTTTCGCTGTAAAGCATATTTTCAAAATCTGAAACGATAGGTGGATTAACAACAAGCTAAGCTGTGTTTTGGTATATTTCACTTGTGATTTCATGAAAATAAATATTTTTAGTATTTTTATTTTATTTGGCGCTCTGCAATTCAGCGGTTGTTTACGAAAATGATCCCGTAAAAGGGATCCGTGCGCCAGTTAAGTAAAACTAATATGTGAGAAAAATATTTTTAGGTGAACAAATGTTTCATTTTGTCATTATAATAAGTTTGGTGGCAAATGTGAAGATCGTTGTGGAAATCTGTTGCAGCTCAAGTAGACTACAAAACCCACAATGCAATGCTCTCTCTGTGGGCTGGCTGGCTGGCTAGGTAGTTATCTAGCAAACGTAGCTACACACAATAATACCAAAGTCAATATCAGCATGTGAAGTAGTTAGTTAACTGTAAACAAACTGCACTAAACAAACTACACTATCAATTTAGGAGTCTACAATCTCACCATGTTCAACCTGCAGATCGAGTTGAATTTGACATTTGCAACAGCCAATCAACAGCATCATGCAATGCAGCCTGGACTGAAGAGGAAAACAAATAGGAAAAATGTGGTGGACCCTCTGTTAACGCGCACATTTCTCGAGGTAGGAATGTCACAAAAATATGATCAATGGTTCATTCAAGAGAAGACATTATGACATCAGCCAGTATTGAAATCTGACATATCTGACATACTGTATGACAGACGTTTTTTTCGATCTAAAAGTCGGATTCCTAATAACATCCAGTGTAGTGAGAGCAGCATTATTGCTAAGCTATATCACATTGGCTGAATTTCTGCCTTCATTGAATGGAAGGGACATTTCTCTGCATGCTTTTGCTGGAAAACAGTTGCAGAGAGCATTACTCAGATCATATACAACCATTCTCCTTCACTTGAGGAAAAAAAGCTAGATCGATGTTTAAAAGGACATTGCTTCGAGTGTTGCAATCACACTCCCAGTGAACTGCTCGGAGTTGATCCTGCACATGGACCAGTCTGAGCTCCAGGAGAGGCCAAGTCCAGGCTCAGCAAAGCCCAGCAAACCCCCATCCTCCTGGGCCACACCGAGCCTGATTACAGCCTGCTGGCTGCCAGATTAAAACATACATCCACACAGCCGCTCCACTGCCCCCACAGCTAGAGGCTGCTACTGCTAGACAGAGTCTGTGCATCTGGCCTCTAATCAAACAATCCCCAAAATAGAGAAACAATTTCAGACAGAGACAAGGGGAGAGAGAGAGGGAGAGGGAGAGGGAGAGAGAGAGAGAGAGAGAGAGAGAGAGAGAGAGAGAGAGAGAGAGAGAGAGAGAGAGAGAGAGAGAGAGAATCTGAAGAGGGGACACATCCCAGCAAACCATTAATATTCCCAGAATATTAGCTAAGATTCCCCATTAAGTTCTAGTAAAGGATTTATCTAACTTTAGGTTTCCAGGTAATCTAATAACACAATGTAACAGTAATGTTTTTAGAACATACTGCCGGAAACAGAATGTGAGAGTAATGTTCTGGGAAGGTTCTTGCAACATCAGGCAAAAGTTTTGTACAAACATTGTATAATCATCAGTACAACCGGACAGTTTTTGTGTTATGATAACATTTGCTGCAACCGAATTAATGTTTTGAGAACTTTCACAGAACCAATTTTGGTTAGCTGGGATGGCTGTCAACATACACACACAATTATTTAATGAGAATAGGGCAACCATCAAAGCCTCAACAGAGACATAATAAACATACTAGTGATGAAACCCTTCAAAGATAATAGCCGCTTGTCATTAGTACAGTGTATTACCACAGAAAGAAATCCATGTACACACACACACACACACTAAACATCAGGAGATTTTGAGTGATTGTATTGAGAGGTAGAGAGAGGTATGAGAAAGGTTTGTGTGTTGTCATCCAGATTGAGGCTTGACCTTTCATGATCCTTTCCTAAGCTATGGGGCCTGCTGATCCTCATAGAGACAGACAGTGGATGGACAGACAGGGGATATGCATGATGGGAATACTGCACTGCATAGCGCACTGTTCAGACAGACTCACAGTATTCAGACTGACTGTCAGAGATATAAGACAGTTAAAGCATATGAGGCAAAGTGGAGATGAGAAGGTGAAGAAAGAGCTCTAGGAAAGAGAGGATGAACGAAACATGAAGATGGGATACATACTGTAGAAAGGCGGAAAGCGAAACAAAGAGCTGTGCGATAACTATTCTCTTATCTTTAATTGGTGTTTTCATGTCATTTCCATGGTTCGATATATAAATTATTGTTGCATGTTTTTTGTATACTGTAACAACATTGTTGTACCCTTGAATGCTGACAGACAGACAACAAACAGACAGTGAGACTATAGACAGGGAGATTTATGGTTGGAAATGGCCTAAGAAGGCCCGCTCAAACCAAGGTGACACTGAGAAAATATGCACGCACATGCACACACACACACACACACACGAATGCACACATTCTCGTAAACACGTCACAGACACTGTTCCCTCTCATGCTTCAACAAGCGTCTGTGTTTCCACGCAGTGATCCAATCAACTCTCACTTGTGATTGTTCTAACTACCTCTAATTCCTACCTGCTCCCTGTGTAATTATCTCGTCTACGTTCGTTCAAATTATAGGCTGCATCCCCAGTTATAATCAGTGGGCTGAAGCTCCACTGATACAGGAGCAGGTCACCGTACCGTGAGATAAATACAGAGACGGCACAGAGACAAGGAGGACAAGTACAGGAAATATATAATCATGTGCCAGTCTGGTCACTTACATCCATATGGAGTAGATACATAAGAGATGTAAGTTTAAGTGCAACAACTCTGACTGAGGATACCGGTTCTAAAGCACTAGTTCAAAATAACATTAGCTACCACACTCTTCCATCGACTTTTATGTTACATCAAATTACACGTTAAATACTTGACAATGGCTTGTGGAAATATGTAAAATTGTCAGACCTCAGCCTATACTCAATTACCCACAAAGAGATTCAATGTGGTCAGAAGATAAGTGTTTTGTTGTTGTTTGTTTGTTTAGGCGAAGGCCAGCCAGGCTTCTGCTAAGCCTGCTCAACATGTGGATGCAAGAAAAGCACAAACATACACATGGGCGTACGTAATACAAACACTCATTCAAATTACAGGCTACGACTGCACACACACAAACACACATGCGCATAACACACGTAAGTGCACACAGACAAAACAAACACTCCAACATGCACTCACACACAAACACACATAGGCTCTGAAAAAAATGACTTATTTAAGCAGGAACTCAGTTCCCCCCAAGGTGACAGGGGCTAATTAATGAGCTGATGTGCGTGCCAGCCAAAACTCTATAAAACTGTGAAAGATTGCAGCTTTAAAGGCATTACCTACAGTGGTTTCTCCACGGTAAGCCATGCATTAAAAGAAGACTAACTTTACAGAAACTGTAAAACGGTACAAATAAATGCATATTCCAGGGGTAATAAAAACTATGATATTTTAGGTCAGTACTCTCCTCACTCAACAGCGCCAGATGCTTGGCTGTTTATGCATTTAGACAGTTTCCACAAGGAACCCACAATGCTTTGCTTTCACCTTGAGGAGGAGGCACTCCATTCCATTTTTGTACAAGTATCATGCTATAGTAATACAGTAGGAGGGAAGGAAGGAGGGAGGAATGAAGGAAAGGGGAAAGGAAGAAAGGAAGGAAATAAGGACACTTCTTGAATTAAAGTGACATATCCTGGGGCGGCAGGTAGCCTAGTGGTTAGAGTGTTGGGCCAGTAACTGAAAGGTTGCTGGATTGAATCCCTGAGCTGACAAGGTAAAAATCTGTCGTTCTGCTCCTGAACAAGGCCGTTAACCCACTGTTCCCCAGTAGGTCGTCATTGTAAATAAGAATTTGTTCTTAACAGACTTGCCTAGATAAATAAAATAAAAATCCTCGGGACAAGTTAGAAACAGTATCACACTGGGGAAGTCAAGTATGGTTATGTCTTTAGTTATTGTACTTTACAGTTCAGAATGTTACAAAGTATATATTTTCACTGTACAGTACATTACACTACAAGGAGCACCCTCTTCTCCAGCTAATTCAACTGTACTGACAGTAATGAGGGATGTATAAATATTTAACATAATGCCTTTTGAGTCATATTGATGACGAGGGAAAGGCTTGACACTAGGGAGCTTACTGTGAGTGCACCGTGATTAAGTATCATAGAGAATATCTATACATCCATCCAAGAAAGTAATTAGCTACTGCTCTGCTCTCCCTCGGCCCCCTGGCTTAACTCAGACAATTTGTCCTGGCCATTTGTCCTGACCACTTCATCTTACCAGCCAATCTCTGGACTCTTTGTTATTATGCTTTTCGAAAACGCTCACAGTTATACACTCCAGTGAAAAGGTCTACCTTAAACAGTATGCATGTTTTCACTCAGCACATATAATATACTATATAATAGAATACACACTTAATTGTAAATTTTACAATGGAAATGGATAAATTTGCTGTCACAATACCCAACTTCACACATCCCGTTAAGGCCTGTCCATCTACTGTACCTTCTGTTTTCTGGGCCCAGCTGTAGGTGGTCAGAGAGAGGAGCGCCATGCTTATCTCCAGCCATCTGAAGAGACATGGCCCCCGTCGCATCATCTGTCAAATGTTATTGCCTGCCCACCTGGATGGGAGGAAAAGAGGGATACGTCATTAAATGGCCAGAGATAACACATTTCTGCCCAGATATTCTTGTCCAGCATACACCTGTTAGCTAAGACTGCTCATAATGAACGTACGTAATACTCATTCAAATTACAGGCTACGACCGCACGTGTACGTAGGCTACACACACACGCAGGCGGACAAACAAAGACAGACACACATGCACAGAAATTGTACAGAACAGCCAAGGTTGTTACTGAGCCATTGTGGGACACATGTGCAGGCAATGGGCGTGTTGCTCACATTCTGTGTGTACGTTATCGTGTGTGAATTGGGTAGACATCACATTATCCCAACACAATAAATGCATCAACAAAGGTGCAAGTTGGAACCAAATAGGGTTCTTGATAGCGATGCCATATTGGAAACATTTTTGGATCACTGAAGAAACATAAATGGGATGGTTCTTTAAAGAGCCCTACCAAAAAAAAAATGCTAAAGCTCCAAAGATCCATTATTAGTTTCACAAGGATCCAGCATTAAAGGTTCTACGAAGATCCATTATTGGTTACACAAGGAAACAGCATAAACGGTTATAAATTAACCCTGGCCCTAACCATAACACAACCCTTTGAAGCACAGCATTGATGGTTCTACGTAGATCTCTAAACGTTTCTGTATAGAACCTAAATCCAATGGTGGTTCTTCGGGAATTTTGTTAAAATACATTAATTCTTTAAACTGTATTGAAATAATAATCAATCATGACTAAACAAATCTCAAATGTACCAATAGTTTATTATACAACCAAGCACAAAACAAAGCAGAATGTACAATTTCAAACGAAGTACCATTTCATTTCAAACTCAAAGTACAATTTTCAACAAAGTATAATTTCCATTCATTTCAAAGTACAATTTAAAACAAAGTCATTGTTCAATAATAGAGGTACAGTATAATCTAAGAAGTGAACAATTATCTAATTGTAGAGCCCTACACTAATGGCTTTCAAAAAAGTAATGAGTGTTCCAAAATGTAATAACGACAAGTAACCAAACAACTGTGCTGATCCTCTTTGAAGATATATGGCAGCAGGAATATGGCTCTATTGACCATATGGCCTGAAAAACAGAATTAAACATCTTAATTCATCACACCTCCTATATTGTTATTGAACATTGCTTTAACATTCCCTGCCCAAGTGTGAATAAGCATCCACTGTTGCGCCACCTAGCCTGCCCACCACCATTGAAAAATCAGTGGAACCCCCTAGCAGCTGCCAACTTTATACTGAACTTTAAGAGTAATAATATAAAACCACAGACCTACTTTCTCCACCTCTGTTCGGCAGCCATCTAGCAACTGGGCACATGCCATCTTCAGGGGACTCTTTGGGGCCTTCTCAACTACATTGACTGCCATTTTATGCAGATTGCTTATCAGTAGCTTGTCCACGTCATTGTGCATGAGTGCTGTCATCTCTTCCAAAAGCTAGAGAGAGAAGAGAGAGAGAATAAACCATAAATTATGTAAATCCATGATGTACACACATTATGTAAATTAATTAATCTATTGTATTTTATTCATGAACTAAATGAGATCAACTAAATAGGTCCTCAAAATACCAGACAAATATGTCAAATTCACCATAAAAACATACAGTAACAGTTGAGACTTTCTAAGAGTTAATTCCATCATATATATTGTAAATACATTCTGTACCTTCATTCATTGTTTTCATTAACTAAATGAGATAAATTAATAAATAGGTACTTAAACAAAATACCCATTAAATATGCTATTATTTTTTACTGGCAGTAAGGGGCACTGTTTGGCAACACTACTAGCTAGCTACATTTCTCACTGCCAGCGTGAGGTGCTCATTGGCCCAAAATATAGGCATGGCATTTATGACTAAAAAGTGAAAAGATAATTAAACGGACAACCCACTTATGATTCACTGATTCACATGTGAAACAACAATCACCAAGATTACTATCTATCTAATATTTCATTAAATTGTGTCCCTTCCCCAATATTGTCAGCTTAATATGTTATAGCTAACATCATGCATGATGCTAGCTAACGTAAATAGCTAGTTAGCTACACCGGGCATAAACGTTTGCTGTACACCACTGTGTTTTGCTAACATTATCAAGTCACTGTTCGTATTTAGCGAGTGATAGGATTTGGTTCAAACAACTAACACCTCACATGATGATATTACTGACAAGTTTGTTTTCTAGCTAACTTGGAAAACCCAAGCTAGCTAGCTAACTCGTCTGACTTGGCCAGAGATACTTTTGCGATCTGACTTGGTACGAGCATACCAAGCTTGGTAGATATCTAACTTAGATAATGTAGCTAGCTAGCTAACATCACATGGTGCATGGTGCTAAATAGCTAGCTAGCTAGCTAGCTGCACCATGTGTGAGAGTTCCCTGTAAACCAAAGAAGCAATACTGTCTAGCTTGTAGACAGCAAACGTTAGTAGATATAACCAAAGATACTGGTAACTAGATAGCTAACTAACGTTAACTAATAACTATGTTATTGTGTTATAACTTTATCTACCTTACTGTGCTCCACCAAGTCAGATCAGTTAGGTAGTAGCTATACTGTTCACTGACAAATTACTGACATTTAGGAATATTGTTTAAAATAAATTATAATAAATTACGCTAGACGAATCTAGCCAACTTTGATACTCACCAAAATGTTCCATCAGATGATGATGTAGCTATGCTGCAATTTACCTCAGAGGATCAGATGAGAGCAGGACATAAACCACGTATCCACAGTTTTTAGTCATGCCGTATAAAAGAAAGACGACAGGTGTTTTGGAGTCAAGCAATGATATGCTACGTTGTACTACACCTGCGACTTGGAATAGCATTATGAGTTCATAGGCAGATTAAATAAATCAGTTAAAGCATTTTGCTGGGCTTTCAACATCAATTTGATGTCTCAAGGAGAAATCATGGCTTTCCATGCATCTACTGTACAGTATATGGCAAGCCCTAACCCACCAGATTTCATTATAGAAACAATTTTCAAACATATCACTGAGTAGCATGCATTTTTTTATTATAAAAAAAAACATTTGGATATTTATGCAAAAGATTGTAATGCATATCAATCAGAGCATGTTGACTGATGAGCAGAGACACATCTGCAGGCTTCCATACATTTCAACCTTTTAGAATTCTGAAGAACAGTAGATGCCATGTCAAGAAGCCCCACTTAACTCGAAGGCTCTTTATCAGTCAAGAGTTCTACAAGGAACCTTAAGAGTTGATGAAGAACCATTTAAGAACCTTTTTTTCCTTCTTCAGTGTATTCAAATCCTTGCTGTACACATCTATCACAGTAGACCACCAAGTGTGTTCTTGTCACTCTATGTAGCCTATGTGATTGAATTACCCAGTACACGGCACATACATATATTTCCCTATACAGAGGCAAGGTGTCTCAGAGAAGAATAGAAGTGTTTTAGCTTTTATCTGTAAGGGGTATTTTGAGTCAGAACTTCCTCAGTCTATATATTCTGGGAGAAGGAGATACGCTGCAAAATTTGATATTAAACCATACGGTGGCAGGGCAAGCAGTCACAGATATCCCCCGGACCATATCAAAGGCCTGTTTAACACAATCGGCGTCTCTGTCAGTCATCTTAGCACATATGCTGACAGAATAACTATGAGACACAAGAACACATACATACCACCAAGACAAACATTTGAATGTTTTCCATTTTTGTAATTTAGCAGATGCTCTTACCCAGGGAGACTTACATCCAGACAGACACACAAGCACGCACACAAATCATAGATATAACTAGCGGATTACACAAGGGGATAATGGAGAACAACCCCAGCTGTTGTATCTCTTCTTCGACTGCGACAATTCAATTTTTTTAACGTATTCTCTCTCTCTAACTCTCTCTCTTTCTGCCTCTTCATATCTCTCACTCTCATCCCAGTGGTGTTCCCTTTGAAGCCAGGTTCATTTCCCATGTACATCTATCTGTCTTAACAGGGCTGATCAGTACACGTTTGAAGCCAGTCTTCAGGGCCCAGAAACTCTGGAGAGAGGGGAGGGCCATCTTTCAGGATTCTCCCCAGACGACTTCCTGTCTGAGCCTAAACTGTCTGTCATAACATCCCTGTCCTCATGGGGAGAAAGAAATCCATGTGACTCTAGGAGAAGAGAATAAGGGGAGCACAAACTTGGTGGCATAGTGAGTCAACTGAATGTTTTCCTGGCGTACAAGGTAAACAAAGCCATGAGCATGTTTTCTAGCCACAACCCAGGCTTTACTGTGACTCTAAAGGAACATGCTGATGGTATTGGAGGAAGATGGTGGTGAAATTAGAAAATTGTTAGTTGATGTCATGTCTCCGTTCCTTCTTTTGTTTATCACAATTGCTCCAACTACCCCAATGGGATGGTGGACTACTGACAGTGGTGTAAAGTACTTAAGTAAAAATACTTTAAAGTACTACCTAATTAAGTAGTTTTTTGGGGTATCTGTACTTTACTATTTATATTTTTGACAACTTTTACTTCACTACATTCCTAAAGAAAATAATGTACTTTTTACTCCATACATTTTTCCTGACACCCAAAAGTACTCGTTATATTTTGAATGGTCATTTCTACTGCCTCTGATCTGGCAGACTCACTAAACACAAATGCTTTGTTTGTAAATGATGTCTGGATGTTGGAGTGTGCCGCTGGCTAGCCATAAACAATTTACAACAAGAAAATTATGCCGTCTGGTTTGCTTAATATTAGCAATTTGAAAATGTACTTTTACTTTTGATACTTAAGTATATTTTTGCAATTACATTTACTTTCAAAACTTAAGTCTATTTAAACCAAAATACTTTTAGGCTTTTACTTAAGTAGAATTTTACTGTGTGTCTTTCACTTTTACTTGAGCCATTTTCTTAAGGTATTTTTACTTTTACTCAAGTATGACAATTGGGTACTTTTTCCACCACTGACTACTAAATGTGTAAAGTTTAACTATGTCCTTTACTTTGGATGATACTTTTTATATGACAACATCTTTGGAAACAAACTGTAACAACAACATGATTATCAACCTCTAATCTCTGCTGCGAGTCTGTATCTCAGTCAGTATCTCTTGTAGGACATTTATGTGGCCGGAATAACATAGTGGAAGTGAAGCAGTGAGATCAAACAGATTGTGTCGAGGGGGGAGGGGTGGGGGGGGAGCGAAGCAATCACGGTTATGGATAACATGGAGACTGACAAGGCTGGGCTTTATCCAGCGAGGGTACAGTAGGAGCCCTACTCCATCTGAAATAAAAACAGGAACAGCTTCTCAGCTCCTTCTCCTCTCTTTCATCAGACGTCAATAACGAGGATGACTTTTGATATCAATCACGCTCGGCAACTAAAGATTCACATGCAGGACATGGCATTTGAAGAGGTTTTTCCATGTTCTGATGATTCTACAGTACAAAGGTTGAGCATATACTGGATGTATATAAGTAGGGGTCAACAAAGTTGAAAAGACACTTTGGCATTACAACCTAACTTCAGTTGAACATTTTGCCTGTTGATCAGGGCCATACAACAGATTTCCGAGGTTTCCTGTAGAAGGCTATATTCTAGTCCACAGAGTTGTGGACTCGAGTCACATGACTTGGATTCGAGTCTGACTCGAGTCACAAATTTGATGACTTGATAGAAAATAAAATAACTTGAGACTTGACTTGGACTTGGAGCCTCAAGACTCTGGACTCGACTTTAACTTGAGACTGATGACTTGAAATTATCTGGCCAGGTTTTGTAATGTTTTGTCACTCATTTTGTGGCACAGAGTCTACGTGGATTAATCTACACGCAGCCAGAGATGGTAGCCGCAGCATCACCCTTGCAAAAAAACTTCAACAGATTGGCTAGTGAAACGCACACTCTGCACACTGATTGGACCAGCAAACTGTCAATCAACACAGGTTGGGTGAGCTAGAGAACAAATTGCTGATTTGCTGTTCGGGTGCAGCACAAACATCAAATTGTAGAGAGAGAGGATTGCCATAATAGATAAATATGCAGCTCCAAAAATGGTTTGGTGATCAATAATATTAACTTAACAATTACTACCATACTGTAGGTCTACTGGTCTTTTGGTATGTAACAATCAGTTGATATTGATATTTTACTTATGAAGCTTGTGATTTCAATTTGTTGTTAAAATCAAATATTACTGTGGCGAAGACGCACCATAGGCACTGCTCTTCACTTGTACTCCCCAAACTCCCACCAGTGGAGGACTTTTTTTCTCCCGCTGAAATGTTTGCTCTTGCTTTCACACGTTCAAATGCATAGACCTCATGTGGTAAATCTATATTCCATCTAATACTACAATAATTGCAAGCGTTTCATCATTACATTACCTTACTGTTTATTGTAACACGTAGACATTTCCATTTCATGTTTGATAGGCCTACTACAATACATTTTCATTTTGTAGCCAACCATTTCTTACCCTGCTCTGAGTGGGCGCGATCTTTATAGTGCACATGAACATTCGCAAGACTCATGAGGAAGAAAGTCTGTTTATTTAATTCAACGTATAGATTCCTTTGTTCATGATTCCCGGATTATTTTGGTAGTTCTATGTGTCTGTGTCCTATGTCTCTGTCATTTTTGCTGTGCGTAATAGGAGAAATAGAACTAGAAATCGTGCTCCTTCGAGTCAGAACGCTGAATAAAATAACATGATTGTTCCATGTATGCATGGTGTTGGAATATCATTAATAATCATAAAGTTTGATTAAGATGAATGTACCAATGTAACAATGGATGTGGAAATCGCCTGTTACATTGTAGAACCCGTTTAATGGTTGTAATTGCCAATTGAGTAATTGTATGGTCCTGGGGGCCAAGTGCTTATTATGCAGGTCTACCTGTTTGAGCTCCTGTTAGACAGATTCGATTTGGTTTCTCAGATAGGACAGGTTAAGCCTGATACAGAGGCTATTTCTTTTGGGTTATTGCCTGTGTATATTTGGTAAACCTACTTGTATATTTTGTATGATATGGCGCTTTCACCATTGGATCACCAAGACCTGTAAATAAATCTACACTCTGAGCATGTTAACCTGCCTTCTGCTGATTTAATGTGCTTACCACTGCTACAAGATCCATATTTTACAATTACATAGGCTAATAATTGCAGACAAAATAATGCAAAGGGCTGTCCTGTAGCCTCGATAAATAGACAACGATTAGTGGTTGAACAAGTCGTTGCATGTACAGTATAGATTTGTTTTTGACTTGAGACTTTACTTGCTCTTAGAATGCACAACTTGGAGTTGACTTGAGTCTTGACCCGTTCTACTTGGGACTCGACTTGAAACTCAGATCTTGTGACTTGATACTTACTTGTGACTCGAATAATAGTGACTTGGTCCCACCTCTGCTAGTCTATAAGAAATAAGTTGCAGTAAATTTCAATATACACTCAAAACAGTTGTTGCTGTGTCCATGTGTATCCTGAGTGGATATAAGGCATATAAGCTGTGCTTCAGAAATGCCTGTCCAAAGTCTGTCTCTCTCTCTCTGTTCAAGTAGCTGATGAGAAAAGAAAGAAAATAAACTATATTGTCTTGTCACAATCACTGAGTAGATGTTCTGAGCATCTACAGGAACAGAGCCAGAAAAAACAACATCCACCCCTGCAGAAAGAAACCATCAAGCCATCAATCTACGTCTCGACTTATCAAGCAGTCAATTACGGCATCTAGTGTGTGTGTGTGTGTATGTGTGTGTGTGTTTGTGTTTGTGTTTGGTGGAATTGTTTGTGGGTGCGCATGTGTTTGTTTGTGTGCATGTGTGCGTTTGTTTGTGTGTGCGCGTGTGCGTGTTTTAATCATCTAAGGATGTTCCAGTTAATGGGTTAGTGTAGGTCCCAATGCAGGCCTCCAATGTTGCACATTGCACTACTTGTCTGAGGCATCAAGCCTCATTGATGTAATCCCATTTGTTTAAAAATGGCCTGGCCTGGCATGTCTGGGACTGTCCCTAAATGCTAGATATTAAAACCTCTGAGAACGAAACATGGTTGGAGATTAAAACCATTGTTAATGACCCTTCAAAACATTTACCAGTAGTAGCTTAACTGTCCATGTTTGAGCACTCTACAGAGTTTCCATGTGTTACTTTGAGTTTGATATACAATCTTTACCAGGATCGTTCTTTAGAAAGTTTGCCTCCAATATCATTTATCTGAAACCCCTCCCATTGGAGACAGATATTGAGAATTGCAAAATCATCAGTTTAAAATTAGACGCAATTATAGCCCAACTCCTCCCCAAAGCATTGTGAGTGATATACTGTACAGTACTGTGTGTCATCTGACTGATCAAGTGAATTAATAACATACAAAACATAATCAATCATGCATGCAGATATGCAACTCATTCAACTTGTACAAGAAAACAACACATGGTACCATAAATCAGTCTATACACTCTTAGAAAAAAGGTGCTGTCTAGAACATAAAACGGTTCTTCGGCTGTCCCCATAGGAAAACCCTTTGAAGAACCCCTTCTTGTTCCAGGACCCTTTTGGTTACAAGTAAAACCGTTTTGAGTTCCATGTACAGTGCATTCGGAAAGTATTCAGAACACTTGACATTTTCCACATTTTGTTATGTTACAGCCTTATTCTAAAATGGATTAAAAAAGTAATAATTCTCACCAATCTACACACAACATCCCATAATGACAAAGCAAAAACATATTTTTAGATTTTTTTTGCAAATGTATTAAAAATAAAAAACTGAAACATCAAATTTACATAAGTATTCAGACCCTTTACTCAGTACTTTGTTGAAGCACCTTTGGCACGGTTAAAGCCTCAAGTCTTCTTGGGTATGATGCTACAAGCTTGGCACACTAGTATTTGGGAAGTTTCTCCCATTCTTCTCTGTAGATCCTCTCAAGCTCTGTCAGGTTGGATTGGGAGCATCGCTACACAGCTATTTTCAGGTCTCTCCAGAGATGTTCGGTCGGGTTCAAGTCCGGGCTCTGGCTGGGCCACTCAAGGACATTCAGAGACTTGTCCCGAAGCCACTCCTGCGTTGTCCTGGCTGTGTGCATAGGGCCATTGTCCTGTTGGAAGGTGAACCTTCGCCCCAGTCTGAGGTCCTGCGGTGCCCTAGAGCAGGTTTTCATCAAGGATCTCTCTGTACTTTGCTCCCCACAGCATGATGCTGCCGCCACCATGCTACACCATAAGGATGGTGCTAGGTTTCCTCCAGATATGATGCTTGGCATTCAGGCCAAAGAGTTCAATCTTGGTTTCATCAGAACAGAGAATCTTGTTTCTCATGGTCTGAGAGTCCTTTTGGAGGACTTTTGGCAAACTCCAAGCAGGCTGTCATGTGCCTTTTACTGAGGAGTGGCTTCCGTCTGGCCACTCTACCATAAAGGCCTGATTGGTGAAGTGCTGCAGAGATGGTTGTCCTTCTGGTAGTTTCTCCATCTCTCACAGATGAACTCTGGAGCTCTGTCAGAGTGACCATCGGGTTCTGGGTCACCTCCCTGACCAAGGCCCTTCTCCCCTGATTGCTCAGTTTGGCCAGGCGGCCAGCTCTAGGAAGATTTCTGGTGGTTCCAAACTTCTTCCATTTAAGAATGATGGAGGACTCTGTGTTCTTGGGGACCTTCAATGATGCAGAATTATTTTGGTACCCTTCCCCAGATCTGTGCCTCGACACAATCCTGTCTCAGAGCTCTACGGACATTTCCTTCGACCACATGGTTTGGTTTTTGCTCTGACATGCACTGTCAACTGTGAGACCTTATATAGACAGGTATGTGCCTTTCCAAATCATGTAAAGTTGTGGAAACATCCCAAGGATGGTCAATGGAAACAGGATGCACCCGAGCTCAATTTCAAGTCGAATTTCAAAGGGTCTGAATATTTTTGTAAATACTGTATTTATGTTTTTACATTTTTAATACATTTGCTAAAATTTCTAAAAACATGTTTTCCCTTTGTCATTATGGGGTATTGTGTGTAGACTGATGAGGACATTTTTTTTTAAATTACATTTTAGAATAAGGCTGTAATGTAACAAAATGTGGAAAAAGTCAAGGGGTCTGAATACTTTCCGATTGCACTGTAGAAGCCTTTCCACAGAGGGTTCTACCTTGAACCAAAAAGGGTTATCCTATGGGGACAGTTGAAGAACCCTTTTGGAATCCTTTTTTCTAAGAGTGTAAGCAGCACTTTTTACCATAAAAACGCTGCCGTAAACAAAGAGACTGCACCATCAGGAGAATGTGTTTATCAGCATGTATACAGACCCTTCACTATAGTCTGATTACAACAATAATGGCTGTAGATGGTTTTACTTGTTACATCTTAATTCAAAAACATAACTTTGTTCCTGCACTGCGAAAATGCACAATTTCATTGTGTTTTGTTCTAGTTGTCTAATCAATTATAATACTACGATAATTATGTAAAAGGTGTGATAATTCGACTGACAGCTCTACGTGTTTGTTCTAATTGACAGGGCAGAGGTATTACAAATAACTTTTTTAGCCTGAGGGCCAGGTCCTGTAAAAGCCAGGTCAAAGACATCCCAGACTGAACCTTCACCTGGTGACAGCCTTCCTTAGAAACACACTCTCCTCACAACAACCCTTCTGCTACCGTAACCAAATCCCCTCAGCACACACCCGCTCCTGCAGCTAGCGGTCCAGTAACCCAAACTGGACGTCCCTCAACGTGACGTTAAGTGAGCCGGCCTTGCATGATATTGCACGCTGTCCACAAACGACTACTGTTACTGTCTCTGTTACCACGTCACCTGGAATAAAGAAGAGAGCTGGAGCTGGAGCTGGAACAGAAGAGCTGGAGAGTAAGTGTCTCTGTGAGGTCCCTGCCAGAAAAAAGTAGAAGATATTCATTACACACTGTGAGATGTAATCAGTCCTAGCTAGGGGCCCTCCCGCTTCATAATGACTGGGGTGATTAGCGCAGGCAAATGGACTGGGGCTCCGTGCCTCATGGTATGCCTCAGCTAGCAGCCGGCCAGAGATAGAAGCACTCACTAAACACACCTGCAGCTGCCACAAGCTTATCTTCTTGCACCTTTTGGCCTGTCTCTGTTAGCTTTTTGCTAGCCACCTGTATTATTAATTAACTGATTAATCAATGAATTATTTGTGTTTTGGAGTAAAGCAGCACAGAAGCTTTGTAAACAAACAATGCGTACAGGACACTGTCAAAAAAAACAAGATGTTTTAGAGCTACTGTCAATGTATTTGTTTAACTTAATCACAAACTTAGCAAAAAAAAGAAACGTCCTCTCACTGTCAACTGCTTTTATTTTCAGCAAAAACTTAACATGTGTAAATATTTGTATGAACATAACACGATTCAACAACTGAGACATAAACTGAACAAGTTCCACAGACATGTGACTAACATAAACATAATTATGTGTCCCTGAACAAAAGGGGTCAAAATCAAAAGTAACACTCAGTATCTGGTGTGGCCACCAGCTGCATTAAGTTCTACAGTGCTTCTCCTCCTCATGGACTGCACCAGATTTGCCAGTTCTTGCTGTGAGATGTTACCCCACTCTTCCACCAAGGCACCTGCAAGTTCCCGGACATTTCTGGGGTGAATGGCCCTAGCCCTCACCCTCCGATCCAACAGTTCCCAGACGTGTTCAATGGGATTGAGTTCCGGGCTCTTCGCTGGCCATGGCAGAACACTGACACTCCTGTCTTGCAGGGAATCATGCACAGAACGAGCAGTATGGGTGGTGGCATTGTCATGCTGGAGGGTCATGTCAGGATGAGCCTGCTGGAAGGGTACCACATGAGGGAGGAGGATGTCTTCCCTGTAATGCACAGTGTTGAGATTGCCTGCAGTGACAATAAGCTCAGTCCGATGATGCTGTGACACACCGCCCCAGACTATGACGGACCCTCCACCTCCAAATCGATCCCGCTCCAGAGTACAGGCCTCGATGTAACGCTCATTCCTAGACGATAAACGAGAATCCGACCATCACCCCTGGTGAACCAAAACCGCGACTCGTCAGTGAAGAGCACTTTTTGTCAGTCCTGTGTGGTCCAGCGATGGTGGGTTTGTGCCCATAGGCGATGTTGTTGCCGGTGAGGACCTGCCTTACAACAGACCTACAAGCCCTTAGTCCAGCCTCTCTCAGTCTATTGCGGACAGTCTGAGCACTGATGGAGGGATTGTGCGGTCCTGGTGTAACTCAGGCAGTTTTTGTTGCCATCCTGTACCTGTCCCGCAGGTGTGATGTTCGGATGCACCAATCTTGTGCAGGTATTGTTACACGTGGTCTGCCACTGCGAGGATGATCAGCTGTCCATCCTGTCTCCCTGTAGCGCTGTCTTAGGCATCTCACAGTATGGACATTGCAATTTATTGCCCTGGCCACATCTGCAGTCCTCATGCCTCCTTGCAGGATGACCTAAGGCACGTTCACACAGATAAGCAGGGACCCTGGGCATCTTTCTTTTTGTGTTTTTCCAGAGTCAGTAGAAAGGCCTCTTTAGTGTCCTAAGTTGTCATAACTGTGACCTTAATTGCCTACCGTCTGTAAGCTGTTAGTGTCTTAAAGACCGTTCCACAGGTGCATGTGCATTAATTGTTTATGGTTCATTGAACAAGCATGGGACACTGTGTTTAAACCCTTTACAATGAAGAAATGTGAAGTTATTTGGATTTTTACTAATTATCTATGAAAGACAGGGTCCTGAAAAAAATATGTTTATTTTTTTTCTGAGTTTAGTAGTTTAATTGCAGTTATTGTAACCATGCCTTTCAATTCATGTGGCAGCAATATACAGCCTTCTGGACTGGGAAGTGTTAACATCAGACAGTCTTTCCTGGGTAGTTCTGCTGCAGCATTGTGACCCTAATGCTTCGAACACATCATTGCATTTGGTACACCAGAATTACATTATTTTCCAATGAAACACTGTGTTTTCCTTGCAGCATTGCGTTTCAGAGGCAGTTGCGGTGCGGTCGATGTTTCCAACGTATGCGTCAAGCTGTATGCGTAGACGGCTTGACAGAAATGGTAGCAGAAGGTGAATGTTACATACATATCTAGATGATGCTGCATTCTATTTGCGCAATGACGCTGTCAGTGTGTTCGAAGCATAATAGGGGATGGAATAAACACCATTATATGCTTTTGCAGTCCTCCTGAAAGCAAATGAAAGATTTAATATGTTTATTATAATGGAGAAATAGATAGAACAAGATACAGCCGCTGTGCTTGTTGGTGTTGTGTTTTCATTTTACAGTAAATGCAGAATAGACATAATCAGTGTGAGAGAGAGAGAAAGATAAAGAGAGAGAGAGAGTGAAGTGTGTGTGTGTGTGTGTGTGTGTGTGCCTCATGCTTCTCTATCATAGCTTTCAAGAGCTAATTCCAATACTAGCTAGTTCTAGCACTAGTGTTATAGTTGATAATCAATTCTATATATATGAGTGGGATAGGTGTTTCTCTCCACACTCTGAGACACCATCCTGGGATACTAAAGTAAAAAGCAAAAAGTAAACAGATATTAGAGCAATATTCTACAGTAAAGCTAGACCCCGCATGGAAAGTCAATAGAGCCCTGCGGCCCACTAAACCTTTCATATCTCTCTAAAAACAGTTATGATGTCTCCAGTGGTGTAGTGGTGCCTGGAGAAGTAGAAATACTCACATTTTGCCAGACATTTCCCAAACGGCCCACCCAGCGAAGGAAATGTCCCCTGTGTGAATTTGTTTTTATGAAAAACAGTGACATACATTCTGAGTGACCAAAAATTATAAATCCCATATTGGTATTGTAACGGTCGTCTTGTGGTGAATGAGCGGACCAAGGCGCAGCGGGTGATGAATACATAATGATTTTATTAATAATAACGAAGACGAAAATACACTTGAACAAACTACAAAACAATAAACGAAGTCAACAGACCTGAACAAACGAACTTACATAACACGAAGAACGCACGAACAGGAACAGACTAAACAAACGAAACAGTCCCGTGTGGTGAATGAACACAAACACGGAAGACAATCACCCACAAACAAACAGTGAGAACAGCCTATCTTAATATGGTTCTCAATCAGAGGAAACGTCAAACACCTGCCTCTAATTGAGAACCATAACAGGCAACACATTTAACCCAACATAGAAACACATAACATAGAATGCCCACCCCAACTCACGCCCTGACCAACTAAACACATACAAAAACAATGGAAAACAGGTCAGGAACGTGACAGAACCCCCCCCCCCCCCTCAAGGTGCGAACTCCGGGCGCACAACCAAAGTCTAGGGAAGGGTCTGGGTGGGCATCTGTCCACGGTGGCGGCTCCGGCTCCGGACGTGGTCCCCACCCCACCATAGTCAATCCCCGCTTCCGTAGCCTCCTCCCAATGGCCACCCTCCAAATTAACCCCACTGGATTAAGGGGCAGCACCGGACTAAGGGGCAACACCGGAATGAGGGGCAACACCGGAATGAGGGGCAACACCGGAATGAGGGGCAACACCGGAATGAGGGGCAGCTCCGGAATGAGGGGCAGCTCCGGACTGGCTGGCGGATCCTGGCTGGCTGGCTCTGGCGGATCCTGGCTGGCTGGCTCTGGCGGATCCTGGCTGGCTGGCTCTGGCGGATCCTGGCTGGCTGGCTCTGGCGGATCCTGGCTGGCTGGCGGCTCTTGCTGCTCATGGCTGGATGGCGGCTCTTGCTGCTCATGGCTGGATGGCGGCTCTTGCTGCTCATGGCTGGCTGGCGGCTCTGGCTGCTCATGGCTGGCTGGCGGCTCTGGCTGCTCATGGCTGGCTGGCGGCTCTGGCTGCTCATGGCTGGCTGTCGGCTCTGGCTGCTCATGGCTGGCTGTCGGCTCTGGCTGCTCATGGCTGGCTGTCGGCTCTGGCTGCTCATGGCTGGCTGTCGGCTCTGGCTGCTCATGGATGGCTGTCGGCTCTGGCTGCTCATGGATGGCTGTCGGCTCTGGCTGCTCATGGATGGCGGAAGGCTCTGGCTGCTCATGGCTGGCGGAAGGCTCTGGCTGCTCATGGCTGGCGGAAGGCTCTGGCTGCTCATGTCTGGCGGAAGGCTCTGGCTGCTCATGTCTGGCGGAAGGCTCTGGCGGCTCCTGTCTGGCGGACGGCTCTAGCGGCTCCTGTCTGGCAGATGGCTCTGAAGGCTCATGACAGACGGGCGGCTTTGAAGGCTCAGTACAGACGGGCGGCTTTGAAGGCTCAGTACAGACGGGCAGTTCATGCGGCGCTTGGCAGACGGACAGTTCAGACGGCGTTGGGCAGACGGGCAGTTCAGGCGCCGTTGGGCAGACGGGCAGTTCAGGCGCCGTTGGGCAGACGGGCAGTTCAGGCGCCGTTGGGCAGACGGCAGACTCTGGCCGGCTGAGACGCACTGTAGGCCTGGTGCGTGGTGCCGGAACTGGAGGTACCGGGCTAAGGACACGCACCTTCAGGCTAGTGCGGGGAGCAGCAACAGGACGCACAGGACTCTGGAGGCGCACAGGAGGCTTGGTGCGTGGTGTAGGCACTGGTGGTAATGGGCTGGAGACACGCACCATAGGGCTAGTGCGTGGAGGAGGAACAAGGCTCTGGAGACGCACAGGAGGCTTGGTGCGTGGTGCCGGCACTGGTGGTAATGGGCTGGAGACACGCACCACAGGGCTAGTGCGTGGAGGAGGAACAGGGCTCTGGAGACGCACAGGAAGCCTGGTGCGTGGTGTAAGCACTGGTGGTACTGAGCTGGGGCGGGGAGGTGGCGCCGGATGTACCGGACCATGCAGGCGTACTGGCTCCCTTGAGCACTGAGCCTGCCCAACCTTACCTGGTTGTATGCTCCCCGTAGCCCGACCAGTGCGGGGAGGTGGAATAACCCGCACTGGGCTATGTAGGCGAACCGGGGACACCATGCGTAAGGCTGGTGCCATGTATGCCGGCCCGAGGAGACGCACTGGTGGCCAGATGCGTTGGGCCAGCTTCATGACATCCGGCTCAATACTCAATCTAGCCCTGCCAGTGCGGGGAGGTGGAATAACCCGCACCGGGCTAAGCACACGTACAGGAGACACTGTGCGCTCTACCGCATAACACGGTGTCTGCCCGTACTCTCGCTCTCCACGGTAAGATCGGGAAGTTGGCGCAGGTCTCCTACCTGACTTCGCCACACTACCCTTTAGCCCCGCCCCCCCCCCCCCAATACATTTTTGGGCTTGACTAACAGGCTTCCTACCGCGTCGTCGTGCTGCCTCCATTCGCCGGTATCCCTCCTCACACTGTGCCAGAGAATCCCAGGCGGGCTCCGGCACTCTCCTTAGGTCGATCGCCCACCTGTCGATCTCCTCCCACGTAGTGTAGCCCAGATCCTTCTCCTGCTTCCGCTGCTGTTGCTTTTCACGCTGCTCTTTTCAACTCCGCTTGGTCCTTTGTTGGTGGGTGTTTCTGTAACGGTAGTCATATTCTTCCTCCTCCTCGGACGAGGAGAGGCGAGACGGATCGGACCAATACACAGAGTGGTTAGTGTTCATGATGATTTATTATAACAAAACTTGAACACTGAATTACAAAAACAAATAAACGAAGTGCAGAAAACCTATACAGTACCGTGTGGTGAAAACACAAACACGGACACAAACACCCACAAAACACACGTGAAACCCAGGCTGCCTAAGTATGATTCTCAATCAGGGACAACGATTGACAGCTGCCTCTGATTGAGAATCATACCAGGCCGAACACAAAAATCCCAACATAGAAAATCAACCATAGACAAACCCACCCAACTCACGCCCTGACCAACTAAAATAAATACAAGACAAAGGAAAACAGGTCAGGAACGTGACAGGTATTTTCACAGTCAGACCAACCCAAGCTGTACTGTGCAAGTAGGCCTACTGTTGAAGCAGATAAATTAGGTTTTCAACTGAGACAGAAATTCTAGTTATTCAAATTTTACCAAAATGTTCAGGTTTTCACTCTCAAAGTCACACTTTTTTAATAGAAAAACAACAACATTGGATGTTCTAAGTCCATACCAATGCTTATATCACATCAGACCACTTTTGAGGTCTGGGAAAAATCTAAGAAATTTAGATTGTAGTTACCCTTCAATTCAAGTGCTCAGCACCTAGCACTGTTAGCAGTGTTTCTTTAGCATATGAGATGCACAACAAATGGCCACTGGATTGATGCAAATAATCATGGTATTCTGCCAGACTACTTTGTAGCTAGTTAACATTTAATTGAGAAGGTTTTTGGGAAAGCCTTTCCATCTACCATAAGATGGTTAAGCTTATCTATTATCCATATATCTATATTTTCCTGTTCCGTAATTGTTTGAAACCTGGTGGTTTTACTTCATATTAAGAGGCATGTCTTACCCTGCTTCAAAGTAGCCTATAGTCAAAATCCCACCATAGAAACGTGGAGCCAATTATTTTATAAAGACTTCCTCATTTTCGTTCTCCTGTTCTTCTTTCAACGTTCTTTCATTGTCTAGCAGCCAAAGGCATTATCCTAGTCATATTAGCAACCCATGATAGTTGCTGCATCTTTAGATCTCCCCTCTTTCTAAATTTCCAACGGATATTTCCATCTCTGTCCATGAACTCGCAGGAGCGGTGTGCATTTTAGAACAGTATTTTCATGCAATTTGCATTTTAGAACATGCACATGTAGGCCTACTAACATGTACACATTGATGTGACAAAAATTTTAATAAATAATATACTGAACAAAAATATAAATGACACATGCAACAATTTCAAAGATTTTACTGAGTTACATTTCATATCTATTCATAAATAGATTAGGCCCAAATGTATGTATTTCACATGACTGGGAATACAGATATGCATCTGTTAATCACAGATTAAAAAAAAAAAATTGTGTGAGGAATTGGAACACTCTGTCGTACATGAGTATGCAGGCCATGGAAGAACTGGGACATTTTCAGCTTCCAGGATTTCTGTACAGATCCTTGCAATATGGGGCTGTGCATTATTATGCTAAAACATGAGGTTATGAAGGTGGATGAATGGCACGAGAATGGGCCTCTGGATGCCGTCACGGTACCTCTGTGGAATCAAATTGCCATCAATAAAATGCAATTATGTTCGTTGTCCGTAGCTTATGCCTGCCCATACCATAACCCCACCGCCACCATGGGACACTGTTCACAACGTTGTGAACAGAGGCCTTTTATTGTCCCTAGCACAAGGTGCACCTGTGTAATGATCATGCTGTTTAATCAGCTTGTTGATATGCCACACCTGTCAGTTGTATGGATTATCTTTGCAAATTTGTGCAAGAAAATTAGAAATAAGCTTTTTGTGTGTATGTAATTTTATTTTTTTTCAGCTCAAGGACAAACACTTTACATGTTGCATTTATATTTTTATTCAGTCTAGTTTATCCACATTTTAAGCCAAACATTTTGATCCGTTCCATCAACCTTATTAATTGATACGGCGTATACCTCCACTACACTACATTGACACGCATAGTGGGGATTAAGAAGTGAGTATACACAATGCTCACTGAAATATAAGTGGGTATACAGCGTATACCCTCCACTACACCACTGGATCTTTCCACAAACAGTTATATTGGGAAACTTAAAGACGTACTGTCAAACTTTTGTATAATTTCAGCCAGTAGTTTTGAAAGTGGTGCTCACAGGCCAAGACAGTGTTTGGTGTACAACGTCATCCAATTGGGACCAACACTTTACATGTTGCATTTATATTTTTGTTCAGTGTAGTGTATCAACATTTTAAGCAAAACATTATTATGTCATCTATTTTGTGTGATATATTACGTATTTTGCAATTCATATGATATCACACAAGTTTTGCAATTGGTGTGATATGTTACCAATCCAATTCATGCAATATGTTACAAATGTATTGTGCTTGAAGGTCCAATGTAGCCATTTTTATCTCAATATCGAATAATTTTGGGGTAACAATTAAGTACCTTACTGTGATTGATTGCAATTAAAATTGTCAAAAAATAAACAAAAATGATTTTTTAGCAAAGAGCAATTTTTCAATCAAGAATTTTGCTAGGATTGAGTGGGAGGGGAAAACTGAACACTTGCTGTTATTGGGAGGTTTGGAACTCTCTTTCTTATTGGACCAGTAATAACTAAGGGCAAAACTTCATTCCACCAAAACAGGCTACAATTTCAGGCCATTTTTTCAAACAACTTTTACAATAAAAGTGCATTTTCATAATTTTCACAATTAATTTTCACAATTAGTGACAAGTAGTGACATCACTTATGTCTCATGTCACTACTTCACAGGAGAGGCATTTTAATTGTTATGTATTTTTTATCAAAATGTGTTTTTTGGCAGAAATGCCTTCTGGAGCATGGGAACATTCATTTGCCTTAATAACAAACTTGTATGCCATCTAGAACAAGTCAGGAACCTTCACGCTAGCCATGATTGGCTGAGATATTGGATGGGCTGGATATGCAGAGGTGAGTTCGGATTGGCCTGCCATGTAGCACGCGTCTGTCTATAACATGAGCTGCTCAGTGTGTATAGATAATCCTTGCTACCATGGCTTTTATGAAAGATATAACGTTAGCCATGGAGATCTGCAAAAGTGTTGCTACTACTCTCAACAACATTGCCGCCCAGAATTTAGCAGGCACTATGGACAAAGATCAGTGGGAAAAAGTTGTGATGGACTACTTTATGTGTGAACCGGAGTGACTTGACACAACAATGGGCTGAACAAGCTGTAGCTAGCTACAAACCAAATGGAAAAGACACACTGCTGTGAAGCGTTCATCCATGTATACAGGTAAGAGTCTAGCTACATTTTCCGATATTATATATTTCTAATTTTGTCAGAAAGTGGTTTCAGTGCACGTTAAAACATACTGTTAGCTAGCTAGCAAACGTTAGCTTGCTGGCTCGCTAGCTAACGTTACGTGTATAATCTGTGTAGAAATATTATTTGTATCTCAGAAAATTATTTGCATTGCTAGTTATAGCATAATGTTAGCTAGCTAGCCTTCCTGAGCGGTATGACGGCTGCGTGGTCCCATGGTGTTTATACTTGCGTACTATTGTTTGTACAGATGAACGTCGTACCTTCAGGCATTTGAAAATTGCTCCCAGGGATGAACCAGACTTGTGGAGGTCTCCAAATTTTTATCTGAGGTCTTGGCTGATTTCTTTTGATTTTCCCATGATGTCAAGCAAAGAGGCACTGAGTGTGAAGGTAGGCCTTGAAATACATCCACAGGTACACCTCCAATTGATTCAAATGATGTCAATTAGCCTATCAGAAGTTTCTAAAGCCATGACATCATTTTCAATAATTTTCCAAGCTGTTTAAAGGCACAGTCAACTTAATGTATGTAAACTTCTGACCCACAAGAAAATGTGATACAGTGAATTATAAGTGAAATAATCTGTCTGTAAACAATTGTTGGAAAGATTATTTATGTCATGCACAAAGTAGATGTCCTAACCGACTTGCCAAAACTATAGTTTGTTAACAATAAATTTGTGGAGTGAAAAATGAGTTTTAATGACTCCAACCTAAGTGTATGTAAACTTCTGACTTCAACTGTTATTGCAGATTCATACTCCAGCATTTAACTTCTTCTGGCTGCAAGCCCGAGGTCGGTACACTTATGACAACAGCCAGCTCAAGTGCAGGGCGCGAAATTCAAAATATATTTTTTAGAAATATTTAACTTTCACACATTAACAAGTCCAATACAGCATTTGAAAGATAAACATCTTGTGAATCCAGCCAACATGTCCGATTTTTAAAATGTTTTACAGCGAAAACACCACGTATATTTATGTTAGCTCACCACCAAATACAAAAAAGGACAGACATTTTTCACAGCACAGGTAGCATGCACAAAACCAACCTAACTAACCAAGAACCAACCAAACTAACCAACAAACAACTTCATCAGATGACAGTCTTATAACATGTTATTCAATAAATCTATGTTTTGTTCGAAAAATTTGCATATTTGAGCTATAAATCAGTTTTACATTGCAGCTACCATCACAGCTACCGTCAGAAATAGCACCGAAGCAGCCAGAGTAATTACAGACACCAACGTCAAATACCTAAATACTCATCATAAAACATTTCTGAAAAATACATGGTGTACAGCAAATGAAAGACAGGCATCTTGTGATTCCAGCCAATATTTCCGATTTCTTAAGTGTTTACAGCGAAAACACAATATAGCATTATATTAGCTTACCACAATAGCCAGAAACACAAGCCATTCCCCAGCAGCAAAAGTTAGCGATCGTAACAAACCAGCAAAAGATATATCATTTTTGACTAACCTTGATAAGCTTCATCAGATGACAGTCCTATAACATCAGGTTATACATACACTTATGTTTTGTTCGAAAATGTGCATATTTAGAGCTGAAATCAGTGGTTATACATTGTGCTAACGTAGCATCTTTTTCCCACAACGTCCGGATATTTTTCTGACACTCACATATTCTGACCAAATAACTATTCATAAGCATAACTAAAAAATACATGTTGTATAGGAAATGATAGATACACTAGTTCTTAATGCAATCACCGTGTTAGAATTCTAAAAATAATTTCATTACGATATGCAGTTTACGCTATGGCGAGAGCGTGCCCAAAACCTGGCCGCAAACTACTAGTACACATGTACGACAGATATATGAAATAACATCATAAAATGGGTCCTACTTTTGATGATCTTCCATCAGAATGTTGTACAAGGGGTCCTTTGTCCAGAACAACCGTTGTTTGGATTTAGAATGTCCTCTTCTCCAGTCAATTAGCACGGAAAGCTAGCAAAGTGGCGCGAAGCTCTCATACCTGAACATACGCAGACAAAGCAACACGCCTAACGTCCCGAAAAAATTTCAATAATCTAATAAAACTATATTGAAAAAACATACTTTACGATGATATTGTCACATGTATCAAATAAAATCAATGCCGGAGATATTAGTCGTCTATAACGACAGCTTTTCAGAAGGCAATACCAGGTTCCTTCGCGCGCGCTCCAGAAAACAGGAAACTGGTGACACGTCATACAAAGAGCTTTTATTCGACCCCAGATCAAGTTATACACTCCATTTCTTCTCTCACTGCCTGTCGACATCTAGTGGAAGACGTATGAAGTGCATGTATACTGATATATATCAAGGACATTTATAGGCAGGCCCTAGAACAGAGCCTCGATTTCAGATTTTCCACTTCCTGTCAGGAAGTTTGCTGCAAAATGAGTTCTGTTTTACTCACAGATATAATTCAAACGGTTTTAGAAACTAGAGAGTGTTTTTTATCCAATAGTAATAATAATATGCATATTGTACGAGCAAGAATTGAGTACGAGGCCGTTTGAAATTGGCACCTTTTATCCAGGCTACTCAATACTGCCCCTGCAGCCCAAACAGGTTAATGCATAGCGGCTAGCTATGCCAATCTGTTTGTACTGTAGCTATGGGTTGAGATTATGGTTAATTATTTAGCTAGCTAGCTACATGTCTAAACAAAAGACTCCACTTCGCATGATAATGATTACATGACCAATCAGGTTAGCTAAGTGTCTCTGGGGGTGATTATGGCCATCTATTGTATTTCATGAACATGTGTACCTGTCTAGACAATAGTGACCCATCCACTTAGCTAGATGTGGCTGGGGAGTGGTTTTAGCATTTATTTCACATGACCCATCAATTTAAATTAGGATATTGGCCAAAGTGTATTTTTACCTGGAGTTTTTCTTTATTGTAGGCTACTACTTTCTTGAAATCTTTGGTTGTATATTACACTACCTTATTCACTCTGTTTAGCACATGGCATCACATGTGAATCCTTAAGTAGATGGATGGGGCTAAGGTGTGAATGATGCTGAAGAGGTATAGACAGAGAAGAGCTCTCCAGTAGGTGTACCAAAATATTCAAGGACCATTTCATCAAAAGTGGGGTTACAAGTTTATTAACTTTCAAAGCAGAAATACTGTAAATGTAAAAAACACAATTTCAAATGTTGCTACATAAGACCGAATCGAGGTGGTGGGTCACATATATGTAAACCACAGGAAAATCAAGTTTTTGACAGCGGGACAGATGCAACACTGTATACAATGTTTTGTTTCTGATGGGGAAGGTTTTCATTTATAGTCACTGAGAGAGCTGCAGAGCTCTGAGGTTTATAATACCTCTGTCTGATTCATCTCATGACCACGTTCCAAAGCTCTAAACCCCGTGGAGCTAAACCCATGTGGGTGCTTTTCTGGCTCACTGCTTAGCATCCCAATGTAGGCCTAGTATCCATGTTACAAGGCACTCAGCTCAGTACAATGGGTGTTAAACATTAACCGCTGACTCCTAACAAAGCACTTTTGACTTTTGGTGAGATTTCCTCTACTTAATGTGTGGCTTAACATACTTGCTGTGGAAGTCAATCTGTTGTAATCACAAATCATTCATTGTGAGGAAAGGTTCCAACTAAGCTTCAACCCATGTTTGAATTACTGATACTTCAATCCGAAGAAGGCTTGAAATTGTGACTAGCAGTCACTATATAACAGCTGATTAAACAATTGATCTGGTGAACATCGTTGGCTTGAAAAGGAGTGGGCAGGAATACATCCATAGACAGCAACATAATCACATCTTGTAAGAAGGCATTGAAGCATCAAGGGCATTGAAGCATCAAAACCACTTCATTTAAACCTACAGTACGATGAAGCATCCTTGGACATATATACTTGACGGGAAATGTACAATCAAAACCTGTTGAAAAACAATCATTACTGTGTGACCGACCGGCTCGATTCGGTCTTTTTTAGCAAAATTTGAAATAGCGTTTTTTACATTGGATAAAAGTACAGACTCTGCTAGAAAATTATATATTATACACTACAGTTGAGGAACAATGGGAAACAAATTCTGTTTTGAGAAAATGTCCCTTGGATGTTTTGGTACACCTAATTGTGAGCTCTTATTTGTCTACACCATTCAGCATCGTTCACACTCTCTTAAGCTTAAGTCTCACCCATTTTTTAAGAATTCACATGTGAGGCCATGTGCTAAACATAGTGAGTGTGGTAGTGTACTAAGCAACCAAAGATATCAAATCAAATCAAATCAAAATGTATTTGTCACGTGCGCCGAAATGTGAAATGCTTACTTACAGGCTCTAACCAATAGTACGAAAAAAAGGTATGTGTGTGTGTCTGTGTGTTTAGGTAAGTAAAGAAATAAAACAACAGTAAAAATACATTTTGAAAATAACAGTAGCAAGGCTATATACAGACACCGGTTAGTCAGGCTTATTGAGGTAGTATGTACATGTAGGTATGGTTAAAGTGACTATGCATATATGAAGAACAGAGAATAGCAGTAGCGTAAAAAGAGGGGTTGGCGGGTGGTGGGACACAATGCAGACAGCCCAGTTAGCCAATGTGCGGGAGCACTGGTTGGTAGGGCCAAATGAGGTAGTATGTACATGAATGTATAGTTAAAGTGACTATGCATATATGATAAACAGAGAGTAGCAGCAGCGTAAAAAGAGGGGTTGGGGGGGGGGCACACAATGCAAATAGTCCGGTTAACTATATGGTTACCTGTTCAGGAGTCTTATGGCTTGGGGGTAAAAACTGTTGAGAAGCCTTTTTGTCCTAGACTTGGCACTCCGGTACCTCTTGCCATGCGGTAGTAGAGAGAACAGTCTATGACTGGGGTGGCTGGGGTCTTTGACAATTTTTAGGGCCTTCCTCTGACACCGCCTGGTGTAGAGGTCCTGGATGGCAGGCAGCTTTGCCCCAGTGATGTACTGGGCCGTACGCACTACCCTCTGAAGTGCCTTGCGGTCAGAGGCCGAGCAATTGCCGTACCAGGCAGTGATGCAACCGGTCAGGATGCTCTCGATGTTGCAGCTGTAGAACCTTTTGAGGATCTCAGGACCCATGCCAAATCTTTTTAGTTTCCTGAGGGGGAATAGGCTTTGTCGTGTCCTCTTTACGACTGTCTTGGTGTGTTTGGACCATTCTAGTTTGTTATTGATGTGGACACCAAGGAACTTGAAGCTCTCAACCTGCTCCACTACAGTCGTCGATGAGAATGGGGACGTGCTCGGTGCTCCTTTTCCTGCAGTCCAGAATCAGCTCCGTAGTCTTGGTTACGTTGAGGGATAGGTTGTTATTCTGGCACCACCCAGCCAGGTTTCTGACATCCTCCCTATAGGTTGTCTCGTCGTTGTCGGTGATCAGGCCTACCACTGTTGTGTCGTCAGCAAACTTAATGATGGTGTTGGAGTCATGCTTGGCCATGTAGTCGTGGGTGAACAGGGTGTACAGGAGGGGACAGCACGCACCCCTGGGGAGCTCCAGTGTTGAGGATCAGCGTGGTGGATGTCTTGCTACCTACCCTCACCACCTGGGGGTGACCCGTCAGGAAGTCCAGGATCCAGTTGCAGAGGGAGGTGTTTAGTCCCAGGTCCCTTAGCTTAGTGATGAGCTTTGAGGGTACTATGGTGTTGAACGCTGAGCTGTAGTCAATGAATAGCATTCTCACATAGGTGTTCCTTTTGTCCCGGTGGGAAAGGGCAGTTTGGAGTGCAATAGAGATTGCATCATCTGTGGATCTGTTTGGTCGGTATAAAAATTGGAGTGGGTCTAGGGTTTCTGGGATAATGGTGTTGATGTGAGCCATTACTAGCCTTTCATAGCACTTCATGGCTATGGACGTGAGTGCTACGGGTCTGTAGTCATTTAGGCAGGTTGCCTTTGTGTTCTTGGGCACTGGGACTATGGTGGTCTGCTTGAAACATGTTGGTATTACAGACTCAATCAGGGACATGTTGAAAATGTCAGTGAATACACCTGCCAGTTGGTCAGCACATGCCCGGAGCACACGTCCTGGTAATCGGTCTGGCCCCGCAGCCTTGTGTATGTTGACCTGTTTAAAGGTCATACTCACGTCGGCTACGGAGAGCGTGATCACACAGTCATCCGGAACAGCTGATGCTCTCATGCATGCCTCAGTGTTGCTTGCCTCGAAGTGAGCATAGAAGTGATTTAGCTCATCTGGTAGGCTCGTGTCACTGGGCAGCTCGCGGCTTAGCTTCCTTTTGTAGTCTGTAATAGTTTGCAAGCCCTGCCACATCCGACGATCGTCGGAGCCGGTGTAGTATGATTCAATCTTAGCCCTGTATTGACGCTTTGCCTGTTTGATGGTTCGTCGCAGGGCATAGCAGGATTTCTTGTAAGCTTCCGGGTTAGAGTCCCGCACCTTGAAATCGGCAGCTCTACCCTTTAGCTCAGTGCGAATGTTGCCTGTAATCCATGGCTTCTGGTTGGGGTATGTACGTACAGTCACTGTGGGGATGACGTCCTCGATGCACTTATTGATAAAGCCAGTGACTGATGTGGTGTATTCCTCTATGTCATCGGAAGAATCCCGGAACATGTTCCAGTCTGTGATAGCAAAACAGTCCTGTAGTTTAGCATCTGCTTCACCTGACCACTTTTTTATAGACCGAGTCACTGGTGCTTCCTGCTTTCATTTTTGCTTGTAAGCAGGAATCAGGAGGATAGAGTTGTGGTCGGATTTACCAAATTGAGGGCGAGGGAGAGCTTTGTACGCGTCTCTGTGTGTGGAGTACAGGTGATCTAGAATTGTTTTCCCTCTGGTTGCACATTTAACATGTTGATAGAGATTTGGTAGAACTGATTTAAGTTTCCCTGCATTAAAGTCTCCGGCCACTAGGAGCGCCGCCTCTGGGTGAGTGGTTTCCTGTTTGCATATTTCCTTATACAGCTGACTGAGTGCGGTCTTAGTGCCAGCATCTGTTTGTGGTGGTAAATAAACAGCCACGAAAAGTATAGCTGAGAACTCTCTAGGCAAGTAGTGTGGCCTGCAATTTATCACAATATACTCGACTTTAGGCGAGCAAAATCTAGAGACTTCCTTAGATTTTGTGCACCAGCTGTTGTTTACAAATATGCACAGACCGCCCCTGCCCCCCCTCGTCTTACCGGAGTGTAATTGTATTGTCCAATGATTGCACGTTGGCGAGTAATATTGACGGTAATGGCAGCTTTCCCAGTTGCCTTCGCCGGCACCGCCGGGTCCAAGACTAATAAAGGTTTATACTAAAGGTTTATACTACATCTATCGACATGTCTTATCAGGTGTCGCAGTGACATCATAAACATTCTTTAAATTAAAATTGTAACACCAATAAACCCATCCATTAAAAAAATGATTTAGTATATGTCAATCTAGCAAACCAGCCAACTAAAAGCAACTTTCTAAACAATGTTTTGGTTCATGTCTAACTTTAAATTAAGTTAGCTGGCTAGCCAGTTCAAATAATGACCATATCATAGCTGACAGCGTCTTAACTTAAGCTAATCTGTATGCATTATTACAGGAAAATATGTATGCATTATTACAGGAAAATAAACTCACAACAAGATCATTATTTACAAGTTAATGGCAAGCTAATTACAGAAAATAGCTTGCAGTTGTGCGTGTGACGAAATAAAAGCAGGGCATACTACCGGATCATTTTTTAACTAGGACACTGTCTCATTGGCCTAACGTTATATCCTAATTTGACTTTGGTACAGGTCATGTTGTTCTTCACATTACCGTCTCTGGTAAACACACTATATTAAATAAAAACAAAGTTTATTTGTCACATGCATAGGATATAGTAAAACGGTAGAGTGAATTGGTTACTTGCATAGTGGAGTCTTTTGTTTAGACATGTAGCTAGCTAGCTCGCTAAACAATGACACATAATCCCAACTCCTAACATTACTACCATACATGAATCTGCAGGTAGCTAAAGCTAACCAACCAGGTTCAATGTTGGCTAGCTAGCTAATATTAGGCTATAACTAGCAATGCAAATGGATTTCTGAGATACAAATGACATTACTACACAGATCATACACATAACGTTAGCTAGCGAGCTAGCCAGTTAACGTCAGCTAGCTAGTTAACAGTACACTTTACCTGGCAATGAAAACGACTTTCTGACAAAATTAGAAACGTATAATATCGGAAAATGTTGCTAGCTAGACTCTCTTACCCATATACATGGATGAACGCTTCTCCCTCTCTGTCACGGATGTCATGGTTGCCCTTAGTTTGAAGATGTAACCCGGAGACAGGTGTTTTATACAAATAGCTTTCTTTGTGTAATCTTTTCAACTTCCTCCGCATATTTGCAATCAAACGGCAGAGTTTTTTCCATCTACTTAGTTATTTTGCTCTGCTTCCACTTGGCATTCCACTGATTTAAAAACTCAGTCCACCAGAAAGTGGAGAGCATTAGCAAGACTTTTGCAGTTCTTTGTGATATCTTTCAAAAAAGCAGCGTTAGAATTATTACCGACAAATACTGAGCCTCTCATGTTATAGACAGAAGCATGCTACATGGCTACCAGTCCGAACTTATCTCTCGGCATATCCAGCCCAACCATTATCTCAGCCAATCATAGCGAGCGGGAAGGTTCCTTCCTTTTTCCGTGGCTAAAACAACTAGACTCGTAATTTAACAATTGTATTCATATTAACAGATGGGGTCCACGTTTGTTATTAACCTGTCTGGCTCTGGCGTTCCGCCAGCGGAACTCCTCCCACATTCCACTGAAAAGGCAGAGCGCGAAATTCAAAAGATATTTTTTAGAAATATTTAACTTTCACACATTAACAAGTCCAATACAGCAAATGAAAGATACACATCTTGTGAATCCAGTCAACATGTCCGATTTTTAAAATGTTTTACAGCGAAAACACCACATATATTTATGTTAGCTCACCACCAAATACAAAAAAGGACAGACATTTTTCACAGCACAGGTAGCATGCACAAAGCCAACCTAACTAACCAAGAACCAACCAAACTAACCAACAAACAACTTCATCAGATGACAGTCTTATAACATGTTATTCAATAAATCTATGTTTTGTTCGAAAAATGTGCATATTTCAGGTATAAATCATAGTTTACATTGCAGCTACAATCAGAAATTGCACCGAAAGCAGCCAGAATAATTACAGACACCAACGTCAAATACCTAAATACTCATCATAAAACATTTCTGAAAAATTGATGGTGTACAGCAAATTAAAGACAAACATCTTGTGAATCCAGCCAATATTTCCGATTTTTTAAGTGTTTTACAGCGAAAACACAATATAGCATTATATTAGCTTACTACAATAGCCTACCACACTACCGCATTCATTCATCAAGGCACGTTAGCGATAGCAATAGGCACGTTAGCGATAGCGAATAAACCAGCAAGATATATAATTTTTGACTAACCTTGATAAGCTTCATCAGATGACAGTCCTATAACATCAGGTTATACATACACTTATGTTTTGTTCGAAAATGTGCATATTTAGAGCTGAAATCAGTGGTTATACATTGTGCTAACGTAGCATCTTTTTCCCACAACGTCCGGATATTTTTCTGACACTTTTTCTGACACACATATTCTGACCAAATAACTATTCATAAACATAACTACAAAATACATGTTGTATAGGAAATGATAGATACACTAGTTCTTAATGCAATCGCCGTGTTAGAATTCTAAAAATAACTTCATTATGACATCCAGCTTAGGTATAGCGAGAGAGTACCCAAAAGCTGGGCGCAAACGACTAGTACAACAGATATGTTCGACAGATATATGAAATAGCATCATAAAATGGGTCCTACTTTTGCTGATCTTTCATCAGAATGTTGTATAAGGGGTCCTTTGTCGGGAACAATCGTTGTTTGGATTTAGAACGGCCTTTTTCCCTCTCGATTTAGCAAGCACACTTGCCAAGTGGCGCGAATCTCTCCATCGTCAACAAACTCAGAGAACGGAACACGGCAAAACTCCCGAAAAAATTTCAATAATCTGATTAAACTATATTGAAAAAACATACTTTACGATGATATTGTCACATGTATCAAATAAAATCAAAGCCGGAGATATTAGTCGTCCATAACGACAGCTTATCAGAAGGCAAATCCAGGTCCCTTCTCGCGCTCTCCAGAAAACAGGAAACTGGTGACACGTCATCCCAAGAGCTATTATTCGAGCCCAGATCAAGTTACACACTCAATTTCTTCTCTCACTGCTTGTCGACATCTATTGGAAGACGTATGAAGTGCATCTAAACTAATAAATATCAAGGACTTTAATAGGCAGCCCCTAGAACAGTGCATCGATTTCAGATCTTCCACTTCCTGTCAGGAAGTTTGCTGCAAAAGGAGTTCTGTTTTACTCACAGATATAATTCAAACGGTTTTAGAAACTAGAGAGTGTTTTCTATCCAATAGTAATAATAATATGCATATTGTACGAGCAAGAATTGAGTACGAGGCCGTTTAAATTGGGCACGATTTTCCCCCAAAGTGAAAACAGCGCCCTCTGTCCTCAACAGGTTTTAAGGCACATGAAAGTTCACATGTTCCGGATGGCATTTCTGCCAGAAAAACACATTTTGGTGAAAAAATATATGTTTCCCTTCAAATACCTCTCCTTTGAAGTATTGTCGTGTGACATACGCCTAGTCACATATAAAGGCTGTTGTCATTCTTCACGGTGATGGCTATTAATCATCAAATGCAATGTGAAATAGATGGGTATAAATGCTGTAGCAAAGACATAACATTAACATTTTAGCTGCTCATAACCACCACAGGAGAAGCAAGTCAATACACAACCTTGCTAGCTAACTCAAATGCTTTCTAGGTATAATGCATGATAACTCAAAATAGGATATTTTTTGCTGCTAGCCTGCTCCTGGCTGAGCCACACACAATCAGACTCTTTAACAATGCCCCCAGTTCTACCAGAGCTTCTATAGCATGACCAACATTCAACTTAACTTCTACCTTACAAAACAGTTATGTATAGTCAGCATAGATAACCATCTCACTGAAGAGCTGAATGGTTTGGTCACATACAAAATAAATTACATCTGCAAGAATGCATACCAGACCTGACATTGACAGTGAAAGAGAACAAGGTATTGCACAATATATGCCTTTAAGAGCTGTTTTCATTCCAATCTATTTTAAATCATATTGGCACCATTCAATCTCAGCTAAAAACAGCCAACCTTAAACACATCTAGTATTCAAGTCAACCACTTCTCTTCTCTAAAAAAGTTATTGAAGTAACAGCCGAAGTCTGTTTGAATGAAGCATCAGTGTTCACTTACCTCTTACACTTTCTGAGAGCATTTCAGTGGGTAGAATGGATCTGCTAATGGTAACAACCAAAGAGGGGTCCAGCCATTTGTGATAAAAAAGGGAGCAATTTGCTACTTCCAACCTGGGAGTTACATTCCAATTAGAACTACGTCATAGTAATCCCTAAAAACCTCAGTCCAAGCACATAAAAATCATCAGTTGGAAGCAAGAACTTTAATATGCATCTTTGACCCCCATCCCATTATTTTCACATATCCCATTGTCTGAGGATGGCTGGAACCCCTTAAGCACGGACAATGTGATGATTCTTTGAACTATAGAACGTCTCTTTATGCAGGCCACTGAACTACTCCACAGTGTGTGTGTGTGTGTGTGTGTGTGTGTGTGTGTGTGTGTGTGTGTGTGTGTGTGTGTGTGTGTGTGACAACGCAAAGGCAGCATGATCTTTGGATCAGCTAGCTCAAAGTGGTTAGACTATTAATTTCGCAAAAAATATTGTGACAATACCAAATGGACAGCCCAAGGCTTGCTCACTTGTGTAGAGATACAAAAGGGATATTGAGGGAAGTAAGACATGCAATCACTTAGAGGTGGATTCACTCCGTATCGCCAAAGCATTGCGGAAGATACATGTTAAGAGAGAGAGAGAGCAAGACCCCACCTGGAAAATGTTAATGAAGTCCTCATGATCTACCCACAATCAGCCCTGCCCTGATATGAACCCTCCCCTGCTGTCAGTAATAACCTTTGATCTTGTGCCACTGTCCCTGTGCCATGCCTCTGTTCCTACTTCAGGCCACTCCAGGTGTCAGAGTAGCACCAGACGGTCTAATGTCCCTCAGCATCTAATTATGGGCTGATTTGATAAGGGTGCTCAACGTGAACCTGCCCTCTTGATAAACGTGGCATGTACGCATAGGAGGTTAGATCTTAATACAGTCCTGCATCTCACACAATGTCTGGGGAAATTGAAACATGGGGGGGGGGTTAGAACAAGTCTTTCTAGCGATCCTGGCTCGTCTCCGTCTCCACATCCAGACAGAGTGAAATCATTTCAGGTATTGCTGACCACGGGTGTCATCAACTACTGGTGGAATGGCTCCCTTACATTTAGCAAAATGTCACTTTGGATTGTGCGTAAGGCCATCCATCACCTTCTGTGTGTTACTAACAGTAAGAGGTTACTGTATATGTAACCTCACAAGGTCATATCCTGCATGTACTGTAATCATTTGACCTCCTTATAATAGCTTCTGTCACCACATGGTTATTGTCATCCTACTATATTTCTGGCAGTGCTCAATGACCCTGACTGAAATCCCACTGGGACTATGCAAATGTTCAACACAACATCGTGGGATATGGTCTTTGTTATGTCAGCACTCAACAAAATAACTGAACAACACCCAAATGTGACCATTGCCACGACATTCAAACAGCCACATTTAAACTGGCAATACCTCAAAAGGTTCGCTTTAGGGAAATATTTCTAGAAAATAAGAAAAACCCACACGAGGTAAAACATAAATGCTTAATTTCAATTAATAACACTGTAATATGTCTCAGACTTGTCATCGTTTAGTAATGGCTCATGCAGTGTTGCGCCAGATGAGAGGGAACCATTAGTTAGTCATGGGAGTGTTCCAACCTTGTTTCATTTGTGTTTTATAACATAAACACACAAACATACACACATACACACACACCTTCCTTGCATGAGCCCAGGGTAATGATGAAGAGGCGATGAGTCACAAGTGCAAACTACTACTACTACTACTACTACTACTACTACTACTACTACTACTACTACAACAATCAGAACACACAATGCTGCAAGTTATAAAATTGTCTCCAATATCTATTTGGCTCGCATAGCATTTTGATGAAAAGAAAGACAAGTCCCAGTTGCACAATATGTAGAGTGAGGCCATCTTGAATACTGGCGTTTTCAGGTATTTTTTGGCCTACCCATCATTCCCTATGCTATTCTCTACTGTACATTCATAAATCTAAAGAAGTACTTCATTATATCAGAATGGACAATGTATAGCCTCTGGTTCTGAATAGTTATCAGAGCATTATAACCTCTTTGGTTCACCTTATTAATACTGTATCTTAAGATGCCTTGAGCCTCCTCTTCTCTTACTGACAATAAAGATAGAGTAATGTAAGGAAGTCCTCATGTCATGTACTGAAGACCTGGCATCATTCGTCTAGCTCCTTTGGTGCAGTCCAGAACTCTCAAACTGTGCAATGCGTACAAGGAGGAGAATGTAAGGGAATGATTTTGTCTTAGGCTATACACATTCTGTGTGTGCTGCGTTGCAGATTTAATTGAATTCCATCGCTTCATTATGAACTCAATGCCACATGTCTTCTGACTTGCATTGAGATGTCTTGAGGGAGATTATACATCACTCAACTATTGACAAAACCTCCTTGTCAATAGTTATTAAGGGATAGTCTTAACAAGAGAAGAGGTTTAGAAAACCAGGGATTACACAAGTCAATGTAACCTCAGGCAGAATATAACTAATTTAACTCAGATACTAAACACATCCTGCTGATGTAGTCCTATACTGTGGCTTGGATGCATAGAGCATGGCAAAGGCTAGTCATATATAGGACGCCATGCAATGAATGCAATGGCGTCCTAGATCGCTAGAATGCGAAGCCTGGAACATATACACCAAACTCCAGCTGTGGTAATCCGCGCATAAGACAAGTCACAGTGTGTCCTACCACTGTCTACCATAGTCGGAGTTATGTGCCTGTGTGGAGAAAAGGTCAGAAGGTTTCTTCACATTATACAATCCAGATAGACAGACAAAGAGTAATGAATTATAGGATTGCCTTCAATAACATTCAGGCCTAAACCTTAGGACTTTTCACCAAATATGTTCCGGGCTCCGCATCCTAGCAATCTAGGACGCCATTGCGTTCACTGTACGGTGCCCTATGTCGGGCTAACCAAGGCTGACCACTCCTGCTCTCTGGGACAAGTCACCTCATTTAAAGTTTAATGGAGACACGAATCACTCATCTCTTTTCCTGAGATGAGAACCCCTCTTGGAATATATGACCACGCATGCAGGCCTACACACAAACAACTTCGAAAGCATTGACCTATAATGTACAGTGGGGCAAAAAAGTATTTAGTCAGCCACCAATTGTGCAAGTTCTCCCACTTAAAAAGATGAGAGAGGCCTGTAATTTTCACCTAAGTGTATGTAAACTTCCGACTTCAACTGTATATACTGTATTCTATACTATCTATTGCATCTTAGCCTATGCGCTCTGTCATTGCTCATCCATATATTTATATATTCTTATTCAATTCCTTTGATTAGAATTGTGTGTATTAGGTATTTGTTGTGAAATTGTTTGGTATTACTTGTTAGATATTGCTGCACTGTCAGAACTAGAAGCACAAGCATTTTGCTACACTCACAATAACATCTGCTAACCATGTGTATGTGACCAATAAATTCGATTTGATTTGTGTGCCTTTCCAAATCAAGTCCAATCAATTGAATTTACCACAGGTGGACGCCAATCAAGTTGTAGAAACAGCCTAAGGATAATCTATGGAAACAGGATTCATCTGAGTTCAATTTCGAGTCTCATAACAAAGGATCTGTGCATACATTTAAAAAAATCTGTGTTCACTTTGTCATTATGGGGTATTGTGTGTAGATGGATGAGGACAAAAAATTATTTAATCAATTTTAGAATAAGGCTGTAACGTAACAAATTCTGGAAAAAAGCCAAGGGGTCTGAATACTTTCCGAATGCACTGTACATTTCTACTGACTCTACACACACCAGTGGTGACCTGTCATTCAGGGAAGGTGGGGCAGAGGCTGTTTTTAGCACCGCCTGTTTAGCTAAATATATATATATATATATTTAAATACAGTACCAGTCAAAAGTTTGGACACACCTACTCATTTCAGGGTTTTTCTTCATTTTTACTATTTTCTACATTGTAGAATAATAGTGAAGACAACAAAACTATGAAATAACACATATGAAAATAACACACTATGAAATAACACATATGTAGTTACCCAAAAAGTTTTAAACAAACCAAAATATATTTTATATTTGAGATTCTTCAAAGTAGCCTTTGCCTTGATGACAGCTTTGCACATGCTTGGCATTCTCTCAACCAGCTTCAATTAACAGGTGTGCCTTGTTAAAAGTTAATTTGTGGAATTGTTTTCCTTCTTAATGCGTTTGTGTTGTGACAAGGTAGGGGTGGTACACAGAGGATAGCCCTATTTGGTAAAAGAACACCTCCATATTATGGCAAGAACAGCTCAAATAAGCAAAGTGAATTGACAGTCCATCATTACTTTCAGGATCGGTGTCCCGTCCACGGGAGTCTTGAGCTAACGTAGGCTAATGCGATTAGCATGAGGTTGTAAGTAACAGGAACATTTCCCAGGACATACTGTAGACATATCTGATTTTGGCAGAAAGCTTAAATTCTTGTTCATCTAACTGCACTGTCCAATTTACAGCAACTATTACAGTGAAAGAATACCATGCTATTGTTTGAGGAGAGTCCACAGTTTTGAACATGAAAAGTTATTAATAAACCAATTAGGCACATTTGGGCAGTCTTGATACAAAACTTTTAACAGAAATGCAATGGTTCATTGGATCAGTCTAAAACGTTGCACATACACTGCTGCCATCTAGTGGCCAAAATCAAATATGAACTGGGCTGGAATATTACAATATGGCCTTTCTCTTGCATTTCAAAGCTGATGGTACAAAGAAATTATTTAAAAAACAGTTGTTTTTTTCTTTGTATTATTTTTTACCAGATCTAATATGCTATATTCTCCTACATTCCTTTCACATTTCCACAAACTTCAAAGTGTTTCCTTTCAAGTGGTATTAAGAATATGCATATCCTTGCTTCAGGGCCTGAGCTACAGGCAGTTAGATTTGGGTATGTCATTTTAGGTGAAAAAAAAGAAGAAAAAAAAGGGCAGATGACATGAAGGTCAGTCATCCAGAAAATGTCAAGAACTTTCAAAGTTTCTTCAAGTGCAGTTACAAAAACAATCAAGCGCTATGATGAAACTGGCTCTCATGAGGACCGCCACAGGAAAGGAAGACCCAGAGTTACCTCTGCTGCAGAGAATACGTTCATCAGAGTTACCAGCCTCAGAAGTTGCAGCCCAAATAAATGCTTCACAGAATTCAAGTAACAGACACATCTCAACATCAACTATTCAGAGGAGACTGCATGAATCAGGCCTTCATGGTCTAATTGCTGCAAAGAAACCACTACTAAAGGACACCAATAATAAGAAGAGACTTGCTTTGGCCAAGAAACATGAGGAATGGACAATAGACCGGTGGAAATTGAGTCCAAATTTGAGTTTTTGGTTACACCCGCCGTGTCTTTGTGAGACGCGTAGTAGATCAACGGATGATCTCTGCATGTGTGGTTCCCACCATGAAGCACGGAGGAGGAGGTGTGATGGTGTGGGGGCCTTTGCTGGTGACACTGTCTGTGATTTATTTAGAATTCAAGACACACGTAACCAGCATGGCTACCCATGGCATTCTACATCTACCGTATATGCCATCCCATCTGGTTTGGACTTAGTGGGACTATCATTTGTTTTTCAACAGGACAATAACACAGTACATATCCAGGCTTTGTAAGGGATTTTTGACCAAGGAGAGTGATGGAGTGCTGCATCAGATCCTCCACAATCACCGGACCTCGACCCAATTGAGATGGTTTGGGTTGAGTTGGACAGCAGAGTGATGGAAAAGCAGCCAACAATAGCTCAGCATATATGTGGGAACTCCTTCAAGACTGTTGGAAAAGCATTCCAGGTGAAGCTGGTTGAGAGAATGCCAAGAGCATGCAGTTGTCATCAAGGCAAAGGGTGGCAACTGAAGAATACAAAATATATTTGATTTGTTTAACACTTTTTTGGTTAGTACATGATTCCATGTGTGTTATTTTATAGTTTTGATGTCTTCACTATTATGTCTTCACTACAATGTAGAAAATAGTAAAAATAAAGAAAAAGCCTGGAATTAGTAGGTGTGTCCAAACTTTTGACTTGAAGTTTTATCTAATGTATTATTATCTATTTTTTTAAATGTGCATGTTATTTTGGCACTTATACGTGACACATATCAGTTTGCAAACAATTAAACTTCTTTGGGATCACTGTCCCTTCCACGGTTGTAAGTAACAGGACATAGACATATCTGATATTGGCAGAAAGCTTAAATTCTTGGTAATCTAACTGCGCTGTCCAATTTACAGTAGCTATTAGAGTGAAAGAATACCATGCTAGTTAGTCAAAAATCGCAAATTCAACAATGAGTGGTTTGGAAGGAATCAGTGGCTAACTGCAAGCGTTGCAAATTAACCACTATTTTGCTTCCCCTGCCTGCTATTCGGTGGAGAGGGTGTGTGGTCCAAGTCTGGGTTTAAGGGTCTCTTTCCAAGCTTAAAATGATTAACATTCACACGCAACACGATGGGCCAGAAAAGGTTGAATACATTGGCCATGCTGTCAATCCATCACGACTTCTGCAGCGTTAAAAACAACTGGAAACCGACAACTGGGAACTCTGAAAATAATGAGCTGCGACAAGGAAAATACGTTTTTTAACGGTCATCCAACTCGGAACTCCAAGTTAGGAACTCTGACTTCCTCTAGTGCTCCGACCTGAAGATCACTGACGTCATGATTCAATCTTGTTAATTTTCGAGTTCCCAATTGTCTTGAAAGCACCGTAAATTCAGAGAATGCCAGTCTAAGTTACATGACTAAATTTACCCACAAGAAGGACTGCCGCACCACCTTCCCGTTCAAGTGAGCACAGCACAATGGTGAGTCCAAAAATATATTGTATGCTGCTACATAAATGATGTACTATGCCAGGGAGATATGTATACTGTAGCAGAGAGAGTAATACTAAGTGTATGTTGTGTAGTAAGCTGTTAGTGGCCCATGTGCCTCGCCCTAATAATTTGGTCACATTCCCCCTCATAATTTAGCCTGCTGTTTGACTTGGTGGTGCACATCTAGCCTATAGCCTGTTTTAGAAAAATGTAATTGTCGAATATTTTAAGAGCTTCCATTGTCTGCTCATATGCCCCCTTTATTTATCCTATGGTTCTAACTTGGTGTACAGGGAGAATACTACAATGCCCATGCTCTGAATTATGTCACTGTACATTTAAAAAGTGCTGAACAAATAGTTATATAGACTACGTCGTCTTAGCTTGCTCATTAATGTCTTAATCGAAATTACGGATGACCTCTTATCTGCTCATCGCTCCCTTATGCCATAGTTTGTACATCTCAATTGTCAGTAAAAAACACATTTGTTTAAACAGGTCAGCCATATCAGCTATGTTTTTTTAAAAAGGCACTAAATGAGGCCGAATGAACTCTTTCGCTGCCAGACAAGGCTCCTGTCACGATCGTCAAAGGGAGAGAGAGAGGACCAAGGCGCAGCGTGTGGAAAATACATCTTCTTTTTATTAGAAGAAGGACAACGAAACAAAACAACAAACAGACGAACGTGAAGCTATCAAAAGACTAAGTGCAAACATGCAACATAGACACAGACAATTACCCACAAAAACCTAGTGCCTATGGCTGCCTTAAATATGGCTCCCAATCAGAGACAATTAATGACATCTGTCTCTGATTGAGAACCCTTCAGGCAACCATAGACACAGCTAGACTTCTATACTAAACATAAACCCAACTACTCTAATAAACCCCCTAACCTTACAACCACCCTAGACACTACAAAAACACATACATTCACCATGTCACACCCTGACCTAACTAAAATAATAAATGAAAACAAAGATAACTAAGGCCAGGGTGTGACATAACCCCCCCCTTAAGGTGCGAACTCCGGGCGCACCAGCATAAAGTCTAGGGGAGGGTCTGGGTGGGCGTCTGTCCACGGTGGCGGCTCTGGTACTGGTCGTGGTCCCCACCCCACCATAGTCACTACCCGCTTTCGTAGCCTCCTCCAACTGACCACCCGCCAACTTAACCCCACTGGATTAAGGGGCAGCACCGGACTAAGGGGCAGCACCGGACTAAGGGGCAGCACCGGACTAAGGGGCAGCACCGGACTAAGGGGCAGCACCAGGATAAGGGGCAGCACCAGGATAATGGACAGCACCAGGATAAGGGGCAGCTCCGGACTGAGGGACGGCCGCTCCGGACTGAGGAACGGATCCTGGCTGGATGACGGCTCTGGCGGATCCTGGCTGGACGGCTCTGACGGATCCTGGCTGTACGGCTCATGGCTGGCTGACGGATCTGGCTGCTCATGGCTGGCTGACGGATCTGGCTGCTCATGGCTGGCTGACGGATCTGGCTGCTCATGGCTGGCTGACGGATCTGGCTGCTCATGGCTGGCTGACGGATCTGGCTGCTCATGGCTGGCTGACGGATCTGGCTGCTCATGGCTGGCTGACGGATCTGGCTGCTCATGGCTGGCTGACGGATCTGGCTGCTCATGGCTGGCTGACGGCTCTGGCAGATCCTGTCTGGTTGGCGGCTCTGGCAGATCCTGTCTGGTTGGCGGCTCTGGCAGATCCTGTCTGGTTGGCGGCTCTGGCAGATCCTGTCTGGTTGGCGGCTCTGGCAGATCCTGTCTGGTTGGCGGCTCTGGCAGATCCTGTCTGGTTGGCGGCTCTGGCAGATCCTGACTGACGAATGGCTCTAGCGGCTCCTGACTGACTAACGGCTCTGACGGCTCGGGACAGACGGGCGGCTCTAATGGCTCGGGGCAGACGGATGGCTCAGACGGCGCTGGGGAGACGGATGGCTCAGATGGCGCTGGGGAGACGGATGGATCAGATGGCGCTGGGGAGACGGATGGCTCAGATGGCGCTGGGGAGACGGATGGCTCAGATGGCGCTGGGGAGACGGATGGCTCAGATGGCACTGGGCAGACGGATGGCTCTGGCCGGATGAGGCGCACTGTAGGCCTGGTGCGTGGTGCCGGAACTGGAGGCACCGGGCTAAGGACACGCACCTTCAGGCTAGTGCGGGGAGAAGGAACAGGGCATACTGGACCCTGGGGACGCACATTAGGCCTAGTGCGTGGTGCCGGAACTGGTGGTACCGGGCTGGGGACACGCATCTCAGGGCTAGCGCGGGGAGCAGCAACAGGATGCACAGGACTCTGGAGACGCCCAGGAGGCTTAGTGCGTGGTGCCGGAATTGGTGGTACCGGGCTGGAGACACGCACCATAGGACGAGTGCGTGGAGGAGGAACAGGGCTCTGTAGACACACTGGAAGCCTGTTACGTGGTGTAGGCACTGGTGGAACTGGACTGGGGCGGGGAGGTGGCGCCGGAAATACCGGACCGTGCAGGCGTACTGGTTCCCTTGAACACCGAGCCTGCCCAACCTTACCTGGTTGAATGCTCCCCGTCGCCCGACCAGTGCGGGGAGGTGGAATAACCCGCACCGGGCTATGTAGGCGAACCGGGGACACCATGCGTAAGGCTGGTGCCATGTATGCCGGCCCGAGGAGACGCACTGGAGACCAGACGCGTTGAGCCGGCATCATGGCACCTGGCTCAATGCCCAATCTAGCCCTACCAGTGCGGGGAGGTGGAATAACCCGCACCGGGCTATGAACACGTACAGGAGACACCGTGCGCTCTACTGCGTAACACGGTGTTCGCCCGTACTCCCGCTCTCCACGGTTAGCCTGTGAAGTGGGCGCAGGTCTCCTACCTGCCCTCGGCCCACTACCTCTAAGCCCCCCCCCCACAATAAATTTTTGGGGCTGACTCACAGGCTTCCTACCGCGTCGTCGTGCTGCCTCCATTCGCCGGTATCCCTCCTCGCACTGCGCCAGAGAATCCCATGCGGGCTCCGGCACTCGCCCTGGGTCGATCGCCCACCTGTCGATCTCCTCCCACGTTGTGTAGTCCAGATTACGCTCCCATTGCCATTCCTCCTTGCGCTGCTCCTGTTGCCGCTTATGACGCTGCTTGATCCTGGTTTGGTGGGTAATTCTGTCACGATCGTCAAAGGGAGAGAGAGAGGACCAAGGCGCAGCGTGTGGAAAATACATCTTCTTTTTATTAGAAGAAGGACAACGAAACAAAACAACAAACAGACGAACGTGAAGCTATCAAAAGACTAAGTGCAAACATGCAACATAGACACAGACAATTACCCACAAAAACCTAGTGCCTATGGCTGCCTTAAATATGGCTCCCAATCAGAGACAATTAATGACATCTGTCTCTGATTGAGAACCCTTCAGGCAACCATAGACACAGCTAGACTTCTATACTAAACATAAACCCAACTACTCTAATAAACCCCCTAACCTTACAACCACCCTAGACACTACAAAAACACATACATTCACCATGTCACACCCTGACCTAACTAAAATAATAAATGAAAACAAAGATAACTAAGGCCAGGGTGTGACAGCTCCGCTGATAGCCAGGTGTAGCGGTGGTAAAGATAGCTCTTCGGTTGGGACAGCTTTATGTAGGCCCTAACAGTTTCTGGGCACCGTTTGTCACCGTTATAGTGCAATTAATATATTGTTAAGTGTTGTGTTGTGACTTTGCTGGCATGCATAAAACGTTGCTGGCTTGCCCCACCAAGATTTAAATGCTACAATCGCCACTGACACACATGCACACCCACTCACAAACAAGTTTCTGGTACTGTTTATCTTAAATCATGTTGCCTAGTAACGTTACCCCATATATATCTACTTCCATCACTCCAGTATCCCTGCACATTGTAAATATGGCATTGGAACTAACCCTGTATATTGTATGCTTACTTACTTACTTATTGATTTCTTCATATGTCTTCTTAATTCTCGTGTTTTTTTTCTTCTAGTATTACATTGTTATTGATTATTGCATTGTTGGGTTTTGAGTTTGCAAATAAGGCATTTCACTGTACTTGTGCATGTGACATTTAAACTGAAACGTTAAACCTGATCTATGCACATGGCTCCATGCACATCAGAGTGACACAGTTGTATCCAATTTTCGATAGAAATAAACAGTATCTAAATATTTATCAGGAAAAAAAGACGAATGGAAGGTAGCTGTCAGGAATTGGGCTGTAGAAGGTGTTTGGGCTGTTCAAACCTTGAGGTAAATCCACAGGCGAGAGAGAACGAGAAAGCGAGAGAGAGAGAAAGTGAGAGACCTGACCCATGCGCGTGAAAAATCACACATGACTCCGTGGAGAAATGACTCCGTGGACTCCGTGACTCCGTGGAGAAATGTGTGATTTTTGGATGCTTCTCCGCATAAAACAAAAGCGCTGATCATTCGACTCGGGGGACATGACGTCCTTAAAGCGACTGCTTATCGTGAAACAACTCTTTGTTTCGCCTGCAGCTACAGTGTACAGTAAAACATTAATAGTATATCACCCTTGCGTAATCCAATGTGAACGCTGATGCACTCAGTGTGATTTAAAACTTCACTTTCAAGAGATTAACGGAACGGTAGTCTACCCTGGGTAGAGTAGTTTAATCATGGTGACGCAATGTCAATGATGAAATATAGTGCTAATAATTATTAACACGTTAAAATGGTATATTACTGGCATCCCCCTATACTGAATTGATTATACACCGCATTTAGTCATTTTATTTGAAAGGACTAGACTAGATCATAGATCCACACACAACAATCACAATAGTTTATATAATCCTATATATTACAAAGGCGGCAGGCTACAAACATTCCAATACATTTCAACAACCTCTACACACGATTCCCTTACTGAAGTCCAAATATTACGACGGTCATATCAAACGTAAAATAATGTCTTACCATGTTGTCTCCAAAAGCACCCAAATCCTATTCCGATTGTCACAGACGCCAACTGACACTAGAACACATCCTCACACAAGCACATCAGCCCTCGACCGCCCCCTGTCTCTCGCCTACACTTGAAAGGGAAACTCGGTGGCCAGAAATAACAACTATTGTACGAGTTAGTATATTTCTGTTGGCAAGCACGAATATCAAGCATCGAAACTCTGCTGCGCACAGCACATAGCCTACATAAACCAACTACTCGTTGAAATTCAGACGCTCTCTCTCTCTCTCTCTCGGCTTGAGCAAATGCTCATGACGTTAAACAGTAATCGTATTACGCGGGGCAGTAAAGGTGAAGTCGGGTAAATCTGTATTTTCCCCCTGTCCACGTCGGCAGACAGAGCAGCTCTACCTGGCCAACTCCTACTACACAGAGTGGTAGGGAGGGACAGTAAAGACACACAGGACCATGCTAGTCTATACCTTAGTTTCTATAGGGTGTTGTACACTTGGATTAAGAATGAGAGAAATTACCTTTGACAAGGTTATGTCACATACTCTATTTTCACCAAGTCTATTTTATAAATGATGAACACATTAAAATATTAATCCAATCAATAGGCTATAGCACAAGTGAAAATAATTGTGTCCCAACTGAAAATGCTTTCAGTGAAAATAAGTGAATGGTTGTCAGTATCTCCACAGTAGGCAGAAGTGTTATCTCTCAATCAAGATTACCCTCAGCTAAGGGTAGCAGCAGTGTGAAGGTCATTTTAGCCTTTACTGTACTCTGTCTGAATGGACTGGATGATGTTAGTGCTGAAACAATATTAACACTATAAACTTCTAATGATGATTCACCTAGCAGTCACCTTGCAACAATCACTGGTCTTTACCCCTATTGCTCTCAGCTCCAGTGGTGGAAAAAGTACCCAATTGTCATACTTGAGTAAAAGTAAAGATAGACTTTTACTCAAGTATTAAGGTAAGTATTTGCTTTTACATTTAAATATGTATCAAAAGTAAATGTAATTGCTAAAATATACTTAATTATCAAATGTAAAAGTATAAATCGTTTTAAATTTCTTATATTAAGCAAACCAGATGTACCATTTTGTAGTTGTATTTGTTTATTTACGGATAGCCAGGGGCACACTCCAACACTCAGACACCATTTACAAACGAAGCATGTGTTTAGTGAGTCCACCAGATAAGAGGCAGTAGGGATGACCAGGGATGTTCTCTTGATACGAGTGTGACTTGGACCATTTTCCTGTCCTGCTGTAACGGTTGTCCTCCTCCTCTTCGGAAGAAGAGGAGGAGTAGGGATTGGACCAAAGCGCAGCGTTGTGATACGACATAATGATATTTATTAAAGTAAAGACGAAACACGAAAATACTTCAACAAACTACAAAACAAATAAACGAACGTAGACAGACCTGAACTAGAGAACTTACATATACACGAAGAACGCATGAACAGGTACAGACTACACAAACGAACGAACAAACGAAACAGTCCCGTGTGGTGCACAGACACAAACACGGAAGACAGCCACCCACAAACAAACAGTGTGAACAACCTACCTTAATATGGTTCTCAATCAGAAGAAACGTAAAACACCTGTCCCTGATTGAGAACCATATCAGGCTAAATGACAATGAACCTAAACATAGAAACACATAACATAGAATGCCCACCCCAACTCACGCCCTGACCAACTAAACACATACAAAAACAAGAGAAAACAGGTCAGGAACGTGACATAACCCCCCCCTCAAGGTGCGAACTCCGGACGCACCACCAAAAGTCTAGGGGAGGGTCTGGGTGGGCATCTGTCCACGGTGGCGGCTCAGGCTCTGGGCGTGGTCCCCATCCCACCATAGTCAATCCCCGCTTTTGTAGCCTCCTCCCAATGACCACCCTCCAAATTAACCCCACTGGATTAAGGGGCAGCACCGGACTAAGGGGCAACACCGGAATGAGGGGCAACTCCGAACTGAAGGGCAGCTCCGGACTGAGGGGCAGCTCCGGACTGGCTGACGGCTCTGGCTGGTCATGGCTGGCTGACGGCTCTGGCTGGTCATGGCTGGCTGACGGCTCTGGCTGGTCATGGCTGGCTGACGGCTCTGGCTGGTCATGGCTGGCTGACGGCTCTGGCTGGTCATGGCTGGCTGACGGCTCTGGCTGGTCATGGCTGGCTGACGGCTCTGGCTGGTCATGGCTGGCTGACGGCTCTGGTTGGTCATGGCTGGCGGACGGCTCTGGCTGGTCATGGCTGGCTGACGGCTCTGGCTGGTCATGGCTGGCTGACGGCTCTGGTTGGTCATGGCTGGCGGACGGCTCTGGCTGGTCATGGCTGGCGGACGGCTCTGGCTGGTCATGGCTGGCGGACGGCTCTGGCTGGTCATGGCTGGCGGACGGCTCTGGCTGGTCATGGCTGGCGGACGGCTCTGGCTGATCCTGGCTGACGGACGGCTTTGGCTGATCCTGGCTGACGGACGGCTCTGGCTGATCCTGTCTGGCGGACGGCTCTGGATGATCCTGTCTGGCGGAAGGCTCTGGCTGCTCCTGTCTGGCGGAAGGCTCTAACGGCTCCTGTCTGGCGGAAGGCTCTAGCGGCTCCTGTCTGGCGGAAGGCTCTAGCGGCTCCTGTCTGGCGGACGGCTCTAGCGGCTCCTGTCTGGCGGACGGCTCTGAAGGCTCATGGCAGACGGGCGGCTTTGCAGGCTCAGTACAGACGGGCGGCTTTGAAGGCTCAGTACAGACGGGCGGCTTTGAAGGCTCAATACAGACGGGCAGTTCATGCGGCGCTTGGCAGACGGACAGTTCAGACGGCGTTGGGCAGACGGGCAGTTCAGGCGCCGTTGGGCAGACGGGCAGTTCAGGCGCCGCTGGGCAGACGGCAGACTCTGGCCGGCTGAGACGCACTGTAGGCCTGGTGCGTGGTGCCGGAACTGGAGGTACCGGGCTAAAGACACGCACCTTCAGGCTAGTGCGGGGAGCAGCAACAGGGCACACTGGACTCTCAAGGCGTACTATAGGCCTGATGCGTGGTACCGGAACTGGAGGTACCGGGCTGAGGGCACGCACATCAGGGCGAGTACGGGGAGAAGGAACAGTGCGTACAGGGCTCTGGAGACGCACAGGAGGCTTGATGCGTGGTGCCGGAACTGGAGGCACTGGGCTGGAGACACGCACCACAGGGAGAGTGCGTGGAGGAGGAACAGGGCTCTGAAGACGCACCGGAAGCCTGGTGCGTGGTGTAGGCACTGGTGGTACTGGGCTGGGGCGCATCTCAGGACTAGTGCGGGGAGCAGTAACAGGACGCACAGGACTCTGGAGACGCACAGGAGGCTTGGTGCGTGGTGTAGGCACTGTCTTAACCAGACGGCTAGCACGCACCTCAGCACGAGTATGGAGAGCTGTTCCCGGTGACATCAACTCCCCGACACGTTCAGTCGGGCGGATGTCGTGCCTTATGCACCAAACCAGTACATCCCTCATAACTCTCTCCTCCAATTTCCCCATTAACTCCTTCACTGTCTCTGCGTCGCTCACCTCCAATACCGCCCTGACCGGCTCCTTACGGTAAGCAAGGGGAGTTGGCTCAAGTCTACAACTTGACCCAGCTACACTCCCTTTTAGCCCCCCCCCAAGACATTTTTGGGTGAGCCTCTCGGGCTTCCAGCCGCTCTGCCTTGCTAGCGCCTCATAATGCCGCCTCTCCGCTTTCGCTGCCTCCAGCTCCGCTTTGGGGCGGCGACACTCCTCTGGCTCTGCCCAGGGTCCTTCTCCGTCTAGAATTTCCTCCCATGTCCATTCCTCCTTGTACCACTGCTGCTGTCGCTGCTGCCCGTTAACCCGCTGCTTGATCCGGGTTTGGTGGGTGATTCTGTAACGTTCGTCTTGTGGTGAATGAACGGACCAAGGCGCAGCGGGTGATGAATACATACTGATTTATTATAACAGAAGAAAACCCTGACAAAACACTAGGAAAATACAAAACAACAAAACGACGTAGACAGACCTGAACTTACGAACTTACAATATACACGAAGAACGCACGAACAGGAACAGACTACCTAAAACGAACGAACAAACGAAACAGTCCCGTGTGGTGCACAGACACAAACACGGAAGACAGCCACCCACAAACAAACAGTGTGAACAACCTACCTTAATATGGTTCTCAATCAGAGGAAACGTAAAACACCTGTCCCTGATTGAGAACCATATCAGGCTAAATGACAATGAACCTAAACATAGAAACACATAACATAGAATGCCCACCCCAACTCACGCCCTGACCAACTAAACACATACAAAAACAAGAGAAAACAGGTCAGGAACGTGACACCTGCTAAGCATTCAAAATGTAATGAATAGTTTTGGGTGTCAAGGAAAATGTATGGAGTAAAAAGTACATTATTTTCTTTAGGAATGGCGTGAAGAAAAAGTTGTCAAAAATATAAATAGTAAAGTAAAGTACAGATTAGAGGTCGACCGATTATGATTTTTCAACGCCGATACCGATACCGATTATTGGAGGACCAAAAAAGCCGATACCGATTAATCGGCCGATACAAAAATGTATTTGTAATAATGACAATTACAACAATACTGAATGAACACTTATTTTAACTTAATATAATACATCAATAAAATCAATTTAGCCTCAAATAAATAATGAAACTTGTTCAATTTGGTTTAAATAATGCAAAAACAAAGTGTTGGAGAAGAAAGTAAAAGTGCAATATGTGCCATGTAAGAAAGCTAACGTTTAAGTTCCTTGCTCAGAACATGAGAACATATGAAAGCTGGTGGTTCCTTTTAACATGAGTCTTCAATATTCCCAGGTAAGAAGTTTTAGGTTGTAGTTATTATAGGAATTATAGGACTATTTCTCTCTATACGATTTGTATTTCATATACCTTTGACTATTGGATGTTCTTATTGAAACTTTAGTATTGCCAGTGTAACAGTATAGCTTCCGTCCCTCTCCTCGCCGCTACCTGGGCTCGAACCAGGAACACATCGACAACAGCCACCCTCGAAGCAGCGTTACCCATGCAGAGCAAGGGGAACAACTACTACTCCAAGTCTCAGAGCGAGTGACGTTTGAAACGCTATTAGCGCGCACCCCGCTAACTAGCTAGCCATTTCACATCGGTTACACCAGCCTAATCTCGGGAGTTGATAGGCTTGAAGTCATAAACAGCGCAATGCTTGAAGCATTGCGAAGAACTGTTGGCAAAACGCACGAAAGTGCTGTTTGAATGAATGCTTACAAGCCTGCTGGTGCCTACCATCGCTCAGTCCGACTGCTCTATCAAATCATAGACTTAATTATAACATAATAACACACAGAAATACGAGCCTTAGGTCATTAATATGGTCTAATCCGGAAACTATCATCTTGAAAACAAAACGTTTATTCTTTCAGTGAAATACGGAACTGTTCTTTATTTTATCTAACGGGTGGCATCCATAAGTCTAAATATTCCTGTTACATTGCACAACCTTCAATGTTATGTCATAATTGCGTAAAATTCAGGCAAATTAGTTCGCAACGAGCCAGGTGGCCCAAACTGTTGCATATACCCTGACTCTGCGTGCAATGAACGCAAGAGAAGTGACACAATTTCACCTGGTTAATATTGCCTGCTAACCTGGATTTCTTTTAGCTAAATATGCAGGTTTAAAAATATATACTTCTGTGCATTGATTTTAAGAAAGGCATTGATGTTTATGGTTAGGTACACGGTGGAGCAACGACAGTCCTTTTTCGCGAATGCGCACCGCATCGATTATATGCAACGCAGGACACGCTAGATAAACTAGTAATATCATCAACCATGTGTAGTTTAATGCTAGCTAGAAACTTACCTTGGCTTCTTACTGCATTCACATAACAGGCAGGCTCCTCGTGGAGTGCAATGTAAAGCAGGTGGTTAGAGCATTGGACTAGTTAACCGTAAGGTTGCAAAATTGAATCCCCGAGCTGACAAGGTAAAAATCTGTCGTTCTGCCCCTGAACAAGGCAGTTAACCCACCGTTCCTAGGCCGTCATTGAAAATAAGAATGTGTTCTTAACTGACTTGCCTAGTTAAATAAAGGTGTAAAAAAATATATATAAATAAATCGGCCAAATCGGTGTCCAAAAATACCGATTTCCGATTGTTATGAAAACTTGAAATCGGCCCTAATTAATCGGCCATTCCGATTAGTCGGTCGACCTCTAGTACAGATACCCCCCAAAAAGACTTAAGTAGTACTTTCAAGTATTTTTACTTAAAGTACTTTATACTACTGCTCAGCTCACAACAAAACTCCTCTCATCAATACACCTTGCTATAATTAGAATAGGCATCACTATTGACAAAGTCTTGACATGCCATGTTGAGGGGAACATTAAAGAAGTTTGACTCTTCATGCAAACAAAGACACTTTTCCATTCAGACTGGTGGAAAGTGTTGCATTTTCTAATCAAGAGGCGTCAAGGACAGCCAAAATCCAGGGCTCAATAAAAATCGTATGTCCTTATCAAATGCGCTTATCAAATGTTCTCACTTTCCATTCGGATTAAACTAAAATTGAATGAATGAACAGAGAAGACATGAGCGCATTCAGGAACTGACAGAATAAAAATATGTTTTTCAGCCAATTCAGTATATTTCTATGAAGAAAATAAAAACCGGGAAGGGAAATACAGTGCATTTGGAAAGTATTCAGACCATTTGACTTTGTCCGCACTCTATTACATTACAGTCTTATTCTAAAATTGATTAAATTGCTTTTTTCTCTCATCAATCTACACACAATACCCCATAATGACAAAGCAAAAACAGGTTTGTAGAATTTTTTTACAAACAAACTGAAATATCTGATATATCACATTTACATAAGTATTCAGTCCCTTTACTCAGTACTTTGTTGAAGCACCTTTGGCAGCGATTACAGCCTCCAGTCTTCTTGGGTATGACGCTACAAGCTTGGCACACCTGTATTTTGGGAGTTCCTCCGAATCTTCTCTGCAGATCCTCTCAAGCTCTGTCAGTTTGGATGAGGAGCGTCGCTGCACAGCTATTTTCAGGTCTTTCCAGAGATCGGGTTCAAGTCCGGGCTCTGGCTGGGCCACTCAAGGACATTCAGAGACGTGTCCCGAAGCCACTCCTGCGTTTTCTTGGCTGTGTGCTTAGGGTCGTTGTCCTGTTGGAAGGTGATCCTTCGCCCCAGTTGGAGGTCCTGAGAACTCTGGAGCAGGTTTTCATCAGGATCTCTCTGTACTTCGCTCCGTTTATCTTTCCCTTGATCCTTATTAGTCTCCCAGTCCTTGCCACTGAAAAACATCCCCACTGCATGATGCTGCCACCTCCCTGCTTCACCGTAGGGATGGTGCCAGGTTTCCTCCAGATGTGACGCTTGGCATTCAGGCCAAAGAGTTCAATCTTGGTTTCATCAGACCAGAGAATCTTGTTCCTTCGACCTCATGGTTTGGTTTTTTCTCTGAATGCATTGTCAACTGTGGGACCTTAAATAGACAGGTGTGTGCTTTTCCAAATCATGTCCAATCAATTGAATTTACCTCAGGTGGACTTCAATCAAATTGTTGAAACATCTCAAGGATGATCAATGTAAACAGGATGCATCTGAGCTCAATTTCGAGTGTCATAGCAAAGGGTCTGAATACTTATGTAAATAGTTTTTTCTGTTTTTTATTTTTAATACATTTGCAAAATTGTCTAAAAACCTGTTTTCATTTTGTCATTATGGGGTATTGTGTGTAGATTGTTGATCGAAAAAATGTATTTAAATAAGGCTGTAATTTAACAAAATGTGTAAAAAGTCTGAATACTTTCAGAACACACTGTATGCTGTAACTCTTGACTATAAACACCTCTGGCGAAGGTACCCTCCTGCCTACACAAAGTCAAATTAGACAGCAAATTTATGCCGCAAAAATGCAGATCTGTGGATGAAAGAAAGCAGGAACACCTAAGAAATCTAGACCCACTAGCCAACAGCCATTCAGATGTACATGTGTACCTGTACCTTCCCAATCTTTGTCCCATTGAATTAGCATATAGTCGACCCAGATCTGGAGTCAAGTGAAGATGCCTAGGGGCATAAATCTTTCAATCAGCTTAAATAATATTTCTGTGAGAGAAGAGCTGTCAAAGCTCGGTCCTGCATTGGAGGCAATGTACTGTAGAAAGAAGTTTCCTTTTGTTCAATGACACTTTGTGAAGTAAATGAAAACAATAATGACATTTACATTTTAGTCATTTAGCAGACGCTCTTATCCAGAGCATCTTATAGGAGTAATTAGGGTTAAGTGCCTTGCTCAAGGGCACATCGACAGATTTTTCTGCTAGTTGGCTGGGGGATTCAAATCTAATTTGAGAAAACTGGACACTAATAAAACCCTTGTGTTAACAATATGCTGCCCAAAGGAGCTAGTTTAATGTAGTAGCCCAAGCACTGTGGGTCATTAATATATTACTATCTGCTGTTATTTGTCATTATTATAAAGTGTATTGTTCCCCATCATTTCAAACACACAGCTCTTCAGATCAATAGAGAGCTGTTATGTTCTGCGTCATTCTGGTTCATGGGCCAATTCCTTAGAGTTTTCTCCACATCTCATCCTCTTTTCAAAGACTAAAATGACTGTTCAAAAACCTTGTCTAATTAGCATTCATCTGAATTCTTCCTCCACAGGAAGCTAATCCAGGTTAAGATCAAAATCTCAGCTTGGCCCGACTTGTTTTTTATATCAAGCAGGCTTTGTGTAAAAGCTCTCTTATAATCAGGCCTGTCAGGATGTTAATTCTTTCTCTTCTGTTGTCTCCCTCTCTTGTGCTGAGAGAAAGCAGGGCAGAGTTCAGGCAGAAGTGAACACACTTCTCCCTGAAATTATTAAAGGGCAACTCCGCCACTTTTCAACCTCATTTTCATTATCTCCAGCATAATGCCAGTGTCAACATTTCTATGTTTAAAAATATATATATATAAAGTAAAAAAGTTATTCCCGATGACTTTTACAAAAGTTAAAACATTTTTAAAAAACACTATGAGATTCGCGGTGAAGCGGCTAGCAAGAAAATACCCTCCCTTGGGCTAGAAAATAAAAATCATTTTTTTACGTTTAATCCTACCCAGTGATGACAGAAGCATTTTTTAGGAAGTTTCTTCTTATCTTTTTAACCACAGATCATATTAACACACTGTTTTCACATATGTAGACACTGGATAGGTGCTGGAGATGATGACTATGAGGTTGAAAAGTGCCGTAATTGCCTTTAAGAAAGGCACTGTTCTGGGGGGAGAGTATTAAAGTCTCCTCGTACTCCTATTAATGAGGATTCACTGAACCCAAAGCAAATATATAAGTTGTGTGTGTTCATGTCAGTGTGTGTATGAGAGAGAGAGAGCGAAAGAGCGAGAGAGACCATAAAGATATTCACACCACAATTACGGCACTAAATGCATCAACCACTAGCTACACGAGCATGACCAATAGCGTAAACATGAACACTTAAGTAGATGTAAATGTTTTCAACCTGTAGACCTGCTTGCCACTCTCAGAACACTTTGATTCACTTTGTGGCCTGACACATATGACTGCTGAGCTGAGCGAAGACTCATCCTACACATTTGCCTTGGAAGCTGGAACAGGAATATAAAGTAAAAAACCTTTTCACTGCAACTCTTAGCTTGCAACCTCTGGATGATTCTTAAGCAATGATGAATGTCAGTAACCCTTGTATCCATTCTTGTATCCATTCATTTGACTTGGAGCAGTTTTTTTGTTCTTTGGAGGTTGTTGTATATTTCATTAACAGCTGAAGTATTAGGGAACCTCCTCTGTATTCAACTGCTAGTACAATAACAAAGCATGTCAATCATTTGCAGAGAAAATCATTCATATTAGTGATGTTTCATTAATAAAGTGCTGTCAGACATTTCCTTCAAGCTCCACAGAGAGACTGTGCCTAGCAGATGTGAACTTGCAGCAACGACTGTCAGTAATAGGCTAATTATTCTCCATAAATTACTTCCTCTCTCACATCTGTGGAGGCTATGGATCAGCAGCAACGCTTGGCTTTTTTTTTTTTTTTTTTCTATTGCATATCGACGACCCGTAAAATTGCTTCCAGGTCATTAAAAACACGTGAATCTGACTTGGATGATTTTCACATTTCAGTTTGGATGTTTTCAGACTCAGAAAAATAATGCTGGGGTAATTGGTTGTGTGCCATCTGCAGTTATAATCACACTCCAATCTCTGTGTTTACTGTAGCGGTGTGGAATTCCAGTCAGTATCACAGGAACGAAGGCACATAGGCTCCCGAATGGGATGTTTTAGAGTGCAGATGATGCTCCCTTTCTGATTTGAGAATTAGCCCACTACCCATGCTCCTCTCTGAGCTCTTTGCATCAATCACACAATAAATGATTCACAAGTGTCTTCCAAGGGAGTAGAGGAACCATACTCAGATGAGAGGAAAATTATCATCCCTCCTATGCATACTTGCTACATCCCCTCTGTCATTACTGTAGATGAAAGAGGTTAAAGTGAACACTTCCACCCACAACAACCTCGGCAGCGCAGCAGCCATGAGGCCAAAAGTCTCAAGGAAAAACAGGAATAAGATACTGGCATTACGAAAACATAGAGTTAATCTTGAATATCGTGTTTCTCTTGAGACAAATAAAATGATTCCTCTTGCCTGACGACTCAAACTGAATTCTTCCGCTGCTCTATGTTTGCTACATACTTCAGTCTGAGACTGCAATCATTAAAATAGTTTATGGTGACATCAAAATGAGGGGTGTTGTACAAAAACGTTATTGGCGATTGGATTATCTCGAACCAATAAGAGTATCAAAGCCAATGACGAATTTTCAAAACATTGCTTTACCCATGTGTGTTCTGGCCCAACCCATCGGTTTCAGAGACCAATCAGACAGTCTAGAACACATGTCACGCTCATTCCATGGAGGGCCGAGTGTCTGCGGGTTTTCGCTCCTCCCTTGACTTGATTGATGAAATATGGTCTCTAATTAGTAAGGAACTCCCCTCACCTAGTTGTCTATGTCTTAATTGAAAGGAAAAACCAAAGACCTGCAGACACTAGACCCTCCACGGAATGAGTTTGACACCCCTGGTCTTGAACGTATTTAAGGTACTGAGATCCAGACTCCAGAAACTAACGTCCGTGGGCGTGGCATAGCGTTTGGCCGGAGCAAGGAGTTTGGGTAGCCAGGAAATGATTCCTCTTGTTGAAGTATCATTTCCCAGGAGATTCTGTGCACTCAGCTCTGAAATCCTCTTCCTGGGAGCTCCCTATGGGTTATCCCCAAAGAACACCACACACACACAAAGAGAGACTGCCATTAAACGTGACAGACTCCAATCCAGGTTCAGAGCTGAACAGTGTTTCCTCTTGTGGATATCTAAATAACAAATAAAAAAGCTGTCCTCTTTCAAATCCAATTGTTTAGGTTGGGGTTGTTATGGGCAGCATCTTGTCTGAAATAATGAATAACGTATTTCCAAAGCACATAGCACAGATTGCTGTGTAACACTGTATAACACAATAGCTGTAGTACAGCTCCTAAGAATAAGGTCAGTACATTAACTGTGCAGGTTGTTGTGTGACAGCATGTTTTGTATCTGCAGTGAAAAAAAGGGGGAAAGGCTCACTTTTCAAGTATTGTGCATACACACATTCTCTAGATGTGGACAACATCTAGACGTGGGCAAGAATGAACACACACACACAAAGCTAGACAAAGTGAGAGCGGGAGTGAGAGTGGAGCTGACTGCGGTACTGAAGGTTGTGGCAGCAGTCTCCCAACTGAGCCCTTTTAAAATTACATTTAGTCAAGGAAGTGTGATGTTACATAGAGGGGCTAGGCACTCTCTCTCACAAGGCACTCTCTCTCACACACACACACACACACACACACACACACACACACAAATAAATAAAGCTATGCTAAAGGCCTTTGTTTCTCTGGCTTGTACAGGAGCTGATAGTTGAGGTTGATTTCTAGCCTTGTAAAGAGCAGCGCTTAGGGCATTATTCAGTCCAGCTCCTTACTGTGGCTCTGACACCAACCCACACCTACTCCATAGAAACATTGAAATTGGCTCTGTGCAAATGGAAAAACACTGAAGGTAGGCTTACAAACTGTCAGGGGATTCTGATGGTTGGCACAGAATTGATTGGTGAGAGAGAGAGAGAGAGAGAGAGAGAGAGAGAGAGAGAGAGAGAGAGAGAGAGAGAGAGAGAGAGAGAGAGAGAGAGAGAGAGAGAGAGAGAGAGAGAGAGAGAGAGAGAGAGAGAGAGAGAGAGAGAGAGAGAGAGAGAGAGAGAGAGAGAGAGAGAGAGAGAGAGAGAGAGAGAGAGAGAGAGAGAGAGAGAGAGAGAGAGAGAGAGAGAGAGAGAGAGAGAGAGAGAGAGAGAGAGAGAGAGAGAGAGAGAGAGAGAGAGAGAGAGAGAATGGCTCTCTTTAGCACCTCAACATTAGTTCCTAGCACAAAGATGGCAGTTTAGAAGTTTCTTAAGAAGTCCTGTCATTGCTAACTTAATCATTGGCATTGACTTGTTAACTCATTACATAAGGTTTATCAGATCTGATCTAATAAGGTAACATTTATCCTACAACAACAGTTGAAGAATTGCAAATACTATTGCGGAATTTAAAGTCTATGTCTGGTCATTCTTACTAATATTCTAGGACTGCATCCCAGGATTTCAATTCAAATTTATACTCCAATTCAAATTGAGGACATGTGATTCAATGAATAAGGCTCCTAGTTTTGAGGACAAGATACAGTTCTAAGAGTGGTTAGACACATGCCAGATTTGGGGAATAGAAAGCTGATTTGTGTATTCAAACCAGAATGTAATAGCACAAATTCAATAAAACATTTTGTTGTTCTACTACCATATTCATTTTTCATGGGAAATAAATCAGTAAAATATAATCCATCAGCTTTGAAAGTGACTGAAGAGATTATGCTCGAGTTGGTACTTTGGGCTTTGGATCATGGAAATTGGGTGTATGTCCAAAAATAAGGAATTAATATAGTCGTGCTTAAAACAGTGAGTGATAACATAATATGGCTGTCCATTGCCGAGCTTTCATAGCCATTTCTTTTCATTTATCTTCCTGAAACGACATTGATTTACCAAGCACACGTTGTAATGAAAAGCACATTTTTTCCCAATTTTTTTTACCACGATGTCCGCGGCCAGCTCGAGGCTTTTGGGGGCCCTAAACCATATTTGGTGGGCCCTAAACCAGATTAGTTTCTTGGCAGTGATACAACTAATTTCCTGCAATTCTACCCATTTTGCAATGGGGTGGAGATAAATTGTGCCATGTTAATGATATCTGAGTGAGAGTTACTAACAAAATCAATAGGGGCCCCCTGGAGGTCAGGACCCTGGGCACGTGCCCTGCATGCCTGGTTAATATTCGGCCATTAAGTTTATATAGGTGCCTAGACTAATTTACCAATCTAAAAATGGTTAGCTGACTGGTAAACAGTGACTGACATAAGATAAAAAACTGGTGATGCACAGCCAAATATCGAACAGTAAATTGAGACCCCGACCGGGGACTGGGGCCCCCTAGCGGCCTGGGTAATAAGTGACCCCTTATCTCGCTTATGCCTGGTGCCGGCCATGACCATGTCCCTTTAAATGTGACAGAAGGGGGAAGGGGGAAGAAAATTAATTATAGATCCTAGCTTTGGGGTGATTATGATGACTGTGAGAGGCTGAGTATTTAGAACACATGATGAACAGAACAGAATGCTTGGACCAGATCTTTGACTGGAGCTCCCAGAGGCTACCGCTAACACTGAACGCTCTCACATTGATAACCTAGGGGAACAACTCTTTGACAGCGATCCCAGTTTATTACTCTTACAACTCAGGGCAACCATATCTCTGGAGAGTCTATTAGCACTTCGAAGTTGACTTTCCAAACATGTGGTACTGAAGCATATCCAACTTTCACAATGTAGAGACTAAACTGGAGTGGCTGTAATTGTAGGCCACGTGTAGACTATGAAATAATATTCACAATGGCAAATCCACATGGTACAAAATGGTTTCATGGCTTAATGGCAAAATGGGGTGGTCACTGAAAAATGAAAATGTCAATCTTGTTCTGTCATTGGCTTCTACACAGTCGTTGTGGAAACATTTTGTGAGCAAACATACAGAGTACAGTACATAGAGTAAGGTCCAAAATTATTGGCACGCTTGACAAAGATGAGCAAAAAATACTGTATGAAATAATACAAACAATGAGCTATATTTTATGCCTCAACAACTTTTATGATTTTTTATTTTATTACGAAGACATATGGAATTGGTTTAGGATGGTCATACTATAGATCATTTAGCAGATTGATTTGAATTTTAGGATCCGTTTAGGTATACATAAAAAAAAATATATATATATATATACAGTTTTTGGAAAAATTACTTGTGTCATGCACAAAGATGATGTCCTAACCGACTTGCCAAAACTATAGTTTGTTAACAAGAAATTTGTGGAGTGGTTGAAAAACTAGTTCAATAGTAGTAAAGACCAAAATGAATATTTTATCAAATATATATATATATATATATATATATATTTGATATTCATTTTCATATTTGATATTCATCACCCAACTTATTGTGGGAAGCTTGTGGAAGTCTACCTGAAACATTTGACCCAAGTTAAACAATTTAAAGGCAATGCTACCAAATACTAATTGAGTGTATGTAAACTTCTGACCCTCTGGGAATGCGATGAAAGAAATAAAAGCTGAAATAAATAATTCTCTCTACTATTATTCTGACATTTCACATTCTTAAAATAAAGTGGTGATCCTAACTGACCTAAGACAGGGATTCTTTACTATGATTAAATGTCAGGAATTGTGAAAAACTGAGTGTAAATGTATTTGGGTAAGGTGTATGTAAACTTCCGACTTCAACTGTGTGTATATGTATATACATCAAAATATAGTTTATATTTAAGATTCTTCAAAGTAGCCACCCTTTGCCTTGATGACACCTTTGCACATTCTTGGCATGGTGTAAATGGTGTAAAGACACTTTTGTATATATTTCTATACTGGAAACATTGAAGTTCATGTTTCGCAATTCTGAAATCTGTAAGTTATTGGAAAATGCACCTAGGGATACATCTGTGGAAGACACTTCTAAAGACTTTTGTGATGGAAGTTACTTTAAGACTCATCCTTGTTCTCAAAACATAGAAATGCTTTACAGATCCAATTGTTCTATGATTACTTTGAAAGTGCCAATCCGCTTGGATCCAAGCGTTGTGTTCACAAGATAGGCGCCATTTATTTTGTCCTCAGGAATCCGCCACCCAAGTTTAACTCTGCTGTGATGAATATTAATTTAGTTTCATTATTTCATTACCATGATCTAAAGAAATATGGCTTTGATGCCATTCTAGAGCCCTTGGTTAATGATGTTAAAAACTGGAGAGTGATGGTGTAAATTTTCCTTTTTCAACTGAGAGTTTATGGCACTATCTGCCAAATAACTGGAGACAATTTGGGAATGCATGCTGTTAGTTTGCAGTAATGAGCATGAAAAGTATTTTGTAAAATAACTAAGATTATTGTGATTGACAATATTGTATACAATATTTTTGCACACTGATAATTTCAGTGAACATTACCATGCATTTACTGTGTTTGATGGTGTTGATGACAAAGTTGTTTGACATTTTATAAGCCTTTTGTCCTTCAAAGTGCTTATGGTGCTGACGAGAGCCTTTATGTTGTTTGTTTGACATGATTGAGTAATAGTCAGAATATAAGTCTCAGTCTGTGTTCCTTGTTGAAATAAAGGTATAATAATTATTGGCAACTTTGTCAAGAAAATTGCATACCTAGTCTTAGGAGGACTTCCACTTGTGTTAAATAGTACCTCTGAAAATACTCTTGTTCTCATATAGAGCCCTGAAGGAAGCTTCCAAAAAATTGGAACGGAACTGGGAGTCTTCTGTCTAGCTTGGAAAGACAGTACCGTGCAGTATCGAAGAGCCCTCACTTCTGCTCGATCATCCTATTTTTCCAACTTAATAGGGCTAGGCCCCTTTTTTCTCAAATTCCGCCTGAATGACGTGCCCAAAGTAAACTGCCTGTTGTTCAGGCTCTGAAGCCAGGATATGCACATCATTGGTACCATTGGAAAGAAAACACGTTGCAGAAATGTTAAAATGATGTAGGAGAATATAACACAATAGAAATGGAAGGAGAAAATCCAAAGAAAAACCAACCAGAATTTTAAATTTTGAGAGAGACCATGCTCTTACAATGGAAAGTATAAGGGCATACTGAAAATTTAGCTCCCTGGATGCAATTCCTATGGCTTCCAAATGGTGTCAGTAGTCTATGTTCAAGGTTTCAGGCTTGTAACTTCAAAAACGAAGAAGAAATATCAGTTTTACTACAGGGACACAGTCTAGGAAATTAGTGTTTGCGCGCGCCATGAAGACAGAACGCACCTGCTAAAATCGCTTTCCTATTGAGCATACTTCTTTCTGTAAGAAATATTATAGTTTGATTACATTTTAGGGTATCTGAGGAGTAAATAGAAACATATTTTGACTTGTTGAAACAAAGTTTAGGGGTCGATTTTCAGATTCCTTTCTCTGCATGTTGAACGAGTGGATTACTCTAATCAATGGCGACTATACAGACTTTTTGGGATATAAAGAAGGATAATTTTATCTAACAAAATGACACTAAATGTTATAGCTGGGACCCTTTGGATGACAAATCAGAGGAAGATTTTCAAAAAAAGTAAGCAAATATTTCATCGCTATTTGTGAATTTATGAAACCTGTGCTGGTGGAAAAATATTTTGATGTGGGGCGCCGTCCTCAAACAATCGCATGGCATGCTTTCACTGTAATAGCTACTGTAAATCGGACAGTGCAGTTAGATTAACAAGAATTTAAGCTTTCAACCGATATGATCACTTATATGTACCTAAATGTTTATTATCCATAATTTTTATGATTATTTATTTGAACTGTGCGCCATCCAGTTTCACCGGAAGTTGTCCCGCTAGCGGGACGCCTAGCCCTAAAGGGTTTTAATTGAGGAGAATAAGAACAATCCAAAATCAATTTTTGATACTGTCGCAAAGCTAACTAAAAAGCAGCATTCCCCAAGAGAGGATGGCTTTCACTTCAGCACTGATGAATTTATAATGTTGTTTTATTTTAAAATGGCATATTTGATGTGAAAGATAACAATATAATGCAGTATATCAAGGTGATAGTTTTTTCATAGATGACCGAGCAATTGCCTGTAGAATAAGTTCAAACTGTTTTCTGTCATACGGAGTAATGATTAAGTCATTCTGTATAACTGTTATACCACAATGTCATTTGTTACTCTGCATGACACATATAGTTTTTGTGTTTTTAGGACTATTCTTAAGCTTTTAGGGAATGTGTATGTTTTATTTATAACACATATACGTATTTGTATGTGTTAAAGGTATATTTTGTCTTTATTACATTGTGAAAGACAAAAGTAATGACATGGTCATTATTATCAGTTTTTTGTGAAGTGACCTATTCAAGTAATAAGCACTTAATTATTATCATGATGTTTTAGTAATGCTTTATCAGTACAGTTTTGATGTTGAGGGAATATCTGTCGATATAGATGCCTCTATCCAACAAAGAGAGGGCTGTAGGGTTCAGGGCCCGGAAGAACTCAGATCCTCTAGTTATGGAAGAGTGGCTTCTGAGCAGGAAAGAAAGGTATTATAGTGGTCATGCAGTTAAGTGACAAGTGCATTTCAGTAACCAGCAAACCTAAATTAAGACTAAATTAAGTTAAATTAGGTTCACACTCATTTGCAGTAGGCTAGATTTTTTGGGTTAATCAATACAATGTATGAGTGTCAGACTAAGCTGTGGGCGATTACTCAAAGGTTGTTTACAATAGCAATTTGGAAATATTCATGTAATGGTAGTCATTTTGATGATAGCTTGCATTATATTATATTTGTCTCGTGTTTAGCTACCGCAGATGTAAGGAGGATGGGCACATAGACCATCGCCCAGTTAGGGAGATGACGACCTCTGCAGCTGAAAAGAGAAGGGATAAATGGAGGAAAACCAGAGGAGGCGGAGGGAAAAATTTAGGCAGATTTTCAATCCAAGTTCATTATATTTTTCTGACAATGTTATTCAATTAAAATATTATACTTTTCAATGATTCAAAATTAATTGATCTTGACTTGATGTCATATATGAATTAGAGTGCTGATAGAATTCCTTTTCCATATGCCTGTTCTCCATTTACCTATCAAAAAAAGCTGATTTAAAACTGACTGCCAGTGCCTCTCATTTTACATTTAGTATGTAAGTACATCTTTGTTGCTGAGACAGTCTTTTAGGATGTTCCAATGTGGAATCTCACAGTATGTCATTCGGTATACTGATGCCAGATTCAGACGGTGTAACGCAGGTTTTTCACGTCATATTACATCTTTCAGTTTTGTCAAGCTGAGTTTACAATAACAATATCTACCCCTTCACAAACATTTATTTTTGCTGCTATTTTCCAGCATTTTCACTTTTGAACGTGAAATTTGGGGTGCTAAAATCAACAAATGAGCTCATATTAGTAGGAAAATCAAAATGTATTATATTAATTATGATGCAATTTTGATTTTCAAAACAGTACATGTTTGTTGAGATCAAACTATTACAATCTATAAACAGCTTAATGCTCATACTGGAAAATAATAAAATAATTCTAAAATCCATTATCGTCACACTGAATGACATTATTCATTAGAGAAATAATATGATTCAAAATGAAAATGCATGGATTTAATTTTCGGTGACTAAACTCTAATGAAGGTAGAATAACTAATTAGCATTTCTAACCCATTTTTTCCCTTCCCATTTTTAAATCCTTATTCGTCATTGACCCACCTACGGTAAAATATGGTGGTGGATCTTTAATGTTGTAGGGCTATTTTGCTTCCACTGGTCCTGGGGCCCTTGTTAAAGGTCAATGGCATCATTAACTTTACCAAGTACCTGTAAGGACAGACGCTGGGAGACGAGAAGCAAGTACAGGGAGTGAACATTTAATAAATAACCGACAAGAAACAAACAAGGACAGCGTCTGGACAGGGGAAAACATAATGACAATAATGCTGACACAGGGATCAAACCAAGGAACAGACAGATATAGGAAGGGTAATCAAAAAAGTAATGGAGTCCAGGTGAGTCCAAAGACGTGCTGGTGCGTGTAACAATTGTGACAGGTGTGCGTAATGATGGGCAGCCTGGTGCCCTCAAGCGCCAGAGAAGGGGAGCGGGAGCAGGCGTGACAGTACCAGGACATTTTAGCCTGGCATGGAGGTTGACACTTAGCCACACATGGATCCAGAAAGACAATAACCCTGAAGCACAAATCAAAATCCACAACAACAACAACAAAATATTGACCACAAAATAAACATTTTGCAATGGCCATCTCAGTCTCAGGACTTGAACCCCATTGAAAACCTGTGGTTTAAATTGAAAGGGGCAGTCCATAAGAGCAGACAAAGGATATCAAGAATCTGGAATGATTCTGTATGGAGGAATGGTCTAAGATCCATCCCAATGTGTTCTCCAATCTCATAAAACATTTTAGGAAAAGGCTGTGTGGTTATCCTCACAAGGGAAGGGTGCTGGAGTACTGAAAACAGGGGTGCCAATAACTTTGACCCCTATCTTTTTGAGATTTTCTTTATTACCTGATCAACTAAATATTTTTTCTATGAACTGTATTAGTATAAAATAAAATAATTTCCCAAATTTTTGGAGCATACAATATAGCTCAGTATTTGTATTATTTATTTATACAGTATTTTCTGCTCATCTTTAGCAAGGGTGCCAATAATTTGGGACCTGACTGTTCATGTCCCTCAAAACAAATAACTTCATCCAAGCAGACAGAATTGTACCATCATTGCTTTAACAAGAACCCGAATGCAGGACCACTTGAAAGAAGTGTCTTCTTTCTCTTTGAAGTCCATGTGTGAAAACGTAAGGGTTTTCATGCTATAAAAATGGGCAGATGCAATGTTCAATGACTCTCCCCTCCTCTTAAATGATAGGGCAAAATTGTGATTTCCGCCTAAATAGACATACCCAAACGTAATTATTTTTCATGAGGTGGCCATAAACATTAACTGGTAATGTTGCATCAATTTAAAAAGGCCCAGAAGTTACCTTTCTGGTAAAAATTGTTATAAATTGCTGAGGTGTACTCACTTTTGAGGACACAAGCTCAAAATGGGTTTAGCTGTACAGTGCGTCTATACAATGTGTGTGATGTTAGGTGTTCTATTGACTTGAAAATGATTTGTGATGATTTGTGTGTGGCTGGTTTGAGTTTTGGTAGCCGTTTTTAGATGATAGTTCAATAACAGGACTTTTATTGTGAAGGAGTGCAAATTAAGCCACAGTGTAGTAAACAGAAATATTCTGCAGATACAAATATTACAAAAATATGAAAATCATATGATTTTTTTCCTATTCAACACATTGGGGCAATAGGGCTTGAAATGACTGAAATGCTTTCTTAATATAGTAACAATCACATTTTAACTGACTTAATATAAGATTTCACCTTTCTTAAACCTGTAAAATATGATCATACTTAGTGACAGTGCAATATTGGCACCATTTCATATAATTTACGACAACAATGACACCATTCAAATATGTGCAGACTCGTTAAAACTTCAGATTAAAGCACAAACAGATTTTGTCCGTCTGTGACCAAGAGAAAGTGGTCTTGTTTCAATTCTATGAAATTATTTAGTATTTTTTTCTCATATTGAGAGCTCTAAATCTGGCTGAGAATATCACATCGAGATGAAACCACAACTGTTGATTGGCTCAACTGTAGCCTTTCATATGCCGTCTCCCCGGCTGGGCTCAGTCGCTCAGAGGAAATCGATTCTTTGACTGGATAGGCCAGAAAATGTGACACATTACTCCCTATGCAGATGTTGGGTCTGAAACCTGACACTTCAAGTCAGCTCCGCTGAGAGAGTGGTAGTGGAGAGCAGACAGATGGGGCTTTCTGGCACTATAATCCCTACGACATTCACATAACTCTTTAAACAGCAAAATGTCAGTCGGAACCGGTCCAGAACCGCTCAAAGTCCCCTCTTGGCTCAAACTTTTAAAGTCTGGAGAAGAACAAGAGCCCTGTTCTGCTGGGTAGTAGCGGGAAAGAGAAACCAGGGGGGTGGCGATCTATTCCCTATTGACGCACACACATGCACACACAGGGCTGCGTGAAGTGGATGCACGTACAAACACATCCACAGGGATGCGTGGGGAGGCTTGAGAAACATCAACCATATTAGTCCATAACAGCCTCAGGTGTCCTGAATGAAATTCAATGGCAGACGGTTATGTTTCACACTCTGAGCTTCCCTATGCACACACAGGCTCTTTCACACTAACAGGCATGTCAGGATGCCTTTTATCCTGTAAACAACTTACTCTGTATCTCTACCTATCCATCTCTCTCTATCTCTTCTATATGTTCTCTCACTTTTTATTTCTCTCTATTTCTCTCTACCTGTATTCCCCTCTCTCTCTATCTACCTCTTTCTGGATTAAGATAAAATCTAGGAGATTCAGAACTGAGATAAAGTAGGATATAGGACTGAGATATATAGTGGTTCCACACAGTACAGCTACTGTATGTCGCTAAGCTGTGAGAGGGAACAATGCCCTTTACGTGGGTGTGTGCGGCATTCACACTGCTATCTCACCATCTACACCTCTCTCTTTCCCTTCCCCCTTTCTAGCTATATGAGTGTGAATAACCTCTTCTTATAATACAAATACCATGAAAACATCACATCTAAGAAGACACACTCCTATGGGATGTTTTCCTCTGATATCCATTTTAGTTGTGAAATAGAATAACACTCACTATATGATGCTCCCTAGACATTCATTTTGTTAAGCGTGATGTTTCCAGATGCATTTGACAAGGTGAAAGGAAAATATCATTCTTACTTCAAGTCACAACATTCCACAAGGGGTATGCATCTGCAGTTGTGAAAATGATGATGGGCCATTCCTAGAATGTGTCAAATAGGCTAGCTGTTGTGGGGATATGCCTCAAATGTACCAGAAACATTCTGGGAATAAACAACTGTTAGCTGACCTATCAGCTGATGGAACATTGTGACCCTCATACTGTATGCAATAATCATCACAGCTGACACATAATTTTAACTCATTACATTATCCGAGCTGCAGACATGACTAAGGTTGCAAAATTCAGGGAACTTTCAATACATTTCCTGGTTTTCCAGAAATCCTGGTTGGGGGATTTCGGATTTCCTGCTTATTCCCGAATATTCCTGATTCCGGGAAACTTCCAAAAGGGATTTGTGGAAAACCAGGGAATTTATTGAAAGTTTCCAGAATTTTGCAACCCTACTGTAGGCATGAGTCACCATTCCTACCTCATTTTAGAAAATATATCTACACACATACTGATGTTGAATAATTTTCCAGTTGATTTGATTGACAAGGCGGTAGGTAGAGTCTGGGTTTTTTCTCACTCTACCTCTTCCTATGAACGTGTAATTCCATATACTTCTAAACATGTGTTACAGCAGCAGCTACGAGAGATGTGACATGTTGGAGATTGGAATTGAAGGTGGTTGAATGAGCCCATCTTGGACAGCAGCTCTTAAAAACATGTTTCCCATTGAGCTGTGATCCAGAGGGGTTAGGACACTGACAGCTGACTGAGAAACAGACAATAAACTGCGTAAGAATAGGTTGCTAATTACAGCTCTGGTCTAGGCCATCAGGGCTCCATGTTATTAGCTGTCAAATACTATATCTCTGGCATTTCCTCTTTACCCGAGTAACACTGATGCATTGATAGCAAGCAAACTGCATAGCAAGGGCTCCAATGTGGTCATAATAAGTAATAAAGCATTATCCCTGTTCTGATCACACACACCCCTGAAGTCTTGCCCTGCCTATTCTCATTAACTTTTCCCCCTAGGCCAGTTTTCCCTCTTGGATTCCTTTACGGGATCCTGACTTCATCCAGAGTGCTGAAAGTCAAAAGTCCTGTCCAAATAACACTGAATAGAAATTCATTTAAATATATTAAGCAGAGGCATGGAAAGGGAAGGCTAGGTGACCTTCACACAGCCAAGCAAACACAAGGGGATTATTCCAGATGACTTCCCTCTCATGTGTATGTGTGTCTGTGTGCATGCGTGTGCGTGTGCGTGTGTGTGTTCCTGTTTTTGCAGTCAGAACAGTCTACCTGGCTCTGTGAAGCACTGGCCCCATTGAAGCTAATTACAGGTGAACTGGAAGCACAGCACAAGGTCCTGGACTGGGAGGCAGACAAGAGGAGGCAACAAAGCCAAGCTGAACACAGTCTGCTACGCTTCGCTTACCAGAACAATCTCTACTGAAAGACTGAAACTATGTGAGACAAATACGAAACACACAGAGAACACAGACCTTGAAAGTTCATCAGAAAACAACTACAATAACTATAACGCTCAACGATTACTGTTGTATCAGACCCTTACAACAACTACAAAAAAACACAGGAAAAAAATTACATTGAAAGAAAAACACATAGTGTCCGGACATGTGTGAACACACCTGCAAATAAATCTTGTGAAAATTGTCACACAAATTTTTTAATCCCCCCCGAAATTAACATGAAATATTCACGAGTAAGACATAGTTTTCGGACATGTTTGGATGTTTCACATGAATTTTGAACAAATCACATGAACAAATCACGTGAAAAATGTAAAGTGGGAAAAACAGACGTGTGTCAGATGTGGTTTTAAACAACTTTCACATGTACTGTAGATTTTGCACATGACTCAGACACTTGGTTTCCCAACATATCAAGTGATCTTTAAACTTTTACATGTGTGCTTTTGTTACTGGTGGGATTAGAACCCGGGTCTCACTCAGGAAAAAACTATGTTTTGACCCTTCGACCAAGAGGGCCAACACTCATTTTGTGTATCTGTAATATTTAATGTGTAATATTTAATGTGTATGGGCCCCCCATCATAAGCCCAACGGTTTAATGAACTGTTACATTCTCTTAGTAAGCATAGTGATAAAGCAACACTCAAGTGGTTTAACTTCTTATGGGCAGGTGGGACAGTAGCGTTTCACCTGACCAACATCCAGTGAAATTGCAGAGCGCAAAATTCAAACTACAGAATTATAAATATTTAACTTTCATAAAATCACAAGTGCAAAACATCAAAATAAAGCTTAACTTCTTTTTAAGTAATATCGATAAAAATATGTCTTCCACAAAGTCAAACCCTAATAAAAAAATGCATAAATAAGAATTTAAGTCTCAATTATGGTAGCTCATTACATCATTTAAGATGTTATTACATTCATTGTTAAAGATATTAAACTATTCATGTTTTTTTTTACCCACTTCATAATGTAATAATAAACACACTATTATGTTATGTGTTCAGCATATTTATTACATTATTGGCAATTTATTATATAAGATAAAAGCAAAAGTTATTACATTATTGGCAGATATTACATTATCAGTTGCTATATGGCATCAAAAAAGTGCCACAGCCACATCCGTTAATTTAACCCTGACCTTAATCTCCATGAGACTAAGACCCAAACCACCTCCCCTTGTGATTGGCTCTTTGGTCCATTAGTTCCTTTGCAAGGATCTATTTTTATAGGGACGCTAAATGAAGTTTGCTCTTGATTTTTGCAATGCTAATGTAACAGATACCACTATATTTTGTGACGCTTCTTTTTGTTCTATAGCCTAGTTATAAGAGGCTAGAGAAGAGCAGTATCAGACAGTAAAACAGACAGATTATGTGTTGTTCAGATGATCTCGCTAACCTATCTCTCTTCATGTAAAACCCTGGTGCCTCGAGTCTCAGCCTGACCTCACACAATTCGTACACCCTGCTAAACTAGGCCTGCTTTCCACTGCCCCCCCTCTCCTTGCTCACACTGAATCCCCTCTACTACAGTACATGCCACACCTCTTGCACCGGTGACTCTTATCTATCCCTCACTCCCTATCTCCTCCTTCCTCAACTCTCCTGCCTCGCTTCACTTCCCTCCCTCTCTCTAGTTCCCCTCACTCAAACTCAGCCTGTTAGTTAGTAAGTGTGTGTGTGTGTGTGTGTGTGTGTGTGTGTGTGTGTGTGTGTGTGTGTGTGTGTGTGTGTGTGTGTGTGTGTGTGTGTGTGTGTGTGTGTGTGTGTAATGTATGCTGACTAAACATTTTGTGTGTTTTTGGGCATGAGTGGCACTTTAAGCCTGTGGGGCATGAGTTTTCAAAGACCACCCATAAGTACCATGACACTTTTGCTTTACAGTAAATATACTCTGGGCTATGACATTATACACAACTAATCACACAGAACCAGGTCCCTGTGGTTTACCTAATCCAACCAGAATGCCTAAAACTACAGAACAATACAATAACAAACGTCCTCATCCAATTATGAAAAAGTTGGCCTGAAAAATACAACTGACTCTGTGCCCAACTGAGTGGAAGGCGACCTCAAATATTTACCATGTGAACCCTGGACAAGCAGTTTTATGATAGTGAGAGACTTTCACATGACAGAGAGCCTCTGTAAATGTCAGGGTGAATCATCTGAGGGACGTAAATAAAACACAGTAAAGCAATACAAGGTCTGACTTTAAAAACCCCACCAGACCTTAATGTTTAGTTAAGTTGGCACTGTGACTGTTTTACTGTATAGTCACGCCAATTAATCTGAACACGTATCACATTTGGATTTTGACACACAAGTACAGAAGTTGCATGCAAATACTTGCTATACTTGTTAAAATACTTGCAATACTCATTTACTGTGGGTTTGAGAAAGCTTACCTGACTTGTGTTTCTGTGGTCACACTGCATATCTCTTACTCCAGTTAAACAGTTTACACCTAAACAAAATGAGAATAATCATTAGCAAAATAGTAGGCCTACAACATGACATGGGCTACTGTAAATTGCGTAGCCTGAGTATTATGGAATATTAACATTCAACAAAACACATAACGTGTACATCAATATTGCACTATAAACATGATATTGCTGTGACGAAGCAGACTCAGCCTCTCTCGTCAGTTAATGTTAGTGGAGGCTGCTCAGGACAGGATGACTCATAATAATGGCCAGAATGGAGTGAATGGAATGGTTCCATTCTATTCACTCCATTCCAGACATTACACTCCATTCCAGCCATTATTATGAGATGTCCTCCCCTCAGCAGCCTACCCTGGTTAACATGCATTATTTATTTTAGGCCATGGCAGGTTCCGGGAACCTGGACCTTGTGTGTTGGGTTGACAGTCGCTGGACCTGGATTCGAGTCCCGGTCGGCCTCAACGGATTTGGCAGTGTAGCAACCTAAACCCAACACCTAGTGACCTCGTCAAGCGTTTAAAATAATAAAAAATACTTCACCAGAGAGCATGACTAAGCCACAGAGGATCAACTGCTTCTTAAAAAAATTGCTGTGCGTAGGTCTATGCCTATTTGTGACGCCTGCAATTTGGGCAGCGTGGGTGGCAATAGGCTAGCTGATTATTGAGTTGCGGCTGCCAGTGAAAAGCATCTGAAATGTGTGAAGATAATTTGTCTTGAGTATAATTTAAAATGTTGAAACAAGAAGCTATGGTGCGTCTCTAACCAGAATGTATGCACTCAGCACTCCAGAATGCGCTCAGTCTCCCCCAATTCTTTTTTTTTTACCCCCATATTTCGTGGTATCCAATTGGTAGTAGTTACAGTCTTATCTCATCGCTGCAACTCCCGTACGAACTCGGGAGAGACGAAGGTCGAGAGCCATGCGTCCTCAGAAACACAACCCAACCTAGCCGCACTGATTCTTGACACAATGCATCCAACCCGGAAGCCAGCCGCACCAACGTGTCGGAGGAAACATCGTACACCTGGCGACCTGGTCAGCGTGCACTGCGCCCGGCCCGCCACAGGAGTCGCGAGTGTGCGATGAGACAAGGATATCCCTACCGGCCAAACCCTCCCTAACCCGGACAATGCTGGGCCAATTGTGCGTCACCCCATGGGCCTCCTGGTCGCGGCCGGCTGCGACAGAGCCTGGACTCGAACCCAGAATCTCTGGTGGCACAGCTAGCACTGCGATGCAGTGCCTTAGACCCCTGCACCACCCGGGAGTCCTCCCCCCAATTCTTGCACATTAATTGTTTCATTGTGTGAATTGTTCGCACTTTGATTGTTTATTTTCATCAATTCCCCATATGTCACCAGTAGGCCTAGTAAATGTACCGTTAATCCCTGTCATTTGGTTACATTCATTTATTTGAATGCATTGATTAATTACTGTAATTTACCGTTCTCATTCTCGGAGTGTAGCAGGTTGTATACATAGATCAAACCTGCTACATTTTTGGTTTATTTCCTAACCATAATTTAGGAGTTTTGACAATTTGTTTATTTTCTTTTGTTTTGAGTGCTCCATGTGAGCAATGAATATATGTCTGGTTTCTCGGTCCTGATAATGTTGAGAGAGGCACGCATAGAAGTAGGCCTACATGGCCTGCTGAGCGCATATGTAAAAAGGTGCCCATTTACTGGACCCAGTTGATTGATTTGATATGTTGCACTTCACTAGCAACAGCTTAAGTCAAGACAGACAGAAAGGGAAGCAGACAGGCGGAGTAGAGAGGTGAATGCAATTGAAAGAACCTGCATTTTCATCAGGACGTTTTCTGCTGTTTTTATTTGTCGGCTTTAGGTCTATGTATTTTACCTAGTTGATGATGGAAGTTGTAGCCTACTGCTGCATTGGCCTATAGGCTATTTCTGAGTTCCATGCACTCATTTCTTTAGCTGCCAATGGATCACGGTGAGTCAATGTGTCCATTTGGCAGAGGCTGGTACTTTTAGATTTTTATCATTTTAATTAAGATTAAGATTTTTAACTGAAGGATCGGACCCTTTTTTTCAATTTTCGCTTAAAATGACGTACCCAAATCTAACTGCCTGTAGCTCAGGACCTGAAGCAACGATATGCATATTCTTAATACCATTTGAAAGGAAACACTTTGAAGTTTGTAGAAATGTGAAATTAATGTAGGAGAATATAACACATTAGATCTGGTAAAAGATAATACAAACAAAAAAACATGCATTTTTATTTATTTATTTTTCAATCATCTTTGAAACGCAAGAGAAAGGCCATAACATGATATTGTAGTTTAGGCACAATTTAGATTTTGGCCACTAGACGGCAGCAGTGTGTGTGCAACGTTTCATATTGATCCAGTGAAGCATTGCAATACTGGACAATATTTTGTATCAAGTCTGCCCAAATGTGCTGAATTGGTCAAGTGATACATTTTCAAGTACATAACTATAGGGAACATACAAAAAGGATATGGTAATACAAAATGTAAGTTTACACACTCCAAGGAATGTCATACATGATGGATCATTAGCTTATACTCTAACTTCCACACATCTAGATGGCCGGGTGGGGTGGGTGTGAAGCCAGAGACAGCAGGGATTCAAACTGTAGAACCCAGTTCCTACATTTCAAAATAAAAATTGATTTTATCAAACAAAACTATGCTACATTTTATCTCTGGGACCCTCAGGATGACAAATCAGAGCAAGATTACTGAATGTAAGTACATTATTTACCTTCAAAGGTGAATGTCTCAAACCAGTTGCTGTGAAAAAAGTGTTTTTGTTGTTGTGCACTGTCCTCAAACAATAGCATGGTATTTTGTTCACTGTAATAGCTACTGTAAATTGGACAGTGCAGTTAGATTAACAATAATTTAAGCTTTAAGCCCATAAAAGACATGTCTATATCCTGGAAAGTTTGCAGTTACTTACAACGTCATGCTAATCACATTAGCGCACGTTAACTCAACCGTCCCAGTATAGGGACACTGATCCCGTGGAGGTTATTAAACCACATAACAATAATTTTGAGAAACTAAAACGTTTGTATCAAAATTAGAAACTGTGCATACAAAAATAACCACAACTGACACACAGATCATTAGAAATGATAGGATACATTTTAAGCTTTGCCAAACTTGAAACTCATGAGCCGCCTATGGTCTTTACTATAATACCCATTAAAAAAAGATGAGGTCCCGTGAAAAAAACATGACCGCCGATGGAAATCAAATGCTGGTCCAACTGATTCGTTCTGGCACCGGCCCTGACTGTACCTGTACACTAACGTATTCCTTACAGTAGAGTACAGTATATTAATAAAAACAGGGTAGGTTATAAATTATACAGTTGGAATAGAAACAGGAAATATAAACTTCCTTCCAAATGACCCTACTGTATTGGCAGGAAATGTTGCCTTTTTGTCCAGCTTATATTAGTCAAGGGAGCACTTTTACTCCTCGATGGATTGTAAAATGTATGTTTTTGTGAATATTTTTCTAAAGATCTACCAAAACAGCAAGAAGTTATTACATACAATACTTACTATTGACCTCAGTCCGAATAGGTAAGTTTCCTTCAATTTGTCAAAACATTAAAGCAAATATTGTAATATAGTCATCCCATTCAAGACCCAAAGTACCTTCTGTGTGGAGGTGGCTCTCAAGAAAGGAAACATTTGCATGAAATAACTACAAACAGAATGCTTGTGTGTGTGAGAGAACAAGAGTGAAAGAGAGAGTGAGATGGAAAGAGAAAGTATGTGCAAGTGAGAGAGAGAGAGAGAGAGAAAGAGAGATCCATTTCAGTGTCCTTGTGTGTGATTTCAGCAACTTATGTTGGCACATTTTATCTGACAAATCATTGCAATAAAGTGTTAGTTAATGTAATTCACAGGATAGAAGTTAATCAAACAGACATGTCGGTGCGCAAACTGATATTGATTAAAGATAAACACAGCCACAAACATGAACTCCATATGTCACAGTTTGTGAGCAATGAGTATGAAACAAGGAGATGGATCTTAAGACACGGTATTGGTGTATGGTTAGACCTACAGTACCAGTTAAAAGTTTAGACACACCTACTCATTTTACTATTTTCTACAATGTAGAATGATAGTGAAGATATCAAAACTATGAAATAACACATATGGAATCATGTAGTAACCAAAAAAGTGTTAAACAAATCAAAATACAATTATGTATTTTCAAATTTTATATTTGAAATTCTTCAAAGTAGCCACCCTTTGCCTTGATGACAGCTTTGCACACTCTTAGCATTCTCTCAACCAGCTTAATGAGGTAGTCACCTGTAATGCATTTCAATTAACATGTGTGTTTTATTAAAAGTTCATTTCTGGAATTTCTTTCCTTCTTAATGCATTTGAGCCAATCAGTTGTGTTGTGACAAGGTAGGGGTGGTATACAGAAGATAGCCCTATTTGGTAAAATACCAAGTTCATATCATTACTTTAAGACATGAAGATCAGGCAATATAGAAAATGTCTAAAACTTTGAAAGTTACTTCAAGTGCAGTCGCAAGAACGATCAGGTGCTATGATGAAACTGGCTCTCATGAGGACCGCCAGAGGGAAGGAAGACCCAAAGTTACCTCTGCTGCAGAGGATAAGTTCATTAGAGCTACCAGCCTCCGAAATTGCAGCCCAAATAAATGATACACGGAGTTCAAGTAACAGACACATCTCAACATCAACTGTTCAGATGAGACAGTGTGAATCAGGCCTTCGTGGTTGAATTGCTACAAAGAAACCACTAATAAAGGAAACCAATAATAAGAAGAGACTTGCTTGGACCAAGAAACATGAGCAATGGGCAATAGACCGGTGGAAATCTGTCATTTGGTCTGATGAGTCCAAATTTTAGGTTTTTGGTTCCAATCGCCATGTCGTTGTGAGACGCAGAGTAGGTGATTGGATGATCTCAGCATGTGTGGTTCCCACCGTGAAGGATGAAGGAGGAGGTGTGATGGTGTGTGTGGGTGTGCTTTGCTGGTGACACTGTCTGTGATTTATTTAGAATTCAAGGCACACTTAAACAGCATGGCTACCACAGCATTCTGCAGTGACACGCCATCCCATCTGGTTTCGCATAGCGGGACTATCATTTGTTTTTCAACAGGACAATGACCCAACACATCTCCAGGCTGTGTAAGGGATTTTTGACCAATAAGGAGAGTGATGGAGTGCTGCATCAGATGACCTGGCCTCCACAATCACCCGACCTCAACCCATTTGAGATGGTTTGGGAAGAGTTGGACCACAGAGTGAAGGAAAAGCAGCCAACAAGTCCTCAGCATATATGGGAGCTCCTTCAAGCCTGCTGTGAAAGCATTCCAGGTAAAGCTGGTGGAGAGAATGCCAAGAGTGTGCAAAGTTGTCATCATGGCAAAGGGTGGCTACTTTGAAGAATCTAAAATATATAACATATTTTGATTTGTTTAACACATTTTTGGTTACTACATGATTCTATATGTGTTATTTCATAGTTTTCATGTATTCACTATTATTCTACAATGTAGAAAATAGTAAAAATAAAGAAAAACCCTTGCATGAGTAGGTGTGTCCAAACTTTTGACTGGTACTGTAGGTGGATGTGGATAAACACCGATATCAGAAACTCCAGCAAACTATGCCCCAGTAACGCCTCACATCCGAGAGCACTCATTTACCTATAGATCACCTTCCATCCCCCATAACGAAGCGCATTTATCATGTGTGTATGTGTGTGTGCGCATCTAAGCGAGAAAGATGGGGAACAAGAGAGAGAGAGAGAGCATATGCAGGTCTTTCTTTTTCCTCCTGGTATGTAGTAAAGCTTGAATGCAGCAGCCGCCTGTCCTTATATCAATTACATCTATAGGCTACATGCACATTCCATGGATTATATAATTAGTCCCTAATCATAAAGTGGTGACCCAAACAATGGAATGCCTCAATAGCTTATCAAACAATAAAGACAAAGATACATTTCTGTGGGTGGGATTCACGATATGCATTGACCCTAGCTAATGTTGTGTTTGTACTTCCTGGTAAACTGTTTTGATGGAGTGCTGGCCCATGTCTCCACAAGAAGTCTCTGTAACATCTTCTCCATTCCCTGGAGGTCCCGGGGACATGCTGTGGTGTGCAGTTTCAGCTTGGATTCCTCAGAACTCAACAGGGAATGTATCCCTCTTATTGTTTAGCACATCAAAGGAACATGAGCAAACGCACAAGAGAACTCGGAGAGGGAGAGAAGGAAGGGTAGAGAGAGAAAGACTGGAAGAGAGGAAGAGAGAGGGGGAGGGGGAGGGATAGAGATAAAGACAGGCAGAGAGAAAGGTATAGAGAGTGAGCTGAGAGATAAAAAAATAGAAGGGTAGAGAAAAAGAGAGGCATAGGGAGGGACAGAAAGAAGAGTCAGGGAGAGAAAGAGAGAGAGGGAAAGTGCCAAGGGAGGGCCATAGTTTGAATGAGTGTAGTTTATGCTTACACAGCAGCCAAACTGCCAAGCTCTAAGTTACTGTACCCATCCAAAATGGTTACACTCAAAAGCAGGCCACATCACAAGTTATTTATGGGCTACGAAGGGATCGTAATGTCTCCAATGCACTTGGCTGATTTAATATTTACCTCCATAAAAAGGTAGTGACTAACTAGCAGTTTGGATAAAGGGTTCCGCTCTAACAAAAACAATTATCACAGAATATAATATAAATTAAGAGCTACCTTGTCAGCAAGAATATACACATCACATACATACAGTACCAGTCAAAAGTAGCTACCACAGCATTCTGCAGCGATACGCCTTCCTATCTGGTTTGCGCTTAGTGGGACTATCATTTGTTTTTCAACAGGACAATGACCAAACACACCTCCAGGATGTGTAAGGGCTACCAAGAAGGAGAGTGATGGAGTGCTGCATCAGATGTCCTTGCCTCCACAATCACCCAACCTCAAACCAATTGAGATGGTTTGGGATGAGTTGGACCGCAGAGTGAAGGAAAAGCAGCCAACAAGTGCTCAGCATATGTGGGAACTATGTGGGAGCATTCCAGGTGAAGTTGGTTGAGAGAAGGCCAAAAGTGTGCAAAGCTGTCATCAAGGCAAAGGTTTGCTACTTTGAAGAATCTCAAATATAAAATATATTTTTTGGTCACTACATGGTTCTATATGTATTATTTCATAGTTTGGATGTCCTCACTATTATTCTACAATATAGAAAACAGTCAAAAGAAAGAAAAACCCTTGAATGAGTAGGTGTGTCCAAACATTTGACTGGTACTGTATACTGTACATAGACTGAATAGATTGATATGCATAATATGTTTGTAGCAGATCTAATATTTTGTATCCCGTAAAGCTGTTTGTTTTATGTGATGCTAATAGCCCTGGTCATTTGTTAAGTCTATCATTGATGGCAATGACATACGGTACAACAGTGCTGTGGAGACCATATGGTACCTTCTGTTGAGTCACTGGCTGTTTCCCAGCTCTTCTCCCAATAGGGGAGGTCTCAGGGCACAGAACCTAGTTTGGAGCGGAACAATCCCTAACCGATTGGCTCAGGAAAACTTTTTGGGCTGAAAACGCATATGAGTGCATGTCTGTGCACATGCACACAATACACTCACAGCATCACCTTGGCTGTAAGTGTATTTATTTAACCCCTGTAGGTCTAAGGCCTTAGATCACAATATCTACTAAGCGAACATATGGGTTGTTCCACCTCAAAAAGCACCAGAAAGAGGATTGAGACACCCTCCATCTCAGATTGTTCTGAAATCGTTTCTGTTGTTAGAAACAGATCAAATTAGCATTCAAACAACATTATTTTGTTGAAATATAATTTAATCTCTGAGAAATTAAGCTAATTCGTTTTTTTGTGAGAAAAACAGTCAAGTTCAAAATGTGATGGAAACCCCTGCAACTTGTTTTTTTTATTTGGTACATGTGAATTTAACAGCAAAATGTATTTTTATGTGCACTACGTCATCAAACAGCCTTTTATCTGCAAAACGTCAATTTGATGGAAACATCTCTGGTGGGAAAACACATATTGTTTTTATGAAAATGTTTGAATTTTCACATGAAATTCTGTTGCCAATTGGATGGAAACCTAGTTAGTGACTTGCATTAGATTTGTGCCACAAATGCTAAAGAGCTAGCATTTCAAACAGGTAAACAGAAATCTAATGAAAGTTTAGTGATTGCGTACACAGTTTAGCAGGTGTTATAGCGGGTGCAGCGAAATGCTTATGCTACAAACTCCTAACAATGCAGTAAAATGTCAAACAAGTAAGTATAAAAAAATAATAATAATCATGAATTCAAGAACGGCGGGACGAATCCTATTAACAACCCAAATAGTACTGTAGTAGTAATCAAAATGCAATCTATACATATGTACACTGGTAGAATTACACAAGATATACTAAGAATGATATGTACATCAGTAGATATATTACAGTGAGCTATGTCAGTATATTTACAGTGCGTTCGAAAGTATTCAGACCCCTTAACCTTTTCCACATTTTGTAACGTTACAGCTTGGAGTTTGCAAAAAGGCACCTAAAGGACTCTCAGACCATGAGAAACAAGATTCTCTGGTCTGATGACACCAAGATTGAACTCTTTGGCCTGAATGCCAAGCGTCATGTCTGGAGGAAACCTGGCACCATCCCTATGGTGAAGCATGGTGGTGGCAGTATCATGCTGTTGGGATGTTTTTCAGGGGCAGGGACTGGGAGACTAGCCAGGATCGAGGCAAATGTACAGAGAGATCCTTGATGAAACCTGGTCCAGAGTGCTCAGGACCTCAGACTGGGGAAAAGGTTCACCTTCCAACAGGACAATGAACCTAAGCACACAACCAAGACAATGCAGGAGTGGATTCGGGACAAGTCTCTGAATGTCCTTGAGTCGCCCAACCAGGGCTCGGACTTGAACCCAATCAAACAAATCTGGAGAGACCTGAAAAAAGTTGTGCCGCAATGCTCCCCATCCAACCTAACAGAGCTTGAGAGGATCTGCAGAGAGGAATGGGAGAAAGTCCCCAAATACAGGTGTCCCAAGCTTGTAGCTTCATACCCCAAAATACTTTAGGCTGTAATCGCTGCCAAAGGTGCTTCAACATGTAAATGTGATAGCAGTTTTCTATTTTTAATACATTTGCTAAAAAATAAAAAATAAAATGGTTCATAGACTGCTTACAGGGTAAGAAAACCAATATGTAATTTTGTATTTTAGGCAAACTATCCCTTTAACAATTGGAGGGGGGCAGCACCATCTAGTGATCAGAACATGGTAATATCAGGATGTCAGATGGGACATAAACCTAACAACTTCAATGACAAATTTCTCTGAACAGGGAAAAAAAAACACCACTGAAAATACATTAAATAGGATGAAGAAACAATACTGTGAGCCGCATGATACTTCTCAAACATAGAGAACTCATACTATATACTTGTTTTTTTGGGTGGGATTGGTGTGTAATGTGGGTGGTTTGTGGATGGCTTTTTATTTGAGCTCAATTTGCAGTTTCTCTTGAGAGTGTTTTTATTTATTTAACCTTTATTTAACTAGGCAAGTCGGTTAAGAATAAATTCTTATTTACAAAGGCGGCCTACGCCGGCCAAGTCCCTATAGACCTCCCAATCACATCCGGTTGTGATACAGCGTGGAATCGAACCAGGGTCTGTAGTGACACCTCTAGCACTGAGATGCAGTGCCTTACACAGCTGTGCCACTCTGGAGCCCTAAATAAATCAGATCAGATCAAGACCGAACTGTGGGAGGTAGTAGGGAGTTGAAGTTTCCAACAGGCAAATATCCTACACAGTTTAGCGCAGAAAACATGGTAATTAACTACACTGACCATAATCCATTGCGCGCTTACTTGTCCAGTTTGTTTATTTTACGCCTGCTACTGTATGTGAAAGAGATGAATGTGCGATCGAGGGATGGCGACCAGTTGCTTCTTGAGGTATCTTGACCTGAAAATACATGATCTAACTGAATGATAATTGCTATTCAGCAGTCATCAAAGTATGTCTTATTTACTTAGAAGAACTACTACAATTGTTATTTTGTCCCAGACAGCGTAGGCAGCAGCTCTATAGAGATGATGACTTGTAATGAAATAATAAAGTCATCAAATAAAGCAAATGTAAAATACCAAACAAGTGAACTATTTTGTTAAAGTAAAGTAATGTAAATAAATGATGGTTAATAAGTAATAAGTAGTGATGAGCAGTCACTACCAGGATGGGACTTTTACTAATTGTTTTATTCTGTGTTGTTACAGCATTCAACCCACATAATACATAGTGCATTTCATGTTAAAAAAATGTCATCAAAAACAAAATAGAAAACCGTGTTTATTTTTTAATAATCAAACAGAAATCGAACCGACCTCAAAAAGCACTAATCACTCAGCACTAATGGCTTTTACCACTTCTTTGGATTCCTCATGTCTTACTTGGATGTTATGTACTATCATTATTGAATATTATATGAATCATACAAATTAAAATGGCCAGTTTGGGTGCAATCAATTAGCTTAGTTTGTCAGATTTTTTTAAACAAAATTATGTTTCCGGAATGCTTATCTTATTTGTTTCTAACTACAGAAATAATTTCAATCTGAGATGGTGGGTGTCATGGCTTGCTGAATTGACATGGAACGACCCATGTGGAATTGTTTTAAGATGGTCATTTAGCCAAAATGGTTCATTTGGCCAAAATGATTACAAAATGTTAAGGTCCCCTGTAGGTATAAAATAAATTAATATTTGATGAAACATTAAATTTGGCCTTTACTGCTATAGCCCATAGAAACGCATTGAATAACACATTTGTACATGGAAAAACAAACAGACAATCAATAAATATATCAGAAGAAATAAGGTTTTGAATGTCTGAGAGATTTAAGAAATTATGATGTGTATTATATTTTTGTCATTTTTATAGCCTGGTACTGGGTTACCTACGGAGGACTCCCCTGAAGATTGTGTTCGCGTCTCCCCTGTCGATATTGGTGACATATTAGTAGGATATGTAGGGTTCAGTCTGGACAGTCAGTTTCAAAATGAGGACATCTGTGACAGAGAGTTCAGACGACTGCCGTAAAGCTTGTGGATGTCGTAGAGCCAAACAACTGACACTGTCGTGTTCTTTAGAGTCTCACCTTTCCAAATTAGTTTGTAGCTGACCCGGTTTGGGTTTTACAGACGATTTTGTGACAATTGTAGAACAAGACCGCTTTCCCCATGCTATGGAATACTTTATATCGGCAGAAAGAGGGGATTGCAGCCACTACAAGAAACGGTAAGTCGAGGGTTTTAATATTGAATAATGAATCACAAATATCTGATTAACTTGCGCATCAGAAATAAAAATAACACCATTGTGTTCATAAACATGCTTAAAGGACTTATGAGGTGCCTGATCTCCCATCCCCTTTCCGCCCTGTCGCAGAATCAGGGAGCTATTTATTTTATTTATTTCACCTTTATTTAACCAGGTAGGCTAGTTGAGAACAAGTTCTCATTTGCAACTGCGACCTGGCCAAGATAAAGCATAACAATTCGACACATACAACAACACAGAGTTACACATGGAATAAACAAAACATACAGTCAATAATACAGTGGAAAAATAAGTCTATATACAATGTGAGCAAATGAGGTGAGATAAGGGAGGTAAAGGTAAAAAAGGCCATGGTGGCGAGGTAAATACAATATAGCAAGTAAAACACTGGAATGGGAGATTTGCAGTGGAAGAATGTGCAAAGTAGAAATAGAAATAATGGGGTGCAAAGGAGCAAAATAAATAAATAAATACAGTAGAGGAAGAGGTAGTTGTTTGGGCAAAATTCTAGATGGGCTATGTACAGGTGCAGTAATCTGTGAGCTGCTCTGACAGCTGGTGCTTTAAAGCTAGTGAGGGAGATAAGTGTTTCCAGTTTCCAGCTTTGACAATGAGAATCTAATTGCAGGGTGCTGAACAATGGCAAGAGCTGGAGAACAACACATTCTTCATTCTAAAGCTCTTTCATTGTGAATGACTTTTCATGAACATTCTGTACATAAATTTTCAATTTTCAGTTTTTCTACTTCTTTTTGTTTCTTTTTCAAAACAGGATAAGTCTTACATTGTCATAAATGTGCAATCAAAAGGTTGAGGACTCCAGTATACAGTATCTGAAACACAAACATAAATAGGCCCATAAAGTGTTAATCACCTCCCACTCTATAGCTCGGTGAGTTATATCCCGAAGATCCTCTAGCATCAACAGAGCCCTAATCACTATGAAAATAAACCTTAAAACATATGAGGGATAATTCCATTAATCTTTGCTGAGCTTTTCTTCTGCATCTCTGCGCTTGAGGGATGTTTAAAGAGTAGCACCACCCCAACCACTTTTATCTCCTTCTGCTTGGCAGCTTGTTTGAGAAGTGCATATCAAATGTTGCATTATGCTGTCCATATTTGTTCTTATTTAAAGGTTTTCTCCATCTACTGTCTTGCTGGATGGAAAATGGGTGAAATAATCCAAAAGTACTCGTTATATTTTGAATGCATAGCAGGAATTTCTAAGGTATTTGAAATCATTTATACTTTTACTCTTGATACTTAAGTATGTTTTCACAATTACATTTACTTTTGATACTTAAGTATATTTAAAACCAAATACTTTTTCAAGTATGACAATTGGTGGCCTCCCGAGTGGCGCAGCGGTCTAAGGCACTGTATCACAGTGCTAAAGGTGACGCTACAGACCTGGGTTCCATCCCATGCTGTGTCACAACCAACCGGGAGACCCATGAGGTGGCGCACATTTGGCCCAGCATCATCCGGGTTAGGGGAGGGTTTGGCCGGCCGGGATGTCCTTGTCCCAGGGTTGTGAGTTGGAGGGCGCATGGCTCTCAACCTTTGCCTCTCCAGTGTCCGTACAGGAGTTGCAGCGATGGGACAAGACTGTAACTACCAATTGGATATCACGAAAAAAAATAATAATAATGTTTTATGACAATTGGCTACTTTTTCCACCACTGTCTACTATCAATACCTTCCTAGACAAGGAACTCCCGCTGAGTGTTGTGTTGATAGTAAGTTGATATAAGCTTGGGGAATCCAAGCTGGCATACTGGATTGGTGGTGTTGTTGATGGTTTAACAACAAATATTGTTCACGTTAAATGCAATCCAATAATCCTTTAGACATTGCCTTGAATCTATTTGGGACACTGGTGAGATGATTTCATGTCCAAAGAATGTGTCATTCAACCAGTCATTCAGACACAGTGACAGGTTTGTCTAACAAAACAGCTGGGCCTGCACATGAGCATAGGCCTGTACTAGAGTGCACAGTGGAGGGATGATGTTATATAACGGTATGAAAACCCCCACTGAGCACCCTCTTGAAACCACAAACTGCCTCACTTAAGAGGTAACTTACAGTAGGAGTTTATTTAAAAAGCACATCAACAAAAATCCAACGCAACAATGCTTATCATGTATTATTTCTGCAACAAATTCAGACAGAGAGGCTAAGAGCCTTCCCATGACGAATGGGGCCTCCACACCAAAGGCAAAATTGTGGTGTAGATATTTTAAAATGACATTTTAAAACACATTTACTACAATTCTACACAGTATGACATTACCTATTATGCCTCTCAGAGTTGTATTATAATGATACAAAAAAAACATGATTTGTAGATACGTGACTGATGTTATGGAAAGGCTGATCATCACATACAGCCATTTTGCCACCTTCAAACATCAGTACAATATACACCTTGAAAGGGACTCTTTTGAGTCTACTTTTTCTTTCCACTTTTTGAGAATAAGTCTCCTCTCACTCACCTCTACACGAACCCTGCCGCTGCCCCTGGCTGCACTGACACGTCTCTCCTCACAGTTGCTTTCCTCTATCGCACCCAATCACAGCAGATAAGGACACACACAGTGAGCCAGACAGAGAGAGTGGACAATGTCCTGTGTTACTGGTTAATCTAGGAAGTTTACTTTAAAGGACACATTTACAGTGAGTTGTTCAGCAATCACATTTAACTAACACTAAATGATTATTTCAAGATTTGAATGTATTAATCTATTTTGTTTCGTCGGGCCAGTTTAATGCATGGTCACTAATAGAGGGAGGTGCACCATATCAGAGGGGCAAATTCCATTCCAGAGATACATGTGTATCTGAAATGGAATGAGGCCGGCCTGACCGCGAAGTAAGTGCTGGCTTGGCTGAGGCTGCTGAGCAACACACTGAAATAAGGGGGAGAGGGGCGTGAATAGCTGAGCGGAGGAGGAGTAGAGTGTCCAAATGACAATTATTGATTTAAAAACAATTATTGGCGAGGATAAATTGACCTGTTCTGAATATGGGGGCGACATATCTCCCCATCCCCGTGCCAATTTTTCCTATGCTGTACACACTGCACTTTAATTGCGACAGCAAAAGCTCTGTGGTACTTGTGTGGTGGCCATTATGCTATAAATATCCTTGTTAAGTAACTGTCATTGTTGATGTGTTTTAAACGGACAGTAAAAGCCATCGAGACACTCACCAGTTAGAAAACAGGCCCACTCAAACTGCCACTTTGGACAAGTCGTCTGGACCAGACTCCATAAACAGGGGAGGGGCAGTGAAGAGAGAGAGAGCCTGAGCGCAAGAGAGAGAAAGAGACATACTCCAAATACAGTCAAAAGGGCATTTTGATCATGGTGATGGGACCATGTGCATGTCTCACAATAAACCACTGTAGGGAGCGAAGAGTCGCAGACATGGTTCCATTTTGAACTACAATTACGAAACCGGCATGTACCATTGAGTTTGAATAAAAAGCGTTTCCTCCTTCAAACAACAGTGCCTTGCATCCTGGAGAGACTCTGAATATTGGTGGACATTGATTATTAGACTAAAAAGAACATCCATTACTTTAACTTTAGACCATTCATACAATGTATGAATTGATATCCTATTTTTAACTTATATTGAGAAAACATCCACTGTTGCTAGGAAACCCCTCATACACTACGATCTGGAGGAAAACAAAACTAATGTTGAAAACAAGGAGAGAAATAACACATCTTGATATTGATGTCCGTCCATATTGTCTTATACTCAAAGAGCCTTGACGTGATGTGGCCAGCAAATGTACAACTTATGCAGGATTATTTCAGCACATGAAGTAAACATTTCCTCCACCACTGAATTCAGTTCCTGCGCTTAGATAGGCTGCACAATTTTGATATTCTTTTCACTAATTGGTCTTTTAACCAATCACATCAGATCTTTTTGCATCAGATCTTTTTCAGAGCTGATCTGATTGGTTAAAACTAGTGAAAAAAATATCAGAATTGGGCTGCCTAACATTCTGGCTCACATATATAATGAGTGTAACAAACATTAACAACAACTGCACTTTCCATGACATAGAATGACCAGGTGAATATAGGTGAAAGCAATGATCCCTTATTGATGTCAATGTTTAATCCACTTCAATCAGTGTAGATGAAGGGTAGGAGACAGGTTAAAAAACGATGTTTAAGCCTTGATACAATTGAGACATGGATTGTGTATGTCTGTCATTCAGAGGGTGAATGCGCAAGACAAAAGTTAAGTGCCTTTCTACGGGGTATGGTAGTAGGCGCCAGGTGCACCGGTTTATGTCAAGAACTGCAACGCTGCTGAGTTTTTCACACTCAACAGTTTCCCGTGTGTATCAAGAATGATCCACCTCCAGCCAACTTGACACAACTGTGTCCGGAATCCCTGTGGAACACCTTTGACACCTTGCAGAGACCATGCCCCGACGAATTTGTGCCCTCTATGAAACTGAAAATGGCTCTTCAAAACTAGGCACTGATTGACATTATTTGCATTTGAATCTAGGCCTATGACATAAGTAAATAAGAAGTATGACCATTTCATCAAGTCATACATCTTTCTAATGTAATAGCCATTCATAAAATTTTCACAAATCCAATTTCATTGAAAATAAATCTAATTCTAATCAAATTTGATCAAATATGCAGTTGGTCGTCCTTTCATCACCAAACGATGATGTGAGTGGTGTAAGCGCCCTGATAATCTCCCACACCTGATGACGTCAGCTTGGCTCCATATTTCATGGTTAATTGACTGAGATCACAACCTGTGTGTACTGTATTCCTGCTGAGTGCCAATAAAACGTCGACCAATCTTTTTTTTAAATCCCGAAGCCCATTAATGAATCATGTAGTGTCGAAGAGGCCATTTTTATTGTCGGCCTTGGAAGTGAAAACAAGCGCGACGCGGCAGTTTCTAAAATGTCATCGTGTCATTACACACTTTGATAAAGGCTATGCTTGTTGTGCCGTTGCACAGTTTCATGTTTTGTTCCTGGTGAAGCACTAAATGTCATCTTTCAGTGGAGTGAAAGGGTGTGTGTTGTAATCTTCTCCAGGCCCTTTGATCTAGTGCAATACTTTGAAGACAAAGAAACAACTTGATTGCTAGGGAAGTCGACTCGAGGCTTTGGAAGCGGTTTTCCAGCGGCTTAGACGACAGAGCTTGTCTTGTCCCTGCCACTTTGTGATTAAACATCTACTAAGTATAATTAACGAGGATTTCCAAATACAGGTACATGTGTAAAGAGAAAGAAACCCTAGAGATATTTCACCACTGACTTCAAAAAGTTATACAGTACATTGACTGCTACTGACTGTGCCTTCTGTGTCTTTTTGTACTTACTTGCAAGGACATCCACACTAATGTGAAATTCCATCTTTGATGAAGAGTACACATAAGAATCCCTGGGTCTTGGGGATGTGTTGCCAACAGCAGGTCAGTGCTAGTAGACTGAGAGCTAGAGGGTAGCAGCTGAGCCCATGATTCACTTTCAACACCAAGGCTGTTGTTTATCTATCTACCTCAAAATGGTTCAGCATTTTGATTCAGAATGAAAATGGCCCTGCATGACAAAATAGGAGTGTTATAGCTCATAAGCTTGTTGCAATGCAATATGCTGGCATGCATAAAAGTGGCCACAGTGGGTTGTGTGAGAATGCTTCATCATCCCTTTAACACAGACGGCCAAATGATGATAGCTGTCTTCTTAACACCAGTGTGATAGACAGATGCCGATATGGGGGCGCAGTATACAGTGGTAACAGCTCTGCCTATACAGAGATAACCTTCACTTCGGGACAGACACAAGGTTACCCAGCCGGTTACTCCAGCCCAGCCCACTAAAAAAATGCAGTGTCGAGACCGTTAGGAAATATTTCTAAAATGCCCCGGTTGTGTTGTATGAACGACACCGGGTGCTTGCCAACTGGCTTTTGGATGCAAATGGTAGTTTTGGCATATAAATAGCCCCGGGGCGTCTGGTGTTATTTGGACTTGACAGGAGAACTGATATTGGGATGTTCAAAAATGCATATTCTGCCAAAAGGTTTGGTTGTGTGTGTGCTGTGTGCACTCAGGAAATGGATGTCCTTTCCCCGAGAAGAAACACTGTGCGCCCCAGGCCAAGAACGAAATCAACAGCAATAAAAAAAAAACTGGCAAGATTACTGTCTGGCTAGGATTTACATATTAATGAATTGCGTTAAAATGCTGTTTGCTTGAATTTAATACTACTGCATTGTATTTCATTTCGGCATATTACTGAACTATATCTACTTAAACAAAACACCACAAATGGTGTATAAAATTACTATAAACTATAAAATTAGTAGTGATCATTTCCAGATGTAAAAAATATATATGAGCCACTGTGAATACAATAATAACATACAATAACACAAAATATATACATACATATATACATAATGCCACAAGAATGTGACATTAGTTACTTATATTTGCACAATGTGTAATTAGGGAAAAATATATGAGTATATATCTTCCTAAAATAGAATCAATATAGGTGATATCAAGGTATTATGGTCGCTACATGACTCATCCACAGATGTATCCCAAAATGAGCTACGATGTGTCATGATCCAGTAATATTAAAGGGAAAGCATGTCAAATCACATAACCTACTGTCACAATAGGCCTTCCTCCTGCTATGCTGATGCCGTTATTACAGGTGATAATAATGACAGGCTCTGACTAGTGAGACATGGATTTAGCAGGGCTTGAACACCCTGACCCAAATATGCTCTGATCTGACATTTTAGCGAAACAAATCCTTTTGAAATTAAAATGATCAGTTGGAACTGTTCATAGAAATATGCCATGGGGTTCTGCCTGAATTCCTAGAAATCTATATTTCTGTGAAAATCACTAACCATATGCAAGCAACCAATATTGAACCCAGGTCATCTGCACGCCTCGAGACAGGGTTAGCCCACTGAGCTAAAGCCCTTGGCATTGGCTCTGGGAGCTTAAACGCCTTCATGACTGAGGCAGGGTTATCATGAAACGAGTCTCGTTCAACAAACTACTACCACGGCGTAAAATGGTCTGTTTCCGAGTGCGTACATGTCATTTATAATATCTTTAAAGATAAGTAGAAGCTCAACTCAGCATGTAATCTACCCCAAACATTTATTTAGTAGGCCTATAACCTACAGAATTTAATATAATAATTACAGACTATAACGTTAATGGAGTCTATATTTATGCAATCATCAATTAAAGAGTCAATATCAAATCAAACTTCAATTCAAACCTTTATTTGAAGTGCATTTAAAATAGCAACACACTTATAACATTAAAACTTCAAAACAAGCACAGCAGTAAAATAGATCAAATGTTATCAAAGAACATAAAACACAAAGGCATCATTGATTAATGTCACGTTCTGACCTTAGTTCCTTTTTTATGTCTTTATTTTAGTTTGGTCAGAGCGTGAGTTGGGGTGGGCATTCTATGTTGTTTTTCTATGTTTTGTTCTATGGTTATATTTCTATGTGTTTGGCCTAGTATGGTTCCCAATCAGAGGCAGGTGTCGGTCGTTGTCTCTGATTGGGAGCCATATTTAGGTAGCCTGTTTTCCTTTGTGTTTTGTGGGTGGTTGTTTCCTGTGTCTGTGTTTTCACCATACGGGACTGTTTCTTTTTCGTTTTGTATCATTCACGTTGTTATTTTTGTATTCTTAGTGTTCATTTATTAAATTGAATATGGACACTTACCACGCTGCGCTTTGGTCCTCACCTCATTCCAACGACAAGCATTACAATTAAAGGGGGTTGTCACTAGCTACCACAGCCACAAAGTAAAAATTATGGCTAAACCTTGCCTATTACTGCAATTTATCTTCTTAAAATCTCAATTTAAAACCTAACCCTAACACTAACCTTATGCCTAACCCTAAACTAAAATTACGTCCAACTAGTGACAACTGGTTAAAGGCCAAGCTAAAAAGACTGGATGACAAAGATGCTGGATAAATGAAGACGTCTTACTCAGGACGTTTATCATTAAAATAAATTTGTCACAGTTCCTGTCTACTTATGGGGTGGCTCTCCCATAGACACCAATGCGATAGCATCTGGGTTTGGTCTACTTGTATATGAACCAGAAAATGTTTTGCCCGTGAGATGTCTCACTACTTTTCCCGCCTGCTGGAGCAATGCACTTACTGTATATCACAGTTTCTGTTTTGATGAGACAGGAAGTGTACTTTCATGAGCACAAACTCTTCAGCCAATCAAATGCATGTAAATAGAAGGGAGGGAGTAGTGATTGAAGGTAAATAATCCAATCAGACGAACAAAACCAGAAGTCAGGGTGTGACGGTTTAAAAAGACCAATCAAATGAACGCGATTTGAAACGTCTGCCATACCACTTCCCTTAAAAGGGACAATTCATTGTGGGGTGTTTTCTATTAGCGGATATTTAAAATGTTTCATTCCTGTAGCTAACAATGAATATCTCCCAGAATTTTTATCCGTCGCAACAAGTTATGGATAACCTTTACAACATTACTCGGAGACTGCAATACTCTACACCCCACGGTCACAACCTTCCAAATGCAACTCCGCAACAAGATCAGCAACAGTCCTAACATTTGCCAGCAAAGAAATCTAGCTAGGTGGCTAGCTAGCTACAGTTGAAGACGGAAGTTTACATACACCTTAGACAAATACATTTAAACTCAGTTTTTCACAAATCCTGACATTTAATCCTAGTAAAAATTCCCTGTCTTAGGTCAGTTAGGATCACCACTTTATTTTAAGAATGTGAAATGTCAGAGTAATAGTAGAGAGAATGATTTATTTCAGCTTTTATTTCTTTCATCACATTCCCAGTGGGTCAGAAGTTTACATACACTCAATTAGTATTTGGTAGCATTGCCTTTAAATTGTTTAACTTGGGTCAAACGTTTCGGGTAGGCTTCCACAAGCTTCCCACAATAAATTGGGAGAATTTTGGCCCATTCCTCCTGACAGAGCTGGTGTAACTGAGTCAGGTTTGTAGGCCTCCTTGCTCACACACACTTTTTCAGTTCTGCTCAAACATTTTCTATAGGATTGAGTTCAGGGCTTTGTGATGGCCACTCCAATACCTTGACTTTGTTGTCCTTAAGCCATTTTGCCACAACTTTGGAAGTATGCTTGGGGTCATTGTCCATTTGGAAGACCCATTTGTGACCAAGCTTTAAAATCCTGACTGATGTCTGGAGATGTTGCTTCAATATATTCACATAATTTCCCTCCCTCATGATGCCATCTATTTTGTGAAGTGCACCAGTCCCTCCTGCAGCAAAGCACCCCCACAACATGATGCTGCCACCCCCGTGCTTCACGGTTGGGATGATGTTCTTCGGCTTGCAAGCCTCCCCCTTTTTCCTCCAAACATAATGATGGTCATTATGGCCAAAGAGTTCTATTTTTGTTTCATCAGACCAGAGGACATTTCTCCAAAAAGTACGATCTTTGTCCCCATGTGCAGTTGCACACAATAGTCTGGCTTTTTTATGGCGGTTTTGGAGCAGTGGCTTCTTCCTTGCTGAGCAGCTTTTCAGGTTATGTCAATATAGGACTCATTTTACTGTGGATATAGATACTTTTGTACCTGTTTCCTCCAGCATCTTCACAAAATCCTTTGCTGTTGTTCTGGGATTGATTTGCACTTTTCGCACCAAAGTACGTTCATCTCTAGGAGACAGAATGCATCTCCTCCCTGAGCTGTATGACGGCTGTGTGGTCCCATGGTGTTTATACTTGCGTACTATTGTTTGTACAGAATGTGGTACCTTCAGGCGTTTGGAAATTTCTCCCAAGGATGACCCAGACTTGTGGAGGTCTACAATTTTTTACAAGTTTACATACACAACTTAGTGTGTGTAAACTTCTGACCCACAGGAATTGTGATACAGTGAATTATAAGTGAAATAATCTGTCTAAACAATTGTTGGAAAAAATGACTTGTGCCATGCACAAAGTAGATGTCCTAACCGACTTGCCAAAACTATAGTTTGTTAACAAGAAATTTGTGGAGTGGTTGAAAAACGAGTTTTAATGACTCCAACCGAAGTGTATGTAAACTTCTGACTCCAACTGTAACTACAAATTGGTATTAAACTGAAAAAGCTGCTTAAGTCGAACACCCCAGTAGGAGTAAAGGAACAGGACATCAAAAAGCGAAGGTGACGTCGCCAGAGACAGGTTACATTGTAAATGTAAAGCAATCCATACATTTTAACTGTAGTACTGATATTTGAATCTTGTTCCACAGCTTTTAGTGTGTGTGCTTCTTTTGTTGAGTTGAGATTCCAGTGTTCAAGACTGTTTGTTTATTGGGCAGAATAACTTATTGTCTCTTGTAATTTCACAGGATCTGGCCAGTTGGTCAAAAGAACTCTCGGCTGAAAAGCAGCGATTTTTGGGGGCAACTGAAGACATGGTGTCTGATGTGTAGACAGACCCAGAGGAACCCGATGCCTTTTTAATAACCTCCTCACCCTGGTGCTCCACTGAGTTTGAGGACCTGATTGTATCAGCAGACCGGAAAAGGGCCAAGCGTGCTGATGAGTAGAAAAGGCTCCGTCCTCGTCCACCACAGATGGGGGGGCTGTAACAATTGTGATGTGTGTGTGTGTCAGGATACATTGGCAGTCAGGATCTCTAGTCTCCACCGAGCATTGTTAACACCCCATGGTTCCCCTTATCCAACTGTTGGTGAAGAAACCAGCTTGAGTGTTCAGAGATAAAACACCTCAGTTCTTCCGACTGGCATGGAAGTGGCTAGAGTCTTCAGAAATGTAAGGATAATTAGGAGTCTGAAACTAAGGTATTTGGTGCAGTGCACATTTGCTTTATTATGCATATACAGTATAGAGGTCGACTGATTAGGATTTTGTATTAATAGAAGGGGAGGGGTTATAAGACCCCTCCCTCCTTACATTTATAGGGTCCTAGACTACAGATTAACAATATCTATACATTATGATGTTTTAATATTGTTCCACAGTTGTTTTCTAGTTCTCTCTCTCTGCCTCTTATAAAGAGACCCCTCTGAGAAATGTGTGACTGAGACAGAACTCTGCAGGGGAGTGTAGGAGATAAGACTAGTCAGACATTCCACTATAAATCAACTTGGACATTTACTACTAAGCTTTTAGATAACACTAAAAGCCTTGTTTATATAGCTGTGTAGGCATGGTTTTGGTCTCATGAGTAAAAGGTAATGACGTAGGCAGTGACATCACTAAGGCTGGACTTAGAAAGCAAATTGAGACCTTTTCAATTTTGCAGAACACACTCGGATACATGTGTTATGTTCCTGTTGTCAACTTCGGTCTGCAATTGCATTAATAAAGGTTTTTGAATGATTTAATTAAAGATATTGTCATGTTCTTGGCTAATTTCACCAATGAGCCAATGATTGACAAGGAACAAGGAAACGAACTCCAACAGGAGGACCAAAAAAAACGATACCGAATAATCGGACGATTTTTATATATATATTTGTAATAATGACAATTACAACAATACTGAATGAACACTTACTTTAACTTAATATAATACATAAAATCAATTTAGTCTCAAATAAATAATGAAACATGTTCAATTTGGTTTACATAATGCAAAAAGTGTTGGAGAAGAAAGTAAAAGTGCAATACCTGCCATGTTAAAAAGCTAACATTTAAGTTCCTTGCTCAGAACATGAGAACATATGATGGTTGCTTTTAACATGAGTCTTCAATATTCCCAGTTAAGAAGTTTTATGTTGTAGTTATTATAGCAATTATAGGACTATTTCTCTCTATACCATTTCTATTTCATATACCTTTGACTATTGGATGTTCTTATAGGCACTTTAGTATTGCCAGCCTAATCTCGGGAGTTGATAGGCTTGAAGTCATAAACAGCGCAATGCTTGAAGAACAGCGAAGAGCTGCTGGCAAATGCAGGAAAGTGCTGTTTGAATGAATGCTTACGAGCCTGCTGCTGCCTACCACCGTTCAGTCAGACTGCTCTATCAAATCATAGACTTATTTATAATATAATAAACACACAGAAATATGAGCCTTAGGTCATTAATATGGTCAAATCCGGAAACTATCATTTCGAAAACAAAACGTTTATTCTGTCAGTGAAATACGGAACCGTTCCGTATTTTATCTAACGGGAGGCATCCCTAAGTCTAAATATTGCTGTTACATTGCACAACCTTCAATGTTATGTCATAATTATGTAAAATTCTGGCAAATTAATTACGGTCTTTGTTAGGAAGAAATGGTCTTCACACAGTTCGCAACGAGCCAGGCGGCCCAAATTGATGCATATACCCTGACTCTGCTTGCACAGAATGCAAGAGAAGTGACACAATTTCCCTAGGTAAAAGAAATTCATGTTGGCAGGCAATATTAACTAAATATTCAGGTTAAAAAAAATATACTTGTGTATTGATTTTAAGAAAGGCATTGGTGTTTATGGTTAGGTACACATTGGTGCAACGACAGTGCTTTTTTTCGCGAATGCGCGACAAACTGATGCTGACACTAAGACCGCACTCAAGGAGCTGTACAGGTCTATAAGTAAACAAGAAAATACTCATACAGAGACAGCGCTCCCCGTGGCCGGGGATTTTAATGCAGGAAAACAAAAAATTGTCTTGCCTAATTTCTACCAGCATGTCACATGTACAACTGGAGGCAAAAACACTACATCACCTTTACTCCACATAGAGAAAGGCATACAAAGCTCTCCCTCACCCTCCATTTGGCAAATCTGACCATAACTCTATCCTCCCGATTCCTGCTTACAAGAAAAATCTCAAACAGGAAGAACCAGTGACACGCTCAATACGGAAGCAGTCTGATGAAGATGTATGCTTAGCTAGAGGACTTTTTCGCTAACGCAGACTGGAATATGTTCTGGGATTCATCCGATGGCATTGAGAAGTTTACCACATCCTTTATCGGCATCGTTAATAAGTGCATCAACAATGTCGTCTCCACAGTGACTGTACGAACAGTGCCTTCGGAAACTATTCAGACCCCGTGACTTTTTCCAAATTTTGTTTCGTTACAGCCTTATTCTGAAATGGATTAACTAAAACATTTTACTCAGTAATCTACACACAATACCCCATAATGACAAAGCGAAAACTGTTTTTATGTATTATTGTATTATGTATTATTCAGACCCTTTTCTATGAGACTCGAAATTGAGCTCAGGTGCATCCTGTTTCCATTATTCATGTTTCCATTGATATTGAGATGTTTCTACAACTTGATTGGAGTCCAGCAGTGGTAAATTAAATTGATTGGACATGATTTGGAAAGGCACACCCCTATCTATATAAAAGGTCCCACAGTTGACAGTGCTGGCCAGTGCAAAAACCAAGCCATGAGGTCGAAGGGATTGTCTGTAGAGCTCCGAGACAGGATTGTGTCAAGGCACAGATCTGGGGAGGGGTGTCAAAAAATATACGCAGCATTGAAGGTCCCCAAGAACATGGGCATCCATCATTCTTAAATGGAAGAAGTTTCAAACCACCAAGACTCTTCCTAGAGCTGGCCACCTGGCCAAACTGAGCAATTGGGGGAGAAGGGCCTTGGTCAGGGAGGTGACCAAGAACCCGATGGTCACTCTGACAGAGCTCCAGAGTTCTTCTGTGGAGATGGGAGAACCTTCCTGAAGGACAACATTCTCTGCAGCACTCCACCAATCAGTCCTTTATGGTAGAGTGGCCAGACAGAAGCCACTCCTCAGTAAAAGGGACATGACAGCCTGCTTGGAGTTTGCCAAAAGGCACCTAAAGTCTCTCAGACCATGAGAAACAAGATTCTCTGGTCTGATGAAACCAAGATTGAACTCTTTGGCCTGAATGCTAAGTGTCACATCTGGAGGAAACCTGTAACCATCCCTACGGTGAAGCATGGGGGTGGCAGCATCATGCTGTGGGGATGTTTTTCAGCGCCAGGTACTGGGAGACTAGTCAGGATCGAGGCAAAGATGAACGGAGCAAAGTACAAAGAGATCCTTGATGAAAACCTGCTCCAGAGCGCTCGAAACATCCTTGAGTGGCCCAACCAGAGCTCGGACTTTAACCCAATCGAACAACTCTGGAGAGACCTGAAAATAGCTGTGCAGAAATGTTCCCCATCCAACCTGACAGAGCTTGAGAGGATCTACAGAGAAGAATGGGAGAAACTCCCCAAATACAGGTGTGTCAATATTGCAGCGTCATACCCAAGAAGACTCGATGCTGTAATCGCTGCCAAAGGCGCTTCAACAAAGTACTGAGTACAGGGTCTGTATACCTATGTAAATGTGATATTTAAGTTTTGCATTTTTAATAAATTAGCAAACATTTCTAAAAAACTGTTTTTGTTTTGTCATTATGGAGTATTGTGTGTAGATTGATTGACTGAATTTTTTAATAAAGCTGTAGAGCAACAAAATGTGGAAAAAGTCAAGGGGTCTGAATACTTTCCGAAGGCACTGTACACATCCCAATCAGAAGCCATGGATTACAGGCAACATCAGCACTGAGCTAAAGGCTAGAGCTGCCACTTCAAGGAGCGGCACACTAATCTGGACGCTTACAAGAAATCCCGCTACATCCCCAAACGAACCACCAAACAGGCAAAGCATTAATACAAGACTAAGATCGAATCCTACTACACCGGATCTGATGCTCGTCGGATGTGGCAGGACTTGCAAACCATCACAGATTAGAAAGGGAAACCCAGCCATGAGCTGCCTAGTGATGAGAGCCTACCAGACGAGATACATTCCTTCTACTATCCTTGCTTCGAAACAAGCAACACTGAACCATGCATGAGAGCACTAGCTGTTCCAGAAGACTGTGTGATCACGCTCTCCGTAGCCGATGTGCTTAAGATCTTTAAACAGGTTAATAGGTGTCCCTATACCAGGACGGTTGTTGCTAACGTGCACGAATGTGCCTAGAATAACATTGTAAGTAACAGCCAACTTTCCAAGAAATAGGCATGTCTTTTATGTGCAGAAAGCTGAAATTATTGATAATCTAACTGCACTGTCCAATTTACAGTGGCTATTACAGTGAAAACATAACATTGCTATTGTTTGAGGAGAGTGCACAAAAACAAAAAACTTTTATAATGGCAAATGGTTTGATACATTCACCTCTGAACATAAAAAATGTACTTACATTCAGTAATCTTGCTCTGATTTGTCATCCTGAGGGTCTCAGAGATAAAATGTAGCATACTTTTTATATTAAAATGAAGGAACTGGTTTCTACAGTTTGAACCCCGTCTGTTTCTGGACCCACACCCATCCCGCCCGGCTATCTAGATGTGTGAAGGTTATTGTCTTTTCTGTAGGGAAGCTAACTATCCATCATGTATGACGTTCCTGGGAGTGTGTAATTTTTTTTTTAATGTATGTTCTCTATAGTTATGTACTTGAAAATGTATCAATTGACCAATTCGGCACGTATGAGCAGACTTGATTTAAAATGTTGTGCAGTAATGTAATGTTTCACTGGCTCAGTCTGAAATGTTGCACACATACTACTGCCATCTGGTGGCCACAATCTAAATTGTGTCTAAACTCCTATGTGCTTTTATGGCCTTTCTCTTGCATTTCAAAGATGATGGAACAAAATAAAATTCATGTTTTTTTTCTTTGTATTATCTTTTACCAGATTTAATTTGTTATTTTCTCCTACATTAATTTCACATTTCCACAAACTTCAAAGTGTTTCCTTTCAAATGATATCAATAATATGCATATCGTTGCTTCAGGTCCTGAGCTACAGATTTGGGTATGTCATTTTAGGTGAAAATTGAAAAAAAGTGTCTGATCGATAAGAGTTAAAACTTCATCGGGATAGGGGGCGGTGTTTCCACTTTGAACAAATTGCGTGCCCAAACGAAATTTCCTCCTACTCTGTCCCAGAAGGTAATACATGCATATTATTATTACTATTGTATAGAAAACACTCTGAAGTTTCTAAAACTGTTTGAATTATTTCTGTAAGTATAACAGAACTCATTTGGCAGACAAAAACCTGAGAAGAGGTCAAAACAGGAAATGAGAACTCGATTTTCAAAACAGTGTCAAATGATACCCCTTCTAGATATGAATGAACAAACACTTCCTAGGGCTTCCACTAGATGTCACCGTCTTTAGATTTTAGTTATATGATTCTACTATAAAGGAGGGGCTCATAGGAGCTGTTTTACTGAGTGGTCATCAGAATATTTCAGTCTCTTTTGGCGCGCTCACGAGAGAGAGTGCTCTCGTTCCAATGCTCTTTCTTCAGACAATGAAATTCTCCGGTTGGATCCTTATTGATGATTAATAACTTCTTATGGCTGCAGGGGCAGTATTGAGTAGCTTGGATAAAAGGTGCCCATTTCAAACGGCCTCGTACTCAATTCTTGCTCGTACAATATGCATATTATTATTACTATTGGATAGAAAACACTCTCAAGTTTCTAAAACCGTTTGAATTATATCTGTGAGTAAAACAGAACTCATTTTGCAGCAAACTTCCTGTCAGAAAGTGAAAAATCTGAAATCGAGGCTCTGTTCCAGGGCCTCTCTAATCGTTTGCTTGAAATCTATTAGTATACATGCACTTCATACGCCTTCCACTAGATGTCAATAGGCTGTGAGAGGTGAAATGGGGTCTCTAGCTCTTTCTATGGTCAAAAGAGAGAGCTTGGAATGACAGGACCCCAATTTCCTTTGCACAGGAAGACGCGGAAAGGGCTTCCGCATTGGCTTCTGAAAAGCTTTTGTTATAGACGCCTAATATCTCCGGCTTTGATTTTATTTGATAAATGTGACAATATCATCGTAAAGTATGTTTTTTCAATATAGTTTAATCAGATTATTGAAATTTTTTCGGGAGTTTTGGCGTGTTCCGTTCTCTGAGTTTGTTGACGATGGAGAGCTTCGCGCCACTTGGCAAGTTTTGCTTGCTCATTCGAGAGGGAAAAAGGACATTCTAAATCCAAACAACGATTGTTCTGGACAAAGGACCACTTGTACAAGATTCTGATGGAAGCTCAACAAAAGTAGGACCCATTTATGATGTTATTTCCTATTTCTGTCGAAAATGTGTCGTTGTGTTTTCCGCTTTGATTTTGGGCGCTGTCTCGCTATAACGTAAGCTGGATGTCGTACTGAAGTTATTTTTAGAATTCTAACACAGCGATTGCATTAAGAACTAAGCTATCTTTAATTTGCTGTTCAACATGTATTTTTTAGTAAAGTTTATGAATAGTTATGATTAGATTAGGTGCCTCTCCAAGATTTCTCCGGACATTTTCATTGCATTTTGCCTACGTATTCACATTGTATAACCACGATTTGTGCCGCTAAATATGCACATTTTCGAACAAACCATATATGTATTGTGTAATATGATGTTATAGGACTGTCATCTGATGAAGTTTGAGAAGGTTAGTGAAAAAATTAATATCTTTTGCTGGTTTATTCGCTATCGCTAACGTGCCTTGAATCAATGTAGCTGTGTGGTTGGCTATTGTAGTAAGCTAATATAATGCTATATTGTGTTTTCGCTGTAAAACACTTAAAGAATCGGAAATATTGGCTGGATTCACAAGATGTTTGTCTTTCATTTGCTGTACAACATGTATTTTTCATAAATGTTTTATGATGAGTATTTAGGTATTTCAATTTGGTCTCTGTAATTGTTCTAGCTGCTTCGGTGCTATTTGTGATTGCAGGTGCAATGTAAAACTATGATTTATACCTGAAATATGCACATTTTTCGAACAAAACATAGATTTATTGTATAACATGTTATAAGACTGTCATCTGATGAAGTTGTTTCTTGGTTAGTTTGGTTGGTTCTTGGTTAGTTAGGTTGGTTTTGTGCAAGCTACCTGTGCTGTGAAAAATGTCTGTGCTTTTTTGTATTTGGTGGTGAGCTAACATAAATATACGTGGTGTTTTCGCTGTAAAACATTAAGTAAGTGCATATTTATAGTGTTTTTGTAGCTTTTGTTGACGCCAAAATGGCGACTATTTCTTTGGCTGGATTGTGCTCTGAGCGCCGTTCTCAGATTCATCTTTTTCCTTAAAGTTTATTTTGAAATCTGACACAGCAGTTGCATAGAGGATAAGTTTATCTTTAATTATGTGAATAACACATGCATCTTTTATCAATGTTTATTATGAGTATTTCTGCAAAATCACCAGATGTTCTGGGATCAAAACATTACTGCACATAACGCGCCAATGTAAACTGAGATTTTTTTTATATATATATATGCACATTATCGAACAAAACATAAATGTATTGTGTAACATGATGTTATATGACTCATCTGATGAAGACGTTCAAAGGTTAGTGATTAATTTTATATCTATTTGTGGGTTTTGTGAAAGCTACCTATGCTGTGAAAGAAATGTCTGTGCTTTTTTGGATTTGGTGGTGAGCTAACATAAATATATGTGGTGTTTTCGCTGTAAAACATTAAAAAAATCGGACATGTTGGCTGGGTTCACAAGATGTTTATCTTTCGTTTGCTGTATTGGACTTGTTAATGTGTGAAAGTTAAATATTTCTAAAAAATCTTTTTTGAACTTCCCGCGCTGCCTTTTCAGTGGAATGTGGGGGAGGGGGTTCCGCTAGCGGAACGTGTGTCCTAGACTTAACATTCACAAGGCTGCGAGGCCAGACGGATTACCAGAGCATGTACTCAGAGCATGCGCTGACAAGTGTCTTCACTGACATTTTCAACCTCTCCCTGACCCAGTTTGTAATACCTACATGTTTCAAGCTGACCATCATAGTCCCTGTGCCAGAGAACGCCAAGGTAACCTGTCTAAATTACTATCGCCCTTTAGCACTCATATCTGTAGCCATAAAATACTTTGTAAAGGCTGGTCATGGCTCATATCAACACCATCATCCCAGACATCCTGGACCCACTATAATTTGTATACCGCCCCAACAGATCCACAGATGATGCAATCTTTATTGCACTCCACACTGCCCTTTCCCACCTGGACAAGAGGAATACATATGTGAGAATAATGTTCATTGACAACAGGTCAGCGTTCAACACCATAGTGCCCACGAAGCTCATCACTAAGCTCAGGACACTGAGACTGAGCCCATCCTTCTGCAACTGTATCCTGGACTTTCTGAAGGGCAGCCCCCAGCTGGGGAGGGTAAGCAACAATACATCCACCACGCTGACCCTCAATAAGGGGGCCCCTCAGGGGTGTGTGTTTAGTCCCCTCCTGTACTCCCTGATCACCCACGACTGCGTAGCGCTGCACGACTACAACACCATCATTAAGTTTGTTGACGACATGACGGTGATGAGGCAGCCTATAGGAAGGAGGTCAGAGACCGGGAAGTGTGGTGCTAGAACAACAGCCTCTCCCTCAATGTCAGCAAAACAAAAGAAGCTGATTGTGGATTACAGAAAACTCCCCCACTCACATCGATGGGGCTGTAGTGGATAGGGTCGAGAGCTTCAAGTTCCTCTGTGTCCACATCACTAAGGATCTATCATTGTCCACACCAATGGAGGGGGCATGCTTAGAGGATTTCAGATGCATTTCCTCTCCCTGTCAGCTCTCTGGAAAATGTTATTTTCCTAAAAAGAAAAAAGCATTTAATTTCTTAAAGCCGAAGCATTATGAATAATCAGCATTAACCCACAGCAGAACACCAAGGAATCTGCAACTCAGCAGGAATCTAAGGAAAGTATTATAGCATGTCATCTTTATTTCATCTGTTTAAAGTCCTGTTAACTTACATTTACATAATAACTGAATTGTTGATTTGACCCTTTCAACTTAAATACAATTTATTGTACACTATTCATTTACAACCTGAGCACATATTCTTTCATACAAAACGTTATATGGTGTTAATGTATTTTCCATCTGATTTTAGCATATAAAAATAAATCCTTATAAGAATACAAATCTGACATTGTTCTAAGAAGCGATATTTTCGACCCCTGTTGCAAGCATATATTTGGAAGGAAAAGGAAAATCTCTCTGCATGAGCATCAAGATATCTGCTTAGAGCAAAGCCACAAAAAATGAACTTTCACTTCAATGTAGAAGGATGAGAGACACAATTTAATTGAGTCTCACACATGAACTTCAAAGTCACACCAAGAAGTAATTCCAGGCCTTTTCGTGTCCTCTTTATTAAAGGCAGACTCCTCCTCATCCCCTTGGCCTGTCATGTTCGCACTGTGTCCCCTGCTCCCATTGAGTTGGGATTAATGAAATATGTGGTATTACATGTCAAAATAAGAATGAGAGCGTGAGAGAGAGCGAGCGAGCGAGCAAGAGAGAGAATTAAAAAGAAACTCTACCTTTTCCTTCTAGCCTGCTAAGCATAATCTTCTAATGGAGAGTTCAGGCCATACGGGAAGTTTTAGGAATACTGAACTCATCCAAACCCTACCGATTTGACATTGTTCCCATGCTGCAAATTATGTACATTTTCAGTCATGCAACTACATAGAAAATGAATGTCTTGAAACTACAAACAATGTGTTTCTCTGCGACAAGGACAATTCTATTTTCCCTTCAAGCACTTTAAATTAAATTAAGCTCCAACAAATACTGTGGAGGCACCTGATGTGCCATTGCCCACGATGACAAAATACTAGGATGGAAGTACGGCTGGGAATGAGAAGAATGGAACAGCAGCAATGGATGAGTGATAGAATAGAACAGTAAATTATAGAAGAAAAAGATAGAGTAATCAGTATTTCCTTTTTTGTTCTGACATTTTAACGGGTCTACAGGTGCTTGTTTCCGGTCTGAGGCCAACAATCTAACAGCTGTCAACTGTAGTTTGCTCTCATTCGTATTTCAGGCGGCAGCCACATTCCTGGTCTCTCACACACACACACACACACACACACACACACACACACACACACACACACACACACACACACACACACACACACACACACACACACACACACTTTTCATACAACTTAGAGCGTCCCATGTTCAATCGAGTTTAGAATTTAACAAAAAGTCTATGCTTATTTCAGACAAGGTCAATCTAACTACTACACAAAGGAAACTCTCCCATTCACAGAGGATTTTTATAGGCCTGAACTGTGATCCCTGGATGGTACCCAAAGGATGTACGCATGGAACATGGAAAAAACATTAAAGTTACACTGTGGAAGGCTTCTTTGTGGGAGGCCAATGGATTTGGTTGTACTTGTCAGAGCACTGCACTGATTTCCTCCAAGTCAAGCTACACTTCTCCTGAATCTAATTTCCATGAGGATAACTTTCTCTACTGTAGTAATCTAGCCTTAACTGTCCTCATCCACACATACACAGCACCTCTAATGGAAACAATAGAATATATCAACATTTAACAAAGTTGAAAATAATAGAATAACATGCGCCTTTTCTGATTCCAATGGAAAACCAAAGTCAGTTTACCAAGCTGACATTTGAAATAAGGCATAACATGATGTAGCAAAACAAAATGAATGCAAAAGCAGAGAAAAGGTCCATGTCATAAAGGAAAACAGGCAGTCCCTTTCCTAAATCAGTGTTTAAATCCCAAAGATCCTGCGGATGGAGAGGGATGAGAGACACAATTAGTCTCTGTCATCCCAAATGTGTGGGCTTTATTCATCCCTGCTACTCAAAGTAGAGTTAGGCCACTTGCAGCTGAAAGCACCAGCAGAAGCCTTGGGTTTACCCTCTCCTTTCCAGTGCATTCAATCTCCATCTTTCATTTTTAGATGCAGTTTATTTTCCTGCTCATGTTGGAAGGTAAAAACCAGTGGAGACTGACTGCAGTGAGAAAATCTAAATGCCGCTGCTCTGGCTGTCTCAATCCTACCGCTCTACAGGAGTGTCAGGGGTACAAATAGGCAGACAAACAGGAACTGGAGGATGACAGTGAGCCACTAAATCCATGGAAAACCATGGGAGACCAAGACTGCAGAACAAGTAACAGCATGGAGGTTGACCCGATGACTGTCACAGTAGAGGATGAGTAAAGCTAGTTGAACAGGTTGGTTGGCTGACCAAGATAAATACAGTATGTTGGATATTATCCTTCATATTGATAGGTCTTTCTTGTTTCAGCTTTCAATATACGCCATAAACACCACATTTTACAGAAACCAATGTATCAATTGGGCTTCATACCAATGACATAAGCATTTTCTTTAAAGATTTCCCAGACTTTTTCCAATATGTGAGGCGGCCTATGAGAACCCGTTGGATGTCGCAACGACTTATTGTTAGGAAAAAGCCAAAATGCAACGAAAATCCGTTTTTGTGGAAAATGAGATTTTGGCTGTTTTGGATACTTAAGGAAAATACTTAATTTCCAACTTTTTTTACATTTAGCAAGCAAACCCTAGCTAGCACTTTCCTGGCCTGAGAATGTCACAGCTGACTTGTCCCACTCAACATATTATGCTACAGATAAATTAAATCAGGCTGGTTTTGACACAGAATAATTAGCTAGCTAGTTAGTAATGTAGTAGTATAAAGTTGTCATTTACAATCAGCAATGTAGCTATGAAAACAAGTGGGTCGGATTTAGATTTTGTCAACAAATAGCTATACACCAGAGTACACTAACGAGTAATGTTAAAAAAAAAGAGGTTCATACTTCTTCCAATGTTGCTTGATCAGTGGGTAGGCATATTAGCTGGCCAAAATGACATGAAAAGTTATCAAAATATATTAACAGTTTTGCAGTAATTTCAGCAGTTCAGAATTATTTTGATTAAAGAAAGCATAGCAATCGATATGCTATACTAAAGCTGTTTGAAGTGAGAGGCATCTTGCTGTCATTGGTTAGCTAAAGTTGAAGTCGGAAGTTTACATACACTTAGGTTGGAGTCATTAAAACTCATTTTTCAACCACTCCACAAATTTCTTGTTAACAAACTATAGTTTTGGCAAGTCGGTTAGGACATCTACTTTGTGCTTGACACAAGTAATTTTTTCAACAATTGTTTACAGAGAGATTATTTCACTTATAATTCACTGTATCACAATTCCAGAGGGTCAGAAGTTGACATACACTAAGTTGAATGTGCTTTTAAACAGCTTGGAAAATTCCAGAAAATTATTATGTCATGGCTTTAGAAGCTTCTGATAGGCTAATTTACATAATTTGAGTCAATTGGAAGTGTACCTGTGGATGTATTTCAAGGCCTACCTTCAAACTCAGTGCTTCTTTGCATGACATCATGGGAAAATCAAAAGAAATCAGCCAAGACCTCAGAAAAAAAAGTGTAGACCTCCACAAGTCTGGTTCATCCTTGGGAACAATTTCCAAATGCCTGAAGGTAACACGTTCATCTGTACAAACAATAGTACGAAAGAATAAACACCATGGGACGACACAGCCGTCATACCGCTCAGGAAGGAGACGCATTCTGTCTCCTAGAGATGAACGTACTTTGGTGCAAAAAGTGCAAATCAATCCCAGCAAAGGTACTTGTGAAGAGGCTGGAGGAAACAGGTACAAAAGTATCTATATCCACAGTAAAACGAGTCCTATATTGACATAACCTGAAAGGCAGCTCAACAAGGAAGAAGCCACTGCTCCAAAACCACCATAAAAAAGTCAGACAACTGTTTGCAACTGCACATGGGGACAAAGATTGTACTTTTTGGAGAAATTTCCTCTGGTCTGATGAAACAGACCTTTGCTGCTTTGCTGCAGGAGGGACTGGTGCACTTCACAAAATAGATGGCATCACGAGGTAAGAAAATAATGTGGATATATTGAAGTAACATCTCAAGACATCAGTCAGGAAGTTGAAGCTTGGTTGCAAATGGGTCTTTCAAATGAACAATGACCCCAAGCATACTTCCAAAGTTGAGGCAATGTGGCTTAAGGACAACAAAGTCAAGGTTTTGGAGTGGCCATCACAAAGCCCTGACCTCAAGCCTATAGAACATTTGTGGGCAGAACTGAAAAAGCGTGTGCGAGCAAGGAGGCCTACAAACCTGACTCAGTTACACCAGCTCTGTCAGGAGGAATGGGCCAGAATTCACCCAACTTATTGTGGGAAGCTTGTGGAAGGCTACCCGAAACGTTTGACCCAAGTTAAACAATTTAAAGGCAATGCTACCAAATACTAATTGATTGAGTGTATGTAAACTTCTGACCCACAGGGATTGTGATGAAAGAAATAAAAGCTGAAATAAATCATTCTCTCTACTATTATTCTGACATTTCACATTCGTAAAATAAAGTGGCAATCCTGACTGACCAAAGACAGGGAATTTTTACTAGGATTAAATGTCAGGAATTGTGAAAAACTGAGTTTAAATGTATTTGGCTAAGGTGTATGTAAACTTCCGACTTCAACTCTTTGTAATTTTAATCCGCATTCCAATTCTTGCTAACCCTGTCCACTCACCTAAAAGATGCAAATACATTGGATAGGTGTTGATGAATTGTCTACCAAGACAGTTACACCAATCCACTGCATTTAATCTTTGAGGGGGTGCGAAGGAGTGCACAGGCGAGAAGGGGTGCAAGCACACACACACTGTCTTCCCGTTTTTTTGTTAGTCAATCAATCATTGTTGAAGCTGACAGCTGACTTCTCAGATAAATAGCGATGTTACTTGTTGTTTGATTTAGCTAGCTAGTTAGTTGCCATTGCTTTGCACAAAGCTGGCACTATGCTCTGAATTACCGGTAATCAAAGATGATTTTACGGCTAACTTACAGTCACGTCAAACAGTGCAGCCAGAATAACAAGAAAGTAGCTTCATTTGCAGAAGCTGTTTCCTAGTGACATTTATTTGGATACATCCATAACAATAAACTAATGAGGTGCTATTTCACCTAGCATAGAAAATGTGCTCTCTCGTCAGGACACTGTTGTTCAGAGGATTTAGCCAACAACACAGCTAACACAATCACTTCAAACTGAAGCTGGAAAGACTACAAACTAGCTTTGTTTTACCTGTTTAATACAAATCTCAGCTGTTGAAAATCAAATGCTAATCTAAAATAAATGGGAGATGATGTCTAGATGCTTTTTATAGTGGAGATCTAGTTTATAAATTGCCTAGCTGGGTTGATGAACAGAGTAAATGGGGAATTAAACGTCATAGATTTAGCCAGTGGTAACCAATCAGCATTCAGGATTAGATCCCAGTTGTATATAGTCAAATCAAACAAATCTTTCTTTAATGCTTTCATTTTTAAGGATTTGCTGTTGACGGTTCATAATCACACTGAAATGTACATTAGGCTCCAAATCAAATAATGATTATTTAATAACAGTAGTTGCTGTTTAAAAAATAATAAATATAGTGACAATCTCTTTTGAAACAATCAAGATGAGTGTTGGTGTTTTCCTCTCATGCCTCATGCCATGGAATTAGAAAAAAACATTACGTAGTCTTGAGTCTCGCTGGTGACCCAGGTTTAATTACAGGCCAATTACCATTGTTCCACAGAAAAGTGTTATGCTGAAAAAGCTGCTAAGTATTTTTGATATACCAATCTCAGCTATTCTAGCCACAGATGTCAAAGTTATCCATTTTCGCTACACTGTAGGAAAGACAGACATGAGGGACGAGGTTGTAGTGAGACAGCTTCAGATAAAGTATGTGGGGCATTTCTTCTGACAAAACTACATCTCCCAGAAGTCCTTACTCTTTGATGTTTCATGAAAATCACTCATGTGGCCACTAATTGGAGGAATGAATAATGTAATTGATTACATGGGTAACTTTCACATCAGAGAGAGTAAGATTGGACACATAGGACTGTTTTCTATGAATAGACTCTTCTTGGCAGGGCAAAATAGATAGGGGAACAGATGTTGAAACTGCTGAGCGTAAGAGTGAAAAATGGCAGCGTAATGAAAAATTCAGAAGTGCTTATGAACATTAATGTCCATGAGTGGCCGATGAATCATCTTAAGGCAACAATGAAACACACCGAGAACTGCAAAATGAAAAATGATTGAAGTAAATTACCAAACTTAGGTTGAGAATCCTGCACTGCGGAATGCGGAATCTTTTAAATAACAAACTTGCATTTTTTGTGATTTTCTGAAATACAGATGTTGGATCTTAATTTGACCTGTATTGTCAGAGCAAAATAATTGTGCAGCAACGTTGTGTCCATTATGTTACTTGATCGGTGGTTAGGCTATTAGATGGACAAAAGGAGGTTACATGAAAAGTACATGTACATGTTAACATAACCCATACCGAAAATAAATATATGGCCCTATACAGTACAGGTCAAAAGTTTGGACACACCTACCCATTCAAGGGTTTTTCTTTATTTTTACTATTTTCTACATTGTAGAATAATAGTGAAGACATCAAAACTATGAAATAACACATATGGAATCATGAAGTAACCAAAAAAGTGTTAAACAAATATATTTTATATTTGGGATTCTTCAAAGTAGCCACCCTTTGCCTTGATGACAGCTTTGCACACGGTTGGCATTCTCTCAACTAGCTTCATGAGGTAGTCACCTGGAATGCATTTCAATTAACAGGTGTGCCTTGTTAAAAGTTAAATGGTGGAATTTCTTTCCTTCTTAATGTGTTTGAGGGAATCAGTTCTGTTGTGACAAGGTAGTGTTGGTATACAGAAGATAGCCCTATTTGGTAAAAGACCAAGTCCATATTATGGCAAGAACAGCTCAAATAAGCGAAGAGAAACAACAGTCCATCAATACTTTAAATTTCAAGAAATTTGTGCAGTCGCAAAAACCATCAACCGCTATGATGAAACTGTCTCTCATGAGGACCGCAACAGGAAAGGAAGACCCAGAGTTACCTCTGCTGCAGAGGATACGTTCATTAGAGTTAACAGCCTCAGAAATTGCAGACCAAATAAATGTTTCACAGAGTTCAAGTAACAGACACATCTCAACATCAACTATTCAGAAGAGACTGCGTGAATCAGACCTTCATGGTCGAATTGCTGCAAAGAAACCACTACTAAAGGACACCAATAAGAAGAAGAGACTTGCTTGGGCCAAGAAACAAAAGCAATGGACATTAGGCCGGTGGAAAGCTGTCCTTTGGTCTGATGAGTCCAAATTTGAGATTTTTGGTTCCAACCACTGTCTTTGTGAGACGCAGAGTAGATGAACGGATGATATCTGTATGTGTGGTTCCCACCGTGAAGCATGGAGGTGGTGGTGTGATGGTGTAGGGGTGCTTTCCTGGTGACACTATCAATGATTTATTTAGAATTCAAGGCACACTTAACCAGCATGGCTACCACAGAATTCTGCAGCGATAGGCCATCCCATCTGGTTTGTGCTTAGTGGGACTATCATTTGTTTTTCAACAGCACAGTGACCCAAAACACACCGCCAGTCTGTTTAAGGGCTATTTTACCAAGAAGGAGAGTGATGGTGTGCTGCATCAGATGACCTGGCCACCACAATCACCTGGCCTCAACCCAATTGAGATGGTTTTGGATGAGTTGGACCGCAGAGTGAAGGAAAAACAGCCAACAAGTGCTGTCACACAACATAATGCCACAGATTTCTATTAGCTTAGTGGCTAACGGTTAGCTGGCTCAGCATTGAGATAGCTGTACTTGTCTACTGAGATAGTTGTACTTGTCTGTACAGCGTAGTATCTGACTTCAGTGGGAAAATGCTCACCTTCGATGGCCACTGCCACACTGTAGTGTGCTCTTCACGGATGAATACCGTACTGGACAGATGGCAGACATCGTGTATGGTGTTGTGTAGGTGAGCGGTTTTCTTATGTCAATGTTGTGAACAGAGTGCCCCATGGTGGTGGTGGGGTTATGGTATGGGAAGACATAAGCTACAGACAACAAACACAATTGTATTTTAATACACAGAGATGCCATGACGAGATCCTGAGGCCCATTGTTGTGCCATTAATCCTCCGCCATCACCTAGTGTTTGAGCATGATAATGCACGGCCCCATGTCATAAGGATCTGTGCACAATTCCTGGAATCTGAAAATGTCCCAGTTCTTCCATGGCCTGCATACTCACCAGACATGTCACCCATTGAGCATGTTTGGGAAGCTCTGGATCAATGTGTACGACAGTATGTTCAGTATGTTCAGTTCCCACCAATATCCAGCAACTTCGTACAGCCATTGAAGAGGAGTGGGACAACATTCCACAGGCCACAATACAGTAAGCAGCTTGATGAACTCTATGCGAACGAGATGATACAAATGGTGGTCACACCAGATACTGACTGGTTTTCTGATCCATGACCCCTACTTTTTTTTAAAGGTATCTGTGGCTAACAGATGCATATCTGTATTCCCAGTCATGTGAAATCTATAGATTAAGGACTAATGAATTAATTTCTAATGACTGATTTCCTTATATAAACTATAACTCAGTAAAATCTTTGAAATTGTTGCATGTTGCATTTACATTTTTATTCAATATATATTTATAAAACATGGTTTAGATGTTGTTGTTGTAATCAATGACTGTATATAGTTGTAATCCATTTATATTTTGGGCTGAGTCCTCTAAGGATTTCCATTGGGTATTGTTTATGCAAGCTACCACCAGCAGGGGGCGCGAGAACAAAGTAGTTTGCATCTCCCCTCAACTCAACAACATTCGAAGAAGATGCCTGTGACAATTGTTTCTTTTCCTGTCTCTTTTTTCTTTGTTCTCTTAAAAAGGTATGTGGTGTACACAAGCAATTAATCTATAGAAAATGTTAAGAGTCTTAGTGGTTATCTGAGTGATACTTACCTTTTATGTTGAAATTGTAAAGTTTAAATGTGTAAATAGATTGAGTGAAAACTGGTAGCATCTTGACATAGGGATGACTGGGTGTGCGGCTAAGCAAGGCTAGCCCATAGAATAATACAAGATAAAATGGCGCCAGGTAATATTTCTGGTTTGAATTTATTGATTTACAGCACCTCTTAGGTAAAATTGTCATTTATTTTCTACTCCATTTATATGGTCTAGGCCCTGACATCTCCCCACCCAAGATGTTTTTTTTTACTGCTAAGCTAACTGCACTAAAGCTAACCTATCAAGCATATAGGCTTGCTATTAGCTTAGTGCCTACCGTTCTTAGTCCCAAAGAACATCTGGAGGGAGGACATTCAACCAGGCCAACAGTTTCACTGCGATGGCAAGAGTGCTGTTGGGTGCTTTAGATGTTGACATGTTGCTGAAAAGCAACCTGAGCGTTATGTACAGTGATTGTATAGACTGTAGACTTTACAATACTGTCGTACACATTGATCCAGAGCTTCCCAAACATGCTCAATGGGTGACATGTCTGGTGCAGGCCATGGAAGAACTGGGACATTTTCAGTAAACAGTGCCTTCGGGCAGGATTCAAACCACTTTACTTTTTCCACATTTTGTTACATTACAGCCTTATTCTAAAATGTATTAAATATTTTTTTTCAGCAATCTACACACAATAATAACATAATAATAACAAAGTGAAAACAGGTTAAGAATTTTTTGCAAATGTATTAAATATAAAAAACAAAAATACCTTATTTACATAAGTATTTAGACCCTTTGCTATGAGACTCGAAATGGAGCTAAGGTGCATCCTGTTTCCATTGATCATCTTTGAGATGTTTCTATAACTTGGAGTACACCTGTGGTAATTCAATTGAGTGGACATGACTTGGAAACGCACACACTTGTCTATATAAGCTCCCACAGTTGACAGTGTATGTCAGAGCAAAAACCGTGAGGTCGAAAGGAATTGTTCGTAGAGCTCCGAGACAGGATTGTGTCGAGGCACAGATCTGGGGAAGGGTAGCAAAACATTTCTGCAGCATTGAAGGTCTCCAAGAACACAGTGGCCTCCAACATTCTTAAATGGAAGAAGTTTGGAACCACGAAGACTCTTCCTAGACCTGGCCACCCAGCCAAACTGAGCAATCGGGGAAGAAGGGCCTTGGTCAGGGAGGTGACCAAGAACCCGATGGTCACTCTGACAGAGCGCTATAGTTCCTCTGTGGAGATGGGAGAACCTTTCAAAAGGTCAACCATCTCTGCATCACTCCACCAATCAGGCCTTTATGATAGAGTGGCCAGACGGAAGCCACTCCTCAGTAAAAGGCACATGACTGCCCACCTGGAGTTTGCCAAAAGGCAACTAAAGGACTCTAAGACCATGAGAAACAAGATTCTCTGGTCTGATGAGAAACCAAGATTGATCTCTTTGGCCTGTAGCCAAGCGTCACGTCTGGAGAAAAGTTGGCACCATCCCTACTGTGAAGAATGGTGGTGGCAGCATCATGCTGTGGGGATGTGTTTCAGTGGCAGAGACTGGGAGACTAGTCAGGATTAAGGGAAAGATGAACAGAGAAAAATACAGAGAGTTCCTTAATGAAAACTTGCTCCAGAGCGCTCAGGACCTGAGAGTGGGAAAAAGGTTCACCTTTCAACAGTACAACGACTCTGCTAGGCTGCACTCACACTTAACCTGGAAGACAGCCACACCTATGTGTCGTGGGAAATACCGTCCAGCTGGCGACCATGGTCAGCTTGCAGGTGCCTGGCCCACCACAAGGAGTTGCTAGAGCGTGATGGGAGAAGGAAATCGCGGCCAGCCAAACCCTCCTCTAACCCGGACAACGCTGGGCCAATTGTGCGCCGCCTCATGGGTCTCTCGGTCACGGCCGGCGATCGAACACGGGTCTGTAGTGACCCCTCAAGCACTGTGATCCATTTAGTATTTTTAACTGCCATTTAAAAACTGTTCTTTTTGAAGTGCTGAATAGAAAGAATAGTAGATGGTCAATATAATTTTTCGTACAGTATTTCACTATAACTTGACATGCCCAGTTTTTAAAATAATTTGTATCCAATGGCAGGTTATGAGCATGTTGAGAAATATGTCAGTCTTGCAGTTTCATTATCCTTATACAGTACATAGGAGCATTTTTCAGAAATATGGAGTATTGTAAAGCAGTTGGTTACTTAAAAAATGTAGTACGGTGTTGTATGCCATTTCTGCCCCCCATGCAACATTGTACAAGATCACCTTTTTTATGTGACTTGTCAACTGACACTGTAAGCAGAGACACTCGATACTGTATCAATGAAATTCAGATAATGAGTGGAATATATTGTTAGATATAACCCAGGTATTTCAGCAGTGTATTGTACACTACACTATAATTCCAAATGGTAGCACATTAAGTGACTCTTTCCACGTTATCCTATGATGTAGTAATTACATCCATATAAACTCTGCAAAAAAAGAAACTGCGTTTATTTTCAGCAAACTTAACATGTGTAAATATTTGTATGAACATAACAAGATTCAACAACTGAGACATACACTGAACAAGTTCCACAGACATATGACTAACAGAAATTGAATAATGTGTCCCTGAACAACGGAGGGGTCAAAATCAAAAGTAACAGTCAGTATCTGGTGTGGCCACCAGCTGCATTGAGTACTGCAGTGCATCTCCTCCTCATGGACTGCAACAGATTTGCCAGTTCTTGCTGTGAGATGTTACCCTACTCTTCCACCAAGGCACCTGCAAGTTCCCAGACATTTCTGGGGGGAATGGCCCAAGCCCTCACCCTCCGATCCAACAGGTCCCAGACGTGCTCAATGGGATTGAGATCCGGGCACTTCGCTGGCCATGGCAGAACACTGACATTCCTGTCTTGCAAGAAATCACGCACAGAACGAGCAGTATGGCTGGTGGCATTGTCATGCTGGAGGGTCATGTCAAGATGAGCCTGCAGGAAGGGTACCACATGAGGGAGGATGACGTCTTCCCCGTAATGCACAGCGTTGATTGCCTGCAATGACAACAAGCTCAGTCCGATGATGCTGTGACACACCGCCCCAGACCATAACGGACCCTCCTCTTCCAAATCGATCCTGCTCCAGAGTACAGGCCTCAGTGTAACGCTCATTCCTTCGACGATAAACGTGAATCCTACCATCACCAATGTTGAGACAAAACCACGACTCGTCAGAGAAGAGCACTTTTTGCCAGTCCTGTCTGGTCCCGCGACGGTGGGTTTGTGCCCATAGGTGATGTTGATGCCGGTGATGTCTGGTAAGGACCTGCCTTACAACAGGACTACAAGCCCTCAGTCCAGCCTCTCTCAGCCTATTGTGGACAGTCTGAGTACTGATGAACATAACAAGATTGTGCATTCCTGGTGTAACTCGGGCAGTTGTTGTTGCCATCCTGTACTTGTCCCGCAGGTGTGGTGTTCGGATGTACCGATCCTGTGCAGGTGTTGTTACACATGGTCTGCCACTGCGAGGACGATCAGCTGTCCGTCCTGTCTCCCTGTAGCACTGTCTTAGGCGTCTCACAGTACGGACATTGCAATTTATTGCCCTGGCTACATCTGCAGTCCTCATGCCTCCTTGCAGCATGCCTAAGTCACTTTCACGCAGATGAGCAGGGACCCTGGGCATCTTTCTTTTTTGTGTTTTTCAGAGGCAGTAGAAAGGCCTCTTCAGTGTCCTAAGTTTTCATAACTTTGACCTTAATTGCCTACCGTCTAAGCTGTTAGTGTCTTAACGATCGTTCCACAGGTGCATGTTCATTAATTGTTTACGGTTCATTGAACAAGCATGGGAAATAGTGTTTAATAAACCCTTTACAATGAAGATCTGGGAAGTTATTTGTATTTTTATTAATTATCCTTTGAAGACAGGGTTCTGAAAAAGGGACATTTCTTTTTTTGCTGAGTTTATGATTTGGTTTTACCTTTCAACATGGTGGCAGGTAACATAGTGGTTAAGAGCATTGGGCCAGTAACTAAAAGGTTACTGGTTCGAATCACTGAGCTGACTAGGTGAAAAATCTGTTGATGTGCCCTTGAGCAAGGCACTTAACCCTGTAAATCACTCTGGATAAGAGTGTCTGCTAAAAAAAAAAACATTTCAGTTTAAAAGGTGTTTACATACGCCACGGGGTTATCTAATTGAATTACCTAATTTTATTACCTCCTGCCCGGTCATACATCAGGAGGAGTAATATACAGTTTGACAGGACAAACCCTAGATCAACTACTGGCACTGTTTACAAATGCTAATGTTTTATAGTAGCATTTTTGGCACAAATCCAATGCAAGTCATGTACCTATATTAGCATTTCTTTGCTAATAGGGGGTCAAAGGCTGCAGGTGCATTCAGAAAGTATTCAGACTCCTTGACTTTTTCCACATTTTGTTACGTTACAGCCTTATTCTAAAATGGATTAATTTTTTTCTTCTTCCCCTCATCAATCGACACACAATATCCCATAATGACAAAGCAAAAACAGGTTAAAAAAACGGAATTATCACATTTTCTTAAGTATTCAAACCCTTTACTCAGTACTTTGTTGTGCACCTTTGGCAGAGACTACAGCCTCGAGTCTTCTTGGGTATGACGCTACAAGCTTGGCAAACCTGTATATGGGGAGATTCTCCCATTCTTCTCTGCAGATCATCTTAGGTTGGATGGGGAGCGTTACTGCACAGTTATTTTTAAGTGTCTCCAGAGATGTTTGATCGGTTTCAAGTCCAGGCTCTGGCTGGGCCACTCAAGGACATTCAGGGACCTGTCCCGAAGCCACTCCTGCATTATCTTGGCTGTGCGCTTAGGTTTGTTGTCCTGTTTGAAGGACAAAAGTCTGAAGTCCTGTGCGCTCTGGAACAGGTTCATCAATGGCCTCTCTGTACTTTAGTTCGTTAAGCTTTCCCTCGATACTGACTAGTCTCCCAGTCCCTGCAAATGAAAAACATCCCCACAGCATGACCAAGCTTCACCATAATGATGGTGCCAGGTTTCCTCCAGACGTGACGCTTGGCATTCAGGACAACGAGTTTAATCTTGGTTTCATCAGACCAGGGAATCTTGTTTCTCCTGGTCTGAGAGTCCTTTAAGCGGGCTGTCATGTGCCTTTTACTGAGGAGTGGCTTCCGTCTGGCCACTCTAAAGGCGTGATTGGTGGAGTGCTGCAGGGATGGTTGTCCTTCTGGAAGGTTATCCAATCTCCACAGAGGAACTCTGGACCTCTGTCAGAGTGACCATCGGGTTCTTGGTCACCTCCCTGACCAAGGCTCTTCTCCGCAGATGGCTCAGTTTGGCCCGGGCGGCCAGCTCTCGGAAGAGTCTAGGTGGTTCCAAACTTCTTCCATTTAACCTGTTTGGGCTGCAGGGGCAGTATTGAGTAGCCAGATAAAAGGTGCCCATTTCAAACGGCCTCGTACTCAATTCTTGCTCGTACAATATGCATATTATTATTACTATTGGATAGAAAACACTCTCTAGTTTCTAAAACCGTTTGAATTATATCTGTGAGTAAAACAGAACTCATTTGGCACAAACTTCCTGACCAGGAAGTGGAAACTCTGAAAACTATGCTCTGTTCTAGGTCCTGCCTATAAATGGGCATGATACGTATTAGTATACATGCACGTCATACACCTTCCCCTAGATGTCAAGAGGCAGTGAGAGAAGAAATGGAGTGTTTATCTTGGTCTGAGTTGGAATAAATCCTCTTGGAAAGACGTGTCACCCATTTCCTGTTTTCAGGAAGGCGCGAGAAGGAACCGGGGACTGCCTTCTGAAAAGCTGTCGTTATAGGCGACTACTATCTCCGGCTTTGTACATGTGACAATATCATCGTAAAGTATGTTTTTTCAATATAGTTTTATTAGATTATTGAAATTTATTCGGGACGTTAGGCGTGTTGCGTTGTGTGCCTTTGTTCAGGAAGGAGAGCTTCGCGCCACTTGGCTAGTGCGCTTGCTAATTCAAGAGGGAAAAAGGACGTTCTAAATCCAAACAACGATTGTTCTTGACAAAGGACCTCTTGTACAACATTCTGATGGAAGCTTATCAAAAGTAGGACCCATTTTATGATGCTATTTCATATATCTGTCGAACTGTGTACTATTAGTTTTGCGCCCAGGTTTTGGGCACTCGCTCGCCATAACGTAAGCCTTCTGTCGTAATGAAGTTATTTTTAGAATTCTAACACGGCGATTGCATTAAGAACTAGTGTATCTATCATTTCCTATACAATATGTATTTTTTAGTTATGTTTATGAATAGTCATTTGGTCAGAATATGTGTGTCAGAAAAAGTGTCAGAAAAATATCCGGACGTTGTGGGAAAAATATGCTACTTTAGCACAATGTATAACCACTGATTTCAGCTCTAAATATGCACATTTTCGAACAAAACATAAGTGTATGTATAACCTGATGTTATAGGACTGTCATCTGATGAAGCTTATCAAGGTTAGTCAAAAATTATATATATTTTGCTGGTTTGTTACGATCGCTAACCTTTGCTACTGGGGAATGGCTTGTGTTTCTGGCTATTGTGGTAAGCTAATATAACGCTATATTGTGTTTTCGCTGTAAAACACTTAATAAATCGGAAATATTGGCTGGAATCACAAGATGCCTGTCTTTCATTTGCTGTACACTATGTATTTTTCAGAAATGTTTTATGATGAGTATTTAGGTATTTGACGTTGGTGTCTGTAATTATTATGGCTGCTTTCGGTGCAATTTCTGATTGTAGCTGCAATGTAAACTATGATTTATACCTGAAATATGCACATTTTTCGAACAAAACATAGATTTATTGAATAACATGTTATAAGACTGTCATCTGATGAAGTTGTTTGTTGGTTAGTTTGGTTGGTTCTTGGTTAGTTAGGTTGGCTTTGTGCATGCTACCTGTGCTATGAAAAATGTCTGTCCTTTTTTGTATTTGGTGGTGAGCTAACATAAATATACGTGCTGTTTTCGCTGTAAAACATTTTAAAAATCGGACATGTTGGCTTGGATTCACAAGATGTGTACCTTTCATTTGCTGTATTGGACTTGTTAATGTGTGAAAGTTAAATATTTCTAAAAAATATATTTTGAATTTCGCGCCCTGCACTTGAAGTGGCTGTTGTCATATTGTGGCCGGCCTCGGGCTTGCAGCCAGAAGAATTAAGACTGATGGAGGCTGCTGTGTTCTTGGGTACCTTCAATGCTGTAGAATGTTTGTTGGTATACTTCCCCAGATCTGTGCCTCGACACAATCCTGTCTCGGAGCTCTACAGACAATTCCTTCGACCTCATGGCTTGGTTTTTTCTTTAACATGCACTGTCATATGTGGGACCTTATATAGACATGTGTGCCTTTCCAAATCATATCATATCAATTGAATTTAATACAGGTGGAATACAGGTCTACAATCAAGTTGTAGAAACATCTCAAGGATGACCATTGGAAACAGGATGCAGCTGAGCTCATTTTCGAGTATCATAGCAAAGGGTCTGAATACTTATGTAAATATGGTATTTATGTTTTTTTGCAAAATTTCTAAAAACCTGTTTTTGCTTTGTCACCATGGGGTTTTGTGTGTAGATTGATGATGGAAAAAAGCTATTTTATCAATTTTAGAATAAGGCTATAACGTGACAAAATGTGGAAAAAGTCAAGGGGTCTGAATACTTTCCGAATGCACTTTATTTCTATTTTATCTTGACAACAAGGAACTCTGCTTCAATGGACAAACAAATCACATCATGGATGGTATGACTATCTGAGACTGTTATTTAAAAAAAAATCTATTTTGTTTTATTTCACAAATAATCAGAACCAGAAACATAAAGTCTAGGTATAGAGAAATAGTAAACCAATAAAGTTCTCATCTCAGAGAGTGAGAGCGGCATTATATGAGTATCTGCAATGCGTCCACACAGGTTTTTCATATTCATATCAAGTTATTTTTCTATTAATTTTGAGAGTATTGCCATTTCCACATTGAGATAACTTGCATGCAATCATCCTCTCCCCTTCATGCTTCAGTGGAGGCCTCAGAGACAGAGATTCTTTCTACAGTACCTGCTGGCGATACTGGAGGGGAAGTTTTTTTATTAGCACCTGATGCTGCTTCCTTTAACAAACTAAAAGTTTGTTTGTTATCAAGTACAAGCAACACATTCTGCATACCAGCAAACTCTGCCTTCAGAGTGATGTTTCCACAGTAAACGGATGTAAATTATACCTTGCTGTGACAAGGATTTCAATGATTTCCTGTTGCAATGGCACTGTCACATTGTGACTCAGTAATTCCAACATTACAGTGACATTACTACTATACGTCGACCAGCGTGCAAACTCCAGTTCCATTTACTGTTATTTAAAGTTTTTCATCCATCCATTATGGATCCATTATGGCTGTATCCATATTAATGTACAGTATAAGCTTTTGATTGTTCTTTAAATTGAGGTATTTGGTAGTTCAAATGTCTATGCACAATGGAATGTCCAAATTCAGTGCTCGGTTAAAAGGTTACGCGTCTGCTATCTCAGTGCTTAGTCGACATCTTAACTTGAGGCACAACTCGGGGGTATCTTCGGATGGGGCCACAGTGTCTCCTGACCGCTCCTGTCTCAGCCTCCAGTATTTATGCTGCAGTAGTTTATGTGTCGGGGGGCTAGGGTCAGTTGGTTATACCTGGAGTACTTCTCCTGTCTTATCCAGTGTCCTGTGTGAATTTAAGTATGCTCTCTAATTCTCTCGTTCTCTCTTTCTTTCTCTCTCTCTGAGAACCTGAGCCCTAGGACCATACGTCAGGACTACCGGGCATGATGACTCCTTGCTGTCCCCAGTCCGCCTGGCCTTGCTGCTATTCCAGTTTCAACTGTTCTGCCTGCGATTACGGAACCCCTACCTGTCCCAGACCTGCTGTCTTCAACTCTTAATGATCGGCTATGAAAAGCCAACTGACATTTATTCCTGATTATTATTTGACCATGCTTGTCATTTATGAACATTTTGAAAATATTGGCTCTCTCTAATTTTCTCCTTCTCTCTTTCTTTCTCTCGGAGGACCTGAGCCCTAGGACCATACGTCAGGACTACCGGGCATGATGACTCCTTGCTGTCCCCAGTCCGCCTGGCCTTGCTGCTATTCCAGTTTCAACTGTTCTGCCTGCGGTTATGGAACCGCCACCTGTCCCAGACCTGTTGTTTTTCAACTCTTAATGATCGGCTATGAAAAGCCAACTGAAAATTATTCATGATTATTATTTGACCATGCTTGTCACTTATGAACATTTTTGAACATCTTGGCATAGTTCTGTTATAATCTCCACCCGGCACAGCCAGAAGAGGACTGGCCACCCCTCATAGCCTGGTTCCTCTCTAGGTTTCTTCCTAGGTTTTGGCCTTTCTAGGGAGTTTTTCCTAGCCACCGTGCTTCTACACCTGCATTGCTAGCTGTTTGGGGTTTTAGGCTGGGTTTCTGTACAGCACTTCGAGATATTAGCTGATGTACGAAGGGCTATATAAAATAAACTTGATTGAACTCCCATACCACTTTTCAAAAGTTATCTTTATTTTGCCTGTGTCTTCAGATGGGGTTCTTTTCACTCCCTAACATTACTCTTTTATTTGTATAAAAGGAGAGAATACAGCCTTGATCACTTGTACTTGACAGAGAACACGACAGCCATCAGTGCAAGCTACTTAATGTGCATGACTCCTCTCCCTGTTACTTCTCTATCGTTTAAAGCTTTGGGGAATTCTTATCTCCTGCCAGAGTAGGACAGCATAGTGCAGAGCATTGCAATTTCACAGCAGATACATCTTTCCTCTTGTCCTGCCATTGATCTTCAGGAGTGACCTCACAAAGGTCACTTCTGTTGTTACATCTGGCTTTGGAGAATCTAGGAACTTAAAGACATTGGGATCTGTGGAATATGTGACTTACCACCTGGATTCGGTCTTATGTAACAAAATTTGAAATATATATATATATATTTTTTTTTACATTGGATAAAAGTAGAGACTCAGAGCTACAAAACGGTATATCATACACAGTAATTCTGCTTTGAAAGTTGAAACAATTGTAAACTCACTTTTGAGAAAAGGGCCTTTGAATGTTTTGGTACATACTGGAGAGCTCTCCTTCGTCTACACCCATTCAGCATTGTTCACACCCTCTTAAGCCAGCCCCACCCATATTTTTAAGGATTCACATGAGGTCATGTGCTAAACATGAGTGTAGTAGTGTAGTAAAGATTATGACTAAAAGTGGTAGTAGCCTACAATAAGAAAAAATTCCAGGTAAACAGAAAGTATCCAGATAAACATATTTTATAATTATTAGATGACGCTTACAAGGATACATTTGTCTAAATTGATGGGTCATGTGAAAGAAATGCTATAACCCAGAGTGGTGGAAAAAGTTGAGTAAAACTTGAGTAAAAGTATGAATAATTTCAAATTCCTTATATTAAACCAGACGGCACAATTGTTTACTTTTTTATTGATGGACAGCCAGGGGCACACCAACAAACAGACATAATTTACAAACAAAGCATTTGTGTTTAGTGAGTCTGCCAGATCAGATGCAGTAGGGATGTTCTCTTGATAAGTGTGTGATTTTGAAAAATTTCCTGTCAAAAGGTAACAAGTACTTTTGAACTTTCCTGTCAAAAGGTAACAAGTACTTTTGGGTGTCAGGGAAAATGTATGGAGTAAAAAGTACATTATTTTCTTCGGAATGTAGTGCAGTAAAAGTTGTAAAAAATATAAAGAGTAAAGTAATAAGTAAAAATAAGTAAATAAGTAAGTAGATAAGTAAAAATACTTTTTGGGGGTAAGTACTTTTGACCTCTGCCCAAATGCCTTCACACCAGTACATTAGCATACTTAATATACTGTTACACACACTTTTACCACATAGTATTCCATACATAAGTTAAGGCCATGCAACCTGAGTTGAAACCTGAGTGAGTTGCACATGTACAGTACATAAACAGATGCATGCGTCATATATTTATGTGATAGACACTTGAAACGTTCACATGATATTGTTGTGGTATGTCACAAAATCATGTTACGACCAAACATATCAATATTAATGTTATATATTAATATTTTGCAAAGTCTTGCTACAGTAAGTGGATGGGTCTCTACAGAAGGTGTAAAGGGTACAGCACAATGATTACTTGCATAGTAGAAATATCAGAAATAGATAGTGTCAAAATAAAATACAGTATGTACAGTACAATAACAATAACGATATCAGTGATAGACGAGGTAGTTATATGCATACAATCAGGGGTAAAGTGGCTGAGCAGCAGGATAAAAAAATTGTAGCAGCAACGTATGGCGTGTGTGTTAGGAGAGTCATTTGAATAGAGGCACTGCAGATAGTGCTGATGACTGGTTGGTCCGAACAACGCATGAACAAGGGAATCTATATTCGGAGAGCCTGTTTCTGTCCTGCCCTTGACTTTGGTGCAGGGCATGCGATGTCCATAGTCTCTTAGTCGCAAAACTCTCTAATCTTCTCAAAAAGATACGTTTGTCTAGCTGTGTCCAGTCTAGGTCGTGCTTGTACAGGCAGACAATCTATGGGAGGAAGGATGTCAGCGTTAAACAGAAGCTTAAACCTGGTTCCGACAGTCCGAACGCTCCTTGACGACAACAACACCAGGCTCCAGAGCATCGAAGCTATAAAACAGGGAATAACAAACTGGCTTCCAGAATAGAAAGAGGAGTGGGAGGCCTCGGTGCACAACTGAGTAAGAGGACAAGTACATTAGAGTGTCTAGTTTGAGAAACAGACGCCTCACAAGTCTTCAACTGGCAGCTTCATTAAATAGTACCCGCAAAACACCAGTCTCAACATCAACAGTGAAGAGGTAACTCCGGGATGTTGCTATTCTCAGTTGTGCACCGGGGCTCATTTGTGCACCGGGTCCTCCTACTCTTTCTTTCTGGTTAGAGCCAGTTTGCGCTGTTCTGTGAAGGGAGTAGTAAACAACGTTGTACGAGATCTTCAGTTTCTTGGCAATTTCTCGCATGGAATAACCTTTATTTCTCAGAACAAGAATAGACTGACGAGTTTCAGAAGAAAAGGTCTTTGTTTCTGGCCATTTTGAGGATGTAATTCAACCCACAAATGCTGATGCTCCAGATACTCAACTAGTCTGAATGACAGTTTTATTGCTTCTTTAATCAGTACAACAGTTTTCAGTTGAGCTAACATAATTGCAAAAGGGTTTTCTAATGATCAATTAGCCTTTTAAAATGATAAACTTGGATTAGCTAAAACAACGTGCCATTGAAACACAGGAGTGATGGTTGCTGATAATGGGCCTCTGTACGCCTATGTAGATATAACCTTTTTTTTTTTTTTTTAATCACCCGTTTCCAGCTACAATAGTAATTTACAACATTAACAATATCTGCACTGTATTTCTGATAAATGTTAATGGACAAAATGTTTTGCTTTTCTTTAAAAAACAAGGACGTTTCTAAATGACCCCAATCTTTTGAACAGTAATGTAAATCAGGGATTTCCTCATCGCCTGATTCATTTTCAGAGTCGGAAAGAGTCAGCATGGCACGATCGACCTCCAGAAAGTAGTCCATCACAACTTTTTCCCACTGACCTTTGTCGATAGTGCCTGATAAATTCAGGACAGCAATGTTATTGAGAGCAGTAGCAACATATTTGCAGTTCCCCATGGCTAACGTCATATCTTCAGAGAAAACTGCAGTAGAAAGGATTATCTACGCATAACGAGCAGCTCATTTTATAGACACAAGATCGCAAAACAATCTGAAACTCATCTCTCGGCATGTCCAGCCCACTCATTATCTCAACTTATCATGGCTAGCAGGAAGGTTCCTGACTTTTTCTTTGGCTAAACCAACTAGGCTCTTAATTTAACAACATTTGTATTCACAAATGGCATAAAAGTATGTTATTAAGGCACATGAAAGTTCACATGTTCGAAAAGGCATTTCTGCCCAAAAATGCATTTTGATAAAAATATGTTTTAGGTTCAAACGGCTCTCCTGTGAAGTCATAAGTGCTATGCATTTGATGTGGGTGGCACATTTAATTAGTGAGAATTCTTGTTTGCTAAAATTAAGTTAGTCTGATAGTGAAAAATAGCCGACAAAGGTAGGTTTATTAGACAAAGACAATGTAATGCAATGACATCTGTAATGGAAATAGTAGGAATGGATAAATTATCAAACAATCTACAACATTTTGATCTGTTCAACAGAGGTGGATTTTTCTTTTGGCGAACTTCCCCAGGTGTGGTTCTTGAGTTAACCTCTTGAGAATATAGGGGGTGCTATTTCGACTTAGTGAAAATTGGTCTCCAAATTAAACTGCCTCGTACTCAATTCTTGCTCGTACAATATGCATATTATTATTACTATTGGATAGAAAACAATCTCTAGTTTCTAAAACCGTTTGAATTATGTCTGTGGGTGAACCAGAACTCTTTCTGCAGCGAAATCCATGACAGGAACTGCGAAGGTCTGAAAATTAGGCTCTGTTCTCAGATCAGTTTAAAGCTCTGTATGTATCCTATGGGTCGACATGAACTGCACCCGCCTTCCCCTGGATGTCAGTAACCAATGAGAAGTGGAATGGAGTGTCTACGTAGTTCTCAGAGTTTATAAAAGGCCAAGGAACGAGGGGAGCTCTCTTTTCGACGTTCGTCATTGCGCAAAGCAGGACCTCAGGATGGCATTTTGAAACGCTCAGTTATCGACCTTAGATATATCCGTCTGTAATTTAATTCGATATAGGTGTTAGAAACATCATAACGAAGTTATTTTAAACCGAGTTATATCAGTTTATGCGAGTATATTGCTATTTTCGGAATTTCCTTAGTATTGCGTTTGGAGGATTTGGGCATGCTGTGGCCACATAGCTATTCTTAGCTGCTAATTCCGAAGTTGAAGACGACGTTTTACAACCAAGCAACGATTATTTTGGACAAGGGACCACTTGCACAAGATTCTGATGGAAGCTCGTCCAAAAGTAAGAGCTATTTATGATGTTATTCCGTATTTATGTGGAAAAATGTAAACGGATTTGTCCGCCATTATTGCGGCACTAGTCTGGCTGTAACGCACACTGTATGTCTAGTAACGTTAATTTTAAAAATCTAACTCAGCGGTTGCATTAATAACTAATGCATCTTTCATTTGATGTCCAACCTGTATTTTTTAGTCAAGTTTACGATTATTTATTGATTAGATTAGGTGCCTTTCCAAGATGGCGCCGGCCAGAATGCATGACCTGTTGCCACTGATCACATTGTATAACCACGATTTGTGCTGCTAAATATGCACATTTTCGAACAAAACCTATATGGATTGTGTAATATGATGTTACAGGACTGTCATCTGAAGAATTCTGAGAAGGTTAGTGAAAAATTAATTTATTTTGGTGGTGAATACGTTATCGCTGTGTTTGGCTGGAATCAATGCTGTTGTCTGGTTTGCTATTGTGGTAAGCTAATATAACGATATATTGTGTTTTCGCTGTAAAACACTTAGAAAATCTGAAATATTGTCTTGATTCACAAGATCTGTGTCTTTCAATTGCTGTACGCTGTGTATTTTTAAGAAATGTTTTATGATGAGTAATTAGCTAATACACGATGGTCTCTGTAGTTATTCTAGTCATTTTAGTGAGAGTTGTGATGGGGGGTGCAATTGTAAACTATGATTTATACCTGAAATATGCACATTTTTCTAACAAAACATATGCTATACAATAAATATGTTATCAGACTGTCATCTGATGAAGTTTTTTCTTGGTTAGTGGCTATTTATATCTTTATTTGGTCGAATTGGTGATAGCTACTGATGGAGTGAAAATATGGTGGAGTAAGAAAAATTGTGTCTTTTGCTAACGTGGTTAGCTAATAGATTTACATATTGTGTCTTCCCTGTAAAACATTTTAAAAATCAGAAATGGTGGCTAGATTCACAAGAAGTGTATCTTTCATCTGGTGTCTTGGACTTGTGATTTAATGATATTTAGATGCTAGTATTTACTTGTGACGCTATGCTAGGCTATGCTAGTCAGCTTTTTTACTGGTGGGGGTGCTCCCGGATCCGGGTTTGGGAGGAACTAGAAGTTAATTAAGCAAATAACATCCCATCATGCTTAGGGTTATGAATAAAAATGCAGGGCAGGCCATTGTTTGCGCCATTATTTTTAGGCTGTTCCCCATAAGATGACAATGGCCCCATCCACAGGGCACGAGTTGTCACTGAATGGTTTGATGAGCATGAAAAGGATGTAAACCATATGGTACCTGTCGTGGAATATTCTAATCAAGTGAGAGAGACTGTCATTTCTTCAAACAATCATCTTTATTCAATATTGATTAATTATTGCAATAATGAGACTAGTCAACCAAACACTCTTGACTGTCGGGCCGAGAAGCCTAACCCTTACAGAAATGCAGAGTTCTTTATATAGTAGATCTAAAAATGCTTAGTCATGGCTGGTTCCACCCCTCCCATGCAGACCAAGGGGCATCATAAACCACTCTGGATTCATCCTGTTGTTATCTTCTAGCGACTCAGAAACCCAGATCCGGGAGCACCCCCCACCCCCCCACACTGATTAGCATCGCTAGCATAGCGTCACAATTAAATAGTAGCATCTAAATATCATTAAATCACAAGTCCAAGACACCAAATGAAAGATACAGATCTTGTGAATAAAGCCACCATTTCAGATTTTTAAAATGTTTTACAGGGAAGACAAAATATGTAAATCTATTAGCTAACCACGTTAGCAAAAGACACCACTTTTCTAACTCCATCAGTTTCTTACTCCATCAGGTGCTATCACCAATTCGACCAAATAAAGATATTGATAGCCACTAACCAAGAAAAAACTTCATCAGATGATAGTCTGATAACATATTTATTGTATAGCATAGGTTTTGTTAGAAAAATGTGCATATTTCAGGTATAAATCATAGTTTGCCATTGCAGCCACCATCACAAATCTCCCCAAAGCGACTAGAATTACTACAGAGAGCAACGTGTATTACCAATTTACTCATCATAAAACATTTCTTAAAAATACACAGCTCACAGCAATGGAAAGACACAGATCTTGTGAATTCAGACAATATTTCAGATTTTCTAAGTGTTTTACAGCGAAAACACAATAAATCGTTATATTAGCATACCACAATAGCAAACGTTACCCGAGCATTGATTCAAGCCAAAGAGAGCGATATCGTTATCATCGCCAAAATATATTAATTTTTTCACTAACCTTCTCAGAATTCTTCCGATGACACTCCTGTAACATCATATTACAACATACATATAGAGTTTGTTCGAAAATGTGCATATTTAGCCACAAAAATCGTGGTTATACAATGAGAATAGTAGCAAAACTGGTCTGAAAATGTCGGGCGCCATCTTTGAGAGTGATCTAGCCTAATCGATAACTAATCATAAACTTGACTAAAAAATACAGGGTTGACAGGAATCGAAAGACAAATTAGTTCTTAATGCAATCGCTGAATTACATTTCTAAAATTATCCTTACTGTGCAATACCGGGTCCGCCAAAGCGAAGCTACACAAAACAAAATGGCGATATATGCGTTTAACATTTTTCAACAGAACAGCGATTTATCATCATAAATAGTTCTTACTATGAGCTGTTCTTCCATCAGAATCTTGGGCAATGTATCCTTTCTCGGGTCTAATCGTCTTTTGGTCGAAAGATGTCCTCTTGTCCCGTCGAAATGGCCACTAACGTTCGACCGGTACTGGAAACGTGCCCAGCGCTTCAAAGTGCATCACAAAGAAATGCCTCAAAATCGCACTAAACGGATATAAATTGCTATAAAACGGTTTAAATTAACTACCTTATGATGTTTTTAACACCTATAACGAGTAAAAACATGACCGGCGATATAGAAGTGCCTAAACCATAGCTTGGAAGGAGGCCAGTCCCGACGTCCATCGTGCGTCAGGCGCAGGAAGAAAAGAAAGCTACTTCCGCCTTGTGGTCTTTTATACAGGCCCTGATTGCGCAATCGACTCCATTCAAATTGTCACCTCTTACTGACATCTAGAGGAAGGCGTGGGCAGTGTTTGTATCCTCATAGCATTTACAGGGACATTAAAACTGACCTGGGACCAGAGGCCAAGATTTCTGAAATCTCACTCCCTGTCAGGAAAAGTGCTGTAGAATGAGTTCTGTTCCACTCAGAGACATAATTCAAACGGCTATAGAAACTAGAGAGTGTTTTCTATCCAATAATAACAATAATATGCATATTGTACGAGCAAGAATTGAGTACTAGGCAGTTTAATTTGGCAACGTCAAAAAAAAAAAAATGCTAACAGCACCCCCTATTGACAAAAAGTTATGTTGTCCCATCCCTCCAACAGAGTTCCAGACACTTGCAGAGTCTATGTAGTAGTGGCCCAAAGCCCTATTATTAAGACACTTCATGTTGATGTTTCCTTTATTTTGGCAGTTGCCTGTAGATGAGCATGGCATCAACCACTTAGTTTTTATTCGATATTGTAGGTTTTTGCATCATTACGTCAAGCTGTTTTTATCAAAACAAGACAGTTCAATGGAAACACACCGTAACAGGCAATTGAACACACACAAGCACACACACACACACGCACTTCAACCTTCAGTTAAGACATCCTTAACCTTCAATAAACAAGCTTTTAGTTTCATCCAAAGCTGGCCTTCAACCCTTCCCCATACCCCACAATCATCAGAAACCATCCCACTGAGCCAGCCGTAACATGGGCTGCCTACGGAGGCAGCTGCAGACATGAGGATAATACCAATGGGTTCCGACAGACAGCTGAGCTCTAGGAGGCATGCTCCTCTTATTCTATCATTCCTCATTTCAAGGGATAAATTGTCCCGATTATGTGATCTGACCAGTAAAACTCACATCCCTATTCATTTCCAAAATCTGCCATTGAAAAGAGCTACAGTAGCCATTGTCTAGCTATAATTAGGACATCCAGCAGACAGTTATTTAGGCAGAATCTGTGCATTTTACACCATTGAAGCTTGTAAGTGCTGAAAGTGGTTATCACGTAATAACATGAAGAGAGAAGAGGAGAGAGGTGAGGATGTGAGGATAGGAGAATTTATAGGAAAAGGAGGGGAGAGGCAGGGGGAGGTTGGGAGAGAAGAGGAGCATGAAAACATTCTTTCCATGCATTTTTTAAATAAGACATGAAGCTAGTTTTCTGGTCTAGCAATGTGTTACTGACAGAGGCTCTATGCCAGTCGTTTTTTTTGGGCCCCTAAGTCCCCATGTTTTTTAGGCATTTGGCTATAGTCTATGTAGGGGGATGATTTTTCAGGTTTCTGCATTTGAACCTCTTTCAGTCCCTGCTGTAGGGTACCAAGCTGGCCAGCAGCAGAGCCCTGTATTGGAGGATATCCATTACTCTACACAGTAATACTTTACCTTGGTTAACTTCAGTGCTGTTCTCTGGTCCCATAAGTGTGTGCTTAGCCATTCTGGGCTGACTGCACAGTGTTGGACCAACACACACACATTCACACACACGGAAGCACGGATGCCTGCACACGCAAGCATATGCACACACGCAAGCATACGCACACATGCATATGCGTACACAGACACACACTTCTATTTCACTTCCTTATTTTGGGAGGCTTCATACTCTGGAGAATTCTGACTAGATGAGAACTACTAAATTCATACAATTTTGAATCAATTAAATATATTGGTGGGTCATGTTTCGGAGGACGCATTACTCGAAGTTCACCTCTGGAGCCCGCGCTGAGACAAGATCGAAATTGGGGAGAAAAAGGGGGTAAAAATATGTTTTTTTAATATATATATATATATAAGTTCTCCCACTTAAAAAGATGAGAGAGGCCTGTAATTTAAAAAAAATCCAGAAAATCACATTGTAGGATTTTTAATGAATTTATTTGCAAATTATGGTGGGGCCTCCCGGGTGGCGCAGTGGTCTAGGGCACTGCATCGCAGTGCTAACTGCGCCACCAGAGTCTCTGGGTTCGCGCCCAGGCTCTGTCGCAGCCGGCCGCGACCGGGAGGTCTGTGGGGCGACGCCCAATTGGCATAGCGTCATCCGGGTTAGGGAGGGTTTGGCCGGTAGGGATATCCTTGTCTCATCGCGCTCCAGCGACTCCTGTGGCGGGCCGGGCGCAGTGCGCGCTAACCAAGGGGTTTCCTCCGACACATTGGTGCGGCTGGCTTCCGGGTTGGAGGCGCGCTGTGTTAAGAAGCAGTGCGGCTTGGTTGGGTTGTGCTTCGGAGGACGCATGGCTTTCGACCTTCGTCTCTCCCGAGCCCGTACGGGAGTTGTAGCGATGAGACAAGATAGTAATTACTAGCGATTGGATACCACGAAAATTGGGGAGAAAATGGGATAAAAAAATAAAAAAATTAAATAAAAAAAATTAAAAAAATAATGGTGGGAAATAAGTATTTGGTCAATAACAAAAGTTTATCTCAATACTTTGTTATATACCCTTTGTTGGCAATGACAGAGGTCAAACGTTTTCTGTAAGTCTTCACAAGGTTTTCACACACTGTTGCTGGTATTTTGGCCCATTCCTCCATGCAGATCTCCTCTAGAGCAGTGATGTTTTGGGGCCAAAAAGCTTTTTTACCAAAAAGCTCTATTTTGGTTTCATCTGACCATATGACATTCTCCCAATCTTCTTCTGGATCATCCAAATGCTCTCTAGCAAACTTCAGACGGGCCTGGACATGTACTGGCTTAAGCAGGGGGACACGTCTGGCACTGCAGGATTTGAGTCCCTGGCGGCGTAGTGTGTTACTGATGGTAGGCTTTGTTACTTTGGTCCCAGCTCTCTGCAGGTCATTCACTAGGTCCCCCCGTGTGGTTCTGGGATTTTTGCTCACCGTTCTTGTGATCATTTTGACCCCATGGGGTGAGATCTTGCATGGAGCCCCAGATCGAGGGAGATTATCAGTGGTCTTGTATGTCTTCCATTTCCTAATAATTGCTCCCACAGTTGATTTCTTCAAACCAAGCTGCTTACCTATTGCAGATTCAGTCTTCCCAGCCTGGTGCAGGTCTACAATTTTGTTTCTGGTGTCCTTTGACAGCTCTTTGGTCTTGGCCATAGTGGAGTTTGGAGTGTGACTGTTTGAGGTTGTGGACAGGTGTCTTTTATACTGATAACAAGTTCAAACAGGTGCCATTAATACAGGTAACGAGTGGAGGACAGAGGAGCCTCTTAAAGAAGCCTCTTACAGGTCTGTGAGAGCCAGAAATCTTGCTTGTTTGTAGGTGACCAAATACTTATTTTCCACCATAATTTGCAAATAAATTCATTAAAAATCCTACAATGTGATTTTCTGGATTTTTTTTCCTCATTTTGTCTGTCATAGTTGAAGTGTACCTATGATGAAAATTACAGGCCTCTCTCATCTTTTTAAGTGGGAGAACTTGCACAATTGGTGGCTGACTAAATACTTTTTTGCCCCACTGTATATATTGGCGGGTTGACCCGACAACCCGCGCTTCATAACACCCACCTTTAAATGTGTATTTTAATTAAGGAATGTGATCTAACAACCCTGGATGGGACTAGGCTACTTGAGTGCAAACAGCAAAATATATTTATGATTTATATCATGCATATTATGAGCATTTTGGTTGGTACAAAGGTTTTCATGGCCAATAAATGAGGACTGAAATAACACCAAACACAACCTTAATGTTATATGTAGGCCTACCATACATTTCATTCAATTATTCATAATCATGGTAAACTATCGAGTCCCCTTACAAAATCACATCTGATTGGGCACAAGCCTTTAGTAGCCCTATTAAGCTACTGCAGACCACAAAAAAGCCTATAGGCTATATCTGACCAATGGGAAAATATTGGAGAATATGGCCTGTTAATATTCGAATTCCTCATTAGCCATGCACATATGGCTTGGGTAAACTGTCAAACTCTGATAACATGATAATTGCGCGAATTGCATATTCTATGAATAATACTCAATCACTGTGTAAAGTACGCTATACTGCAACCCTTTCCATCATATCCTAGTTGTGACAATGTTGTGGGTGATCCAAGAGCCCTGTTCTGTTGTAACTGAGCAATTTGAGTTTGATCCCAAATTCAATGCAGTTCAACTCGTGACCGTCAACTGTGAAAAGCCTATAGTTCACGTGGTGCACCAGTAATGTGCATTGGCAGGCGTAATTTCCCAAGTACGATAATTGTGTTTGGAATGTACTGTTGCAATAGTAGGCTAATCATATAAATGTGACACACTTTATATACAGTAGGCCTACACTTTACATATTTGCCTAGGCCTACTTAGGCTATTAATTAGTGAGATTCTGACAGCAACCTAAATGCAAAACATTCCCCATATTGATCCTTACCTCGAGGCACTGCTCCCGGTGTCAGACAACAATCATTAGGCAGAATTTCACTGAGTTATAAAATGAAGTATGTGTCCGGTGTATGTAGATATAATCCTTTCCCCGTTGTCCATCAGACACCGTCAACCCGCGCTACTCTTCACAGACAGAGGGGTCGAAACCGACCGTGTTTTTAGTCAGTCTCTAATCTCGTTAATACCAGGTTGCATGTCTGGTGCCTGAAATAACGGTTCACTTTCACTTATGCGGCAAAGTTCTTAGAAGGCTTTACAAGCTAAAATGTTTCCCTCGACGGAGTCTCATCTGCCGAGAGGGAGAGGAGGCAGTCAGCTTTCAATGTGAGGGTTGTCGGGTGTAGGCTGCTTACCATTCCTGACAGGTGGCTAGTGTTTATGCCTCCCGCTGAAGGCGCACTGCATTTACACAGACGCGTGAACAGCTCAAACCCTTCCCTGACCGGATTAGGCCGACCCAATCGTGTAGTTGTGTTTTCTGTTGAACTCTAGCACCATCCACAGTTTGCCCGGAGAGTCAGTGACAATCAAAGCATAACGTGTAATTACTGTTGGATGTACGATATATCAGTAATAGCCTACATATTTGTTAATCAATTTACAATTGACCGTTTCTACCCAGTGGACATAAAACGTGATAAAGACATAATTTACAGTTTGAAATCTGGTCGAGATGTTTTCTAACCAGAACACAACCTGATTAATATGTATTTTCATCACCTCTTTTGGAAAATAGATCTTACTTTGGTTGAAATCTGATTGAACTACTGACCAGTTATATAAATGCTACTCAATTAATAGACATCAATCCAAATCTAACATATATATATAACATATATATATATACATACACTTCTGTTAAAAAGTTAGTTTAGGGTCACTTAGAAATGTCCTTGTTTTTGAAAGAAAAGCAAATTTTTGTCCATTAAAATAACATCAAATTGATCAGGAATACAGTGTAGACATTTTTAATTTTGTAAATGACTATTGTAGCTGGAAATGGCAGAGTTTTTATGGAATATTTACATAGGCGTACAGAGGCCCATTATCAGCTACCATCACTCCTGTGTTCCAATGGCACGTTGTGTTAGCTAATCCAATTTCATTTTAAAAGGCTAATTGATCATTAGAAAAACCTTTTATATATATATATAGGCATAGTGTTTGTGGGCCATGTACCCATTGCATATAAGACACTAGGACCATGACAGTTATTAAAATTGGAGTAATGTTATTTTTCAGCAGGATTTACATGATTCAACTTAGCACACTTGGCAAAAAACAGCTGGCAGAGCGCAACAAAGCGGGTTAGGGTCTCCTTGCATACTGTACACAGTCAACATGATGGGCTCGGGCCTAATCCGAGACTCGGGGGACTCAGCATGGACTCGTAGAATCATATTACTCTGGGCTCTGGCTAATGGTACCCGGACCGAGACTATTTCAGTTTATCCTGCTCAATTAACTTTTTCAGGAGTAGGGTCATTTTAGGTTTTTATTTGGCAGGTGTTGAAATATCACTTTAAAAAATCGAAGAAATGTGTTATATTTCAACCCCAAATCGTGGAATTTCTATATCATTAAAGCAAAAATGTGTGACAGTTTTTGCGGTCCTATAGCTATCAGAGCTGGTCCCTAAATTAGAGAATCTCAGATGCTATAAATGCTTTTGCTTTGGCAGTGTTTCTCATAGTTACAGTTCACCCAATTGAAAAGTGCACATTCACTTCCATAACATTTGTTCTAGGCTACCAGCATGTAAGATACACATGCACAATAATACAGGACGCCCTTACAAAAGTCCAGTGTGGTTCAAATGCAGTAAAACTGCAGTACAATGAAATAATGGCTGTTTATTAATGATATTTGGTAGCTTGCTCTGTCTGTTGGCTTCTAATGGTAATATTGTATCTGTGTATGTCATGCCCTGACCTTAGAGAGCCTTTTTCTGTCTCTATTTGGTTTGGTCAGGGTGTGATTTGGGGTGGGCATTCTATGTTTTGTTTTTCTAGGATTTTGTATTTCTATGTTTTGGCCGGATATGGTTCTCAATCAGGAACAGCTGTCTATCGTTGTATCTGATTGGGAACCATACTTAGGTAGCCCTTTTCCCTCCTTTCTTTGTGGGAAGTTCACTTTGTTTGTGGCACATAGCCCTTAAGCTTCACGGTTGGTTTTGTATTGTTTATTGTTTTTGTCGGCGTCATTTTCTTAATAAAAGGAATATGTACGCTCACGACGCTGCACTTTGGTCCTGTTCCTTTGACGGCCGTGACAGTGTAATTGCACTGTTTATTGTGCTGCACATTTTCTTCTGTTCCACTGAATGCTGTTTTGAAGTTCTATTATGACTAACTACATTTGGTTTCAGAATTTATCAAATAACATATAGACCTATGTATTTTATTTTCATATCATACTATCCACCAGGATTTACAAATCTTATTTTTATGCCATATATTGCCATAAATAATTAGTCAAAAATGATTGCATCTGAATTCGACCCTGAAAAAATGACTTTTTGTCACAGCTGTGGGAAGGAGTGGACCAAGGTGCAGCGCGATTGGAATACATCTTTTAATTCAACGAAGAACACTTAACAAAATAACAACCTAACCGTGAAGCCAACGTAGTGCTCACAGGCAACTAAACATGGACAACTACCCACAAAACCAACATGGAACATGGCAACCTAAATAGGCTCCCCAATCAGAGACAACGATAAACAGCTGTCTCTGATTGAGAACCCACTCAGGCCACCATAAACAACCCCTAGACAGTACAAAATCCCCATAGACAACAAAAAACCCTAGACAAGACAAAAACCCCAAGACAATACAAAAACGAAACAAACCACCCCTTGTCACACTCTGCCCTAACCAAATAATAAAGAAAGCAAATATAACTAAAGTGAGGGCGTGACACTATTATATTTCCAGTAAAGCTATTAAGCAATTGACATAATGCATGCAGTAATTTTATTTGAATTTCAGTAGCTAAATAAAGTAGGCATATCAATTCCAGCTAAAACCTGGATTGGATTCTCTGCACGCAGGCAGCCTGCTTGCTGGAGTGCATTGGTCAAAATTCCAAACAGCAGTTGGGACAGAGCGCCAGGCTACACAACAACATAGCTGGAGAACAACAGTTTCTAAAAATGTACACCAAAACCTTTGAAAACATTTGACTGCTAAGTGGTAGTTCCTGTTTTCCTGCATTCTTGTTTAACGTTTTTTAAGTAAGGTGGCGGCTTGTTGTGGAGAAGAACATAAAGGAAAGATTTGCTAGCTAGCTAGCTAATTTAGCTGACAAATTTTAGCTAGCAAACGTTAGTTCGCTGGCTAATCCTCAATGGACATGGTAAATTAAAATTTTTACATGTTGTAGGCATTGGTTTTAGCTAGATAGCTACCATTTTTATATCTGTTTAGTTAATTAACCCTCTAGAGTCTAAGCGCTGTCTTTGAAGAAAGTGGTTTGGTTCCATTTCTAACCATGTTTGTTACAGGAATGATATGACAGATGCATAACTTTTGAACAAGATAACACTTTATTGTCTCTTTATTGCCTCTTTACACATATTTACATTTTTGCATTTAGCTTAATTTTTTAAAAGTCTGCCAAGCTGTCCTCAATTGGGGGAACCTCTGTCTAGGACAATGTCCTCAGGATTATGTTTATAAAAACTTGTGAGTTTATAAAAAGTTGTTTGAATATTGCAACATATATTAGGATTTAGAGATGGGTTAAACATTGTCATTATCCTGTCTAATTTGTATATACTCTTTCTTAAAATGTTTCAGATTGATGACCAATTGATTCATGTCTCACTTCATAATGAAGAGACAGAGGAGAAAACATGCCTTTGCTACCGCTTTTAGTAGATTCTGACTGTTAAAGATATTTTACTGTGTGTTACGGTTCTGTCATGTCCTGCATGCCCACATTATGCCAATCGTTATATAAAATAAAAATATATTTTTATGCTTACAGTAAGTGTCATGAAAAGACAAACTCGGGAGGTTGGTGTGTAGCGGGCCCTCTGGAAAGTCCTAAAATATGCCGCTGACAGCCGTGGTGGAGGAGGACGGAAAGTATGTACAGTGCAGTGCAGAAAGTATTCAGACCCCTTGACTTTTTCCACATTTTGTATGTTACAGCCTTATTCTAAAATGGAATAGATTGTTTCCCCCCCTCATCAATCTGCACACAATACCCCATAATGACAAATCAAAAACAGGTTTTTAGAAATCTATAAAAAACAACTGAAATGTTACATTTACATAAGTATTCAGACCCTTTACTCCTGCATTGTCTTGGCTGTGTGATTAGGGTCGTTGTCCTGTTGGAAGGTGAACCATCGCCCCAGTCTGAGGCCCTGAGCGCTTTGGAGCAGGATTTCATCAAGGATCTCTCTGTACTTTGCTCCGTTCATCTTTCCGTAGATCCTGACTAGTCTCCCAGTCCCTGCCACTGAAAAACATCCCCATACTGCCACCAGCATGCTTCACCGTAGGGATGGTTCCACGTTTCCTACAGTCGTGACACTTGGCATTCAGGCCAAAGAGTTCAATCTTGGTTTCAACAGACCAGAGAATCTTGTTTCTCATGGTCTAAGAGTCCTCTAGGTGCCTTTTGGAAAATCCAAGCGGGCTGTCATATTCCTTTTCTGAGGAGTGGCTTCCATTTGGCCACTCTATCATAAAGGCCTGATTGGTGGAGTGCTGCAGAGATGGTTGTCCTTCTGGAAGAATCTCCCATCTCCACAGAGGAACTCTGGAGCTGTGTCAGAGTGACCATCGGGTTCTTCGTCACCTCCCTGACCAAGGCCCTTCTCTCCCGCTTGCTCAGTTTGGTCGGGTGGCTAGCTCTAGGAAACGTCTTGATGGTTCCAAACTTCTTCCATTTAAGAATGATGGAGGCCACTGTGTGCTTTGGGACCTCCAATGCTGCAGAAGTGTTTTGGCACCCTTCCCCAGATTAGTGCATGGACACAATTCTTACCCACCCTTGCCACCCCATGCCAAGCTTATCACCACCTCCCCTCCTTGCCCTCCCTTACCCACCCAGGCCCAGTTTCTTACAACCTTCATATTTTCCCCCCTCCCTTCTTCTCAAACACATATACACCCCTCTATACATCTACTTAATCATCCATTCTACTTTATTCACAAACAACATATACCCTATGCCTCTGCACACTCATTCTCTCCGGCCCTCCTAAACATATTCATATTCATCCTCATTCACTCTCCCATTCATTAGCACAGACACCTACCCACACATACACCCACTTACACCCTTTCGCCAACACACACACACATCCATAGAACAATTATTGACAATGCCGTATATATTGCTGTATTTCCTCTTTTATATTGTATTTTTCGTGTTCATGTATCTCATTGGTATTGGCTAATTCTATCGTTACTTCCTAGAGAAGAACAGTTACTTGAGGACAACAGAGTCTAGATTGTAGAAAGAGGAGGAAGGGAAGCGCTACTAAGGTACATAATAGTACATTTTGGTAGATAGAAGGTGCTCTTTGGTAAAAGGGGTGAATTCGTCATCAAAAAGAAAGGAGGACCAAGGCACTCTTCATATAATTAATTAAAATGCCTTTATTAGTATGGCATGTTCAATAGAAACAAATTTTTTTTTAAACGACGCGTTTTGGCTGCATGGCCTTCGTCAGGGAGTACTAGAGTCTAGATTGTATTGGGGTGAGGGGGAAGGAATATTTTCTCAACTTTCAACTGGAAAGGTTTCCTGCAACCTGTTCAGGGCTTCATTGGCGCTTCTGAACTCAATTCTCTGCGTTCCCTTCCATACCCGTAGTACTGCCTGGAATCGGAGTTGAGACTTGATTCATTTTCCTCCAGTGACTGTCTGATCGGAATTAATTGCTGGCGTGTTTTCCTCAGCATAGTAGACAGGTCCTGGATGGATCGAAAGGACTGGCCTTAGACCTTGATCTCCTTTTCCCCCTGTGCCCACAGCTTAACACTAGAACCGTCTGGCCTTTCAGCATATAAGTACCCGCTAGAGAACATTGCATATCAACCTGCAAGGTACGCAAACATGCTTGCTAAATAAATGCTTGATAAATAGTGCATAAACTGTTGTAAAGGATTAATTGCTTGAAGAAATATTCATGGCAATATACTGTATCAATTTAAAACAATAACAACAATAGTTATTTGTTTAGATTTAGTCAAGGTAATATTTTTTATAATAAAGCTTAGGCCTAATTGTCACGCCCTGACCTTAGAGATCCTTTTTATTCTCTATTTTGGTTAGGTCAGGGTGTGACTAGGGTGGGCAATCTATGTGTTCTATTTCTTTGTTGGCCGGGTATGGTTCCCAATCAGAGGCAGCTGTCTATCGTTGTCTCTGATTGGGGATCATACTTAGGCAGCCTGTTTTCCACCTTAGTTTGTGGGATCTTGTTTTTGCATAGTTGCTGTCTAGCCCTGCAGAACTTTACATTCGGTTTTGTATTTTGTTGTATTTTGGTGTTCATTTTAAATAAAAATAAGATGTTCGCCTACCACGCTGCACCTTGGTCTCATTCCAACAACGGACGTAACACTAATAGCCTATTTTCGTTTCCCTTACAATAAAAACATTACAGTGTATTCCATTTGATCAACTTTATTTTAATATTTGATTAGTAATAGAGTTATAGTAATTAATAAAGTCCAGTTACAGCTTATTTTAACAAAGAAAAAAAAACATAATAATAATATAACCAGCGCAGGTGAAACGATTTGATGTATTCCTAAACAAAAGCACCAGTGCATGAACAATTGTGAAGGATTAATTGCATAAATAAATATATGTGGAAATATATTAATGACAAGATATAAAAACAGTAATTTGTTGATTGTATCAGACACTGTGATGTGCCCTTATACCCGCTTCTTTATGCATGAATCAATCACATCTTCTCTTTATGCTTCAGGTCCACAGTCAGAATACAGCTTCAAGACTTTGTGTGGGCAAGCCCTACTATCAGGGATCAAGGTAGGACCCATATGCAGACTGTCGAAGTAACCATATTTATTGTAGCAACAGGGGCAGGCAAAGACAGGTCAGGGACAGGCAGAGTTCAGTAATCCAGGGTAAGGCAAAGGTACAGGACGGCAGGTAGGCACAGGGTCAGGCAGAGAGGTCAGGCTGGCGGGTACAGGGTCAGGACAGGCAACGAACTTGAACGAACAAGACAAACTGGCAACAAACAGACAGAGAACACAGGTATACATACACAGGGGATAATTGGAAAGATGGGCGACACCTGGAGGGGGGTGGAGACAAGCACAAGGACAGTTGAAACAGATCAGGGCGTGACACCTACAAACAAATCGGTTGCACTGCACACATTTTTCATGGGCCTTGTTTCATGTGCACCTGCCGACTTGACAATGTCTTATTTTTCCAGAGTGGGAGCTGTGGTGCATGTGGAAGAGGGAGAGCAGGACTTGCTGCCTTGGCGGCCTGCTTGGCAGCTGTAGCTTCTCTCTTGGCGTTCATGTGGTTCTAATGAAGCTCACATGCCAGATCCAGTAGGATGCATCGTGCGGAGGTGAAAACACTCTATTTGTTTTATTTCTGTACACTGTGAGTGTTGCTTTACCACTCTCCATCACTGATGTGGAGTACAGCTCCGCTGGTAAGTTGTTTTGCGCAGAGGGTGGCAGCTGCCTTTCTTTGGTCACTGTTCTGAGCAAGCTAGTCTTCTTTGCAATCAACTTGTTTGCCAGGGAAATTAATGTGAAGAAGTTGACAATGGTCACAATTCTGCCTTTGCCCACATAAGGCTACACGAGTCTCAAAACCACAGACTAAGACAGTCGCTCACCCGCTGGCCTGTTTTCATCTTTCCCTTGATGAGGAAAGCCATTGAGTAGGTACTTGGTTTCGACATCGGCGGCTAACCAAAACTTAACTGAAGTCACATGCACCATTATCAGTTTCTTTCTGGTTTCTATGTCCCATTCATCCATTGATGAAAGAATAGCATATTGTAATTGTATGTTCATTATGTTACTAGTATTTGCTTAGTAGCCATGCAATGGTCATGTGCTGACAGCACGGATATTCTTGGAAAAAGGGAACTTTTTATTTTGAGAGTTATTTGACAAAGGTAAGTGTCAGAATCTGCAGCATATGCTATTTCAGTTACTATATAGAAATCGCAATGTTTTACCTGCATGTGACTCTGAAGGAGGATTTGATAAAGCGTTGCTACATTCCCTGCATCTGTCAATACCAAATGTCCCCATCTCTTCATGTACAATTTCACAAGTGATCGACCTAATATTGTTACTCATCAGATTATTGTCAATGTAATCTTGCCTATAGGCTAACTCTTATTGTGTGTTAAATTCGTTTTGGTATAGTTTAGGTGTAGTTTCGATGGGCCTACTATGCAGGCTGACTGGCATCGATTGTTTCCCACTCATCAACTTGAATATAGTCAAGGATATGTTTAGCACTTTTCTAAAGGCCTACTGCAAAACACAGCATGTTTGCATTTCCTTTACAATAAATGTGATTAGTAATAGTTACAGTAAATAAAACAGTCCTGTAACAGCTTATTTTTTACAAAGTATAACGTAAAAGAGAATTTTATCAAACTGCAAAGTGTGCGGTCAAAAAATGAGCGTCAACACTGATAAATAGTCATAACACAAACTCATCATTACAACAGTGTCTTTCTATATTAAATCATCCTCTTCACCCTCATCATTCAGTTAGGCCTCATTGAAACAACTTGCACAATTATTGCCAATTCCATCCATTTGCCATTCATTCAGTGGGATGGCGTCGTTTGCTTCACTGGATAGAGTCAAGGATATGTTTTGCATTATTGTTAAGGCCTACTGGGGTGGCAGGTAGCCTAGTGGTTAGATGTTGGACTAGTAACCGAAAGGTTGCAAGATCAAATCCCTGAGCTGACAAGGTAAAAATCTGTTGTTCTACCCCTGAACAAGGCAGTTAATTACAGTTCCTAGGCCGTCATTGAAAATAAGAACTTGTTCTGAACTGACTTAGTTAAATAAAGGTTAAATAAAATGTAGCATGTTTAAGTTTCTCTTACAATACATTTGATTAGTAATAGAGGTATAGTAAATAAAACAGTCTTATCACAGCTTAGTTGTACAAAGTAAAACATAAAAGAGAATAGTATCTACCTGCAAGGCACGTGGTCAAATTATTAACATGAGCGCCAACGCTGATAAATAGTCATAACACATCTCACCATTACACTATTGTTTTTCTAAATGAAATCAACCCTTTCACCCTCATCATTCAGTTGGGCCTAAATTAAATTTGATTGTGAAGTAACTTGTACAATCTATTTGCCCACTCCATCTATTTGTCATTCATTCAGTGGGCTGGCATCATTTGCTTAGCTAGACAGAGCCAAGGATGGGTTTTGCATTATTCTAAAGGGCTACTGCAACATGTAGCATGTTTTTGTTTCCCTTACAATACATTTGATTAGTAATACAGTTTTAGTAAATACAACCAGTGGTGACCAGTCATTCAGGGCTGGTGGGGCAGAGCCACATTTCTAGCAACAAAAAAAGCTTGCCTGTTTTGCATGTTATTTTAGCATTAATATGTGTTACATATCAGTTTGCAAACAATGTAAAATAAAAAATACCGAATTGAGGTAATAAAGCTACATACAAACATGGTCTCTTTTTTGTTTTCTTGAGTAAGGCAGCTCCAAAATACAGGTGTTTCAGCCTAGCTCAGTGCTTACTGTGGTGGTGGGGCAAGCCAGCAGAAAATACGGAGTGTTGGCTCAGTGTTCTGTCACTCATGGGGACACTACCTCACTGCCAAGTCTAAGGGTAGAGCTCTAAAATTCTAGCCCCTTGGGTGTTGCCATAGAGTTACATTAGAAGTGTCCATCCAAGAAAGCTCAAGGTCATTGGACACAGATAAAATGACGTCACATCACGTCATATCTACAGTAGCTTTGATGCAACAATATACTTTCAAAATCTTAGCAAGCAGTCATCATCATGAATCTCGTCGACAATACTGGCAAATCCTTTTTTATTCCTTGTCATATGAAGAGAAATATTGAGGAGAAATTATAGATAAAACGTATCGATGCACATCGGCCATTGAACATAAACATTACACAACAAGTTGGAAATTGCAAATTCAACAATGAGTGGTTTGGAAGGAATCGGTGGCTAACTGCAAGCTTTGCAAAGCAATCATTATCCTGCTATTCAGTGGAGTGGCTGTTTGGTTCCAAGTCTAAGATTTAAGGGTCTATTTTCCTAGTTTAAAATGATAAACATTCAACGTTGGCCATGCTGTCAATGAAGCATGATTTGTGCCGCGCTCAAAACAACTGTTAACTCTGATCTGCAAAATCTGACTTTGGTGAGTTCAAGATAACTGGGAACTCGGGTAAAATGAGCTACGACTGGGTAAATAACTTTTGAACTTTCATCCAAATCGGAATTGTAAAATCGGGAACTCGGGCCTCTTTCTAGATCTACGACATGAAGATCACTGACGTCATCATGATTCGACTGCTGTTGAGACCCTGCTGTTGGGACAGCTTTATGTAGGCCCTAACAGTTTGCGGGCACTGTTTGTCACGTTATAGTGCAATTAATGTATTGTTTAGTATTGTGTTGTGTAGTGGTTTTGCCTGCATGCATCCCACATGTACATTTTTTTGCCCCACAAAGATTTACATGCTAAAATCGCCACTGCATAAAACTGTACTGTAACAGCTTTTTTTTACAAAGTAAAACGTAAAACCGCAAGGCCTGTGGTCAAATTATGTGCTGCTGATAAATAGGCATAACACAATCTCATCATTACACTATTGTCTTTCTAAATCAAATCAATCTCTTCACCCTCCTTATCATTCAGTTAGGTCTTTAAATTAAATTGTGAAATAAGGTGCACAATTATCACTCATTCCTCCAATTATCGTTCATTCAGTGAAGAGAGAGAGAGACGCATTAGCGCCTGGCTGGGTACCAACGTCCTACAGCACATTGTCTTGGAGGATTAAGTTAGGAATAGGTGTGAAAAAAACAGGTAGTAAGGCTCTAAATACTTTTCTGTTTGTGATTTTAAATCCCCCCCCCCCCCAAGGTGCGGACTCCGGCCGCAAAACCTGAACCTATAGAGGAGGGTCTGGGTGGGCATCTGTCTGGCGCTGGACGTGGATCCCACTCCACCATTGTCTTTGTCCTCTTTCTTAGCGTCCTTTGAGCGGCGACCCTCGCCGCCGACCTTGGCCTGGGAACCCTAATAAAAGGCCCCACTGGACTGAGGAGCGCCTCTGGACTGAGGGGCGCCTCTGGACTGAGGAAACTCCTCCGGACTGAGGGGCAGCTCCGGACTGAGGGGCAGCTCCGGACTGAGGGGCAGCTCCGGACTGAGGGGCAGCTCCGGACTGAGGGGTAGCTCATGACTGAGGGGTAGCTCATGACTGAGAGGTAGCTCATGACTGAGGGGCAGCTCCGGACTGAGGGGCAGCTCCGGACTGAGGGGCAGCTCCGGACTGAGGGGCAGCTCCGGACTGAGGGGCAGCTCCGGACTGAGGGGCAGCTCCGAACTGAGGGGCAGCTCCGGACTAAGGGGCAACTCAGGACTGAGGGGTAGCTCCGGACTGAAGGGCAGCTCCGGACTGAAGGGCAGCTCCGGACTGAAGGGCAGCTCTGGCAGCTCCTGACTGGCGGGCGGCTCTGGCAGCTCCCGACTGGCGGACGGCTCTGGCGGCTCCTGACTGACGGACGGCTCTGGCGGCTCCTGACTGACGGACGGCTCTGGCGACTCCTGACTGATGGACGGCTCTGGCGACTCCTGACTGACGGACGGCTCAGGCGGCTCCTGACTGACGGACGGCTCTGGCGGCTCAGGACAGACGGGCGGCTCTAGCGGCTCAGAACAGACGGGCGGCTCAGGCGACGCTGGACAGACGGGCGGCTCAGGCGACGCTGGACAGACGGGCAGCTCAGGCGACGCTGGACAGACGGGCGGCTCAGGCGGCGCTGGACAGACGGGCGGCTCAGGCGGCGCTGGACAGACGGGCAGCTCAGGCGGCGCTGGACAGACGGGCAGCTCAGGCGGCGCTGGACAGATGGAAGACTCAGGTGGCGCTGGACAGATGGGAGCACCTGTAGTGAGGAGATAGAGAGACAGCCTGGTGCGGGGGGCTGCCACCGGAGGGCTGGTGCGTGGAGGTGGCACCGGATAGACCGGACCATGGAGGCGCACTGCAGGTCTTGAGCACCGAACCTGCCCAACCCTACCTGGCTGAATGCTCCCCGTAGACAAGCCAGTGCGGCGAGGTGGAATAGGCCGCACTGGGCTGTGCTGGCGAACCGGGGACACCATGCGTAGGGCCGGTGCCATGTACCCCGGCCCGAGGAGACGCACTGGAGACCAGATGCGTTGAGCCGGCTTCATGGCACCTGGCTCGATGCCCACTCTAGCCCGGCCGATACTAGGCGCTGCTACGTACCGCACCGGGCTATGCCTGCTCTCCGGGGACACCGTGCGCCTCACGGCATAACATGGTGCCTGCCCGGTCCCTCTCTCTCCAATGTAAGCACGGGGAGTTGGCTCAGGTCTCCTACCTGGCTTAGCCACACTCCCCGTGTGGGGCTGCCTCTCTGGCTTCCAGCCACGTGCAGCCTCCTCATACCACCGCCTCTCCGCTTTCGCTTCCTCCAGCTCAGCTTTGGGGCCGTGATATTCACCAACCTGAGTCCAAGGTCTCTTGCCGTCCAGAATCTCCTCCCAGGTCCAGGAGTCCTCCGATCGCTGCTGCTGCTGCTGCTGCCCGTTACCACGCTGCTTGGTCCTTTTTTGGTGGGTGGTTCCGTAACGGCTGTCGTCTTCCTTCTCGTCTGAGGAGGAGAATTTAGAAGGATCAGAGGACCAATGCGCAGCGTGATAATTGTTCATCTTATTTTAATAAAGGTGAACACTCAAAATACAAAAGAACAAAAGTGACAACCGAAACAGTTCTATCTGGTGCAGACACACAAAGACTGAAAACAACCACCCACAAAACCCAACACAAAACAGGCTACCTAAATATGGTTCCCAATCAGGGACAACGATTGACAGCTGCCTCTGATTGAGAACCATATCAGGCCAAACACAGAAATAGCAAAACATAGAAATACAAACATAGACTGCCCACCCCAACTCACGCCCTGACCATACTAAATAAAGACAAAACAAAGGAAATAAAGGTCCGAACGTGACATCCAGTTCATCTTTTAAAGTTTGCACCTTTGTTTCCAGAATTCCAATGTTGTTGTTTTGTTCGTCCAGGTACCTGCTCTGTATATGCATATCTGACACGATAGACTCTAGTTTCTTTTCGAGCAAATCTGCTTTTTTTAACAACCGATTGTAACAGTTTGTTTGTTTTGTGAGCATTTTAGTTATGTTTTCCTGGATATCCTTGTCTTTCCCTCTAAAGTAAGCCATGGCTTGTTGGGTTCGAGTCTCAGTGTCGCTTTACTCACAGGTTGGTTCGCTGTTGTGTATAACTGACTGCTCATGCTCTACCGGTTGCTTGGGGATGTATTGATCTATTGATTTTAAAGGCTTAATTTAAACTATGTTGTCTGGCTTCTACATATTATCATAGTTAATGACGGTACAAACCGGAGCTATCTCCCCATGCATCCCGTTGGTATGCGCTGTCACGTTCTGACCTTTATTTTCCTTTGTTTTTGTCTTTAGTTAGTATGGTCAGGGCGTGAGTTGGGGTGGGCAGTCTATGTTATGTGTTTCTATGTTGAGGTTTGTCATTTGTTCTGATATGGTTCTCAATCAGAGGCAGGTGTTTTGCATTGTCTCTGATTGGGAACCATATTAAGGTAGCCTGTTTTCACTGTTGGTTTGTGGGTGATTGTTCCTGTTCGTGTGTTCCTGTTCTTTTCTGTGTTCACTAGTTCGGGACTGTAGCTTCGTTGGTTTTTCGTCTGTTTATTGTCTTTGTTCATATTGAGAAGTATTCTAATAAATTATGGATACGCACCACGCTGCGCTTTGGTCCTCCTCTCCTTCTACCGACGAAAGCCATTACATGCGCATGCGCTCCCTTGCTCTGATTATCTTCACTGCAGCTCTGACCCATCACTTAACTCTTCAACAGGGCCACTATGCTCCAGATCACCTTCTGTGCTCAGAGGTCCTTGATGAGGATCTACCCCCTCACACCAGTCTTATTAATCATTAATCAAATTAAACAATGGGGCTTTATATACTCGGTGTCCCAGTCTTTCTATGCATGTAATGTCTGTGGGTGAATTATGAAACAATTACTGTATGCAGATGTGCGAAAAATTATGATTTAGATTTGTTTTTGCCATTGCTTCATCTAATTTAAATGTAAGAATATGTTGCAGATTAACCTGTTTGGGCTGCAGGGGCAGTATTGAGTAGCCGGATAAAAGGTGCCCATTTCAAACGGCCTCGTACTCAATTCTTGCTCGTACAATATGCATATTATTATTACTATTGGATAGAAAACACTCTCTAGTTTCTAAAACCGTTTGAATTATATCTGTGAGTAAAACAGAACTCATTTTGCAGCAAACTTCCTGACAGGAAGTGGAAAATCTGAAATCGATGCTCTGTTCTAGGGTCTGCCTATAAAGGTCCTTGATATTTATTAGAATACATGCACTTCATAAGTCTTCCACTAGATGTCGACAGGCAGTGAGAGAAGAAATGGAGTGTATAACTTGATCTGGGGTCGAATAAAAGCTCTCGGCATGACGTGTCACCAGTTTCCTGTTTTCTGGAGAGCGCGTGAAGGGACCTGGTTTTGCCTTCTGAGAAGCTGTCGTTATGGACGACTAATATCTCCGGCTTTGATTTTATTTCATACATGTGACAATATCATCGTAAAGAATGTTTTTTCAATATAGTTTTATTCGATTATTGAAATTTCGGGACGTTAGGCGTGTTGCGTTGTGTGCCTTTGTTCAGGAAGGAGAGCTTCGCGCTACTTTGCTAGCTTTCCGTGCTAATTGACTGGAGAAGAGGACATTCTAAATCCAAACAACGATTGTTCCCGACAAAGGACCCCTTGTACAACATTCTGATGAAAGATCATCAAAAGTAGGACCCATTTTATGATGCTATTTCATATATCTGTCGAACATGTGAAATAGTCGTTTGCGCCCAGATTTTGGGTACTCTCTCGCTATACCTAAGCTGGATGTCGTAATGAAGTTATTTTTAGAATTCTAACACGGCGATTGCATTAAGAACTATTGTATCTATCATTTCCTATACAACATGTATTTTTTAGTAACGTTTATGTATAGTTATTTGGTCAGAATAGTTGAGTGCCATAAAAATATCCGCACATTCTGGGAAAAAGCTGCTACGTTAGCACAATGTATAACCACTGATTTCAGCTCTAAATATGCACATTTTCGAATAAAACATAAGTGTATGTATAACCTGATGTTATAGGACTGTCATCTGATGAAGCTTATCAAGGTTAGTCAAAAATTATATATCTTTTGCTGGTTTATTCGCTATCGCTAACGTGCCTATTGCTATCGCTAACGTGCCTTGATGAATGAATGCGGTAGTGTGGTAGGCTATTGTAGTAAGCTAATATAATGCTATATTGTGTTTTCGCTGTAAAACACTTAAAAAATTGGAAATATTGGCTGGATACACAAGATGTTTGTCTTTAATTTGCTGTACACCATCGATTTTTCAGAAATGTTTTATGATGAGTATTTAGGTATTTGACGTTGTTGTCTGTAATTACTCTGGCTGCTTCGGTCCTATTTGTGACGGTAGCTGTGATGGTAGCTGCAATGTAAAACTGATTTATACCTCAAATATGCATATTTTTCGAACAAAACATAGATTTATTGAATAACATGTTATAAGACTGTCATCTGATGAAGTTGTTTCTTGGTTAGTTTGGTTGGTTCTTGGTTAGTTAGGTTGGCTTTGTGCATGCTACCTGTGCTGTGAAAAATGTCTGTCCTTTTTTGTATTTGGTGGTGAGCTAACATAAATATATGTGGTGTTTTCGCTGTAAAACATTTTAAAAATCGGACATGTTGGCTGGATTCACAAGATGTTTATCTTTCATATGCTGTTAATGGACTTGTTAATGTGTGAAAGTTAAATATTTCTAAAAAATATATTTTGAATTTCGCGCCCTGCACTTGAAGTGGCTGTTGTCATATTGTTTCCGGCTTCGGGCTTGCAGCCCAAATAAGTTAACTTTAAATGTAATGAACAATTTTGCCAATATCCAACTTTATCCTCTGTAATACTTTTTACTGTACACTGTAAGAAAAAAATTTGCTATCTATAACCTAAAAGCTTAGGTTTTTGGAACCCAAAAGGGTTCTATGTGGAACCAAAAAACATACTTTCTAAGAGTATAGGTAATATGCAGTGGTGTAAAGAACTTCAGTAAAAATACTTTAAAGTACTACTTAAGTAGTTTTTTGGGGTATCTGTACTTTACTTTACTATTTATATTTTTGACGACTTTTACATTTCCTTCACTACATTCCTAAAGAAAAGAATGTACTTTTTACTCCATACATTTTTCCTGACACCCAAAAGTACTCGTTACATTTTGAATGCTTAGCAGGACAGGAAAATGGTCCAATTCACACTCGTATCAAGAGAACATCCCTAGTCATCCCTACTGCCTCTGATCTGGCAGACTCACTAAACACAAATGCTTTGTTTGTAAATGATGTCTGGGTGTTGGAGTGTGATACTTAAGTATATTTTTGCAATTACATTTACTTTTGATACATAAGTATATTTAAAACCAAAAACTTTTAGACTTTTACTCAAGTGGAATTTTACTGTGTGTATTTCACTTTTACTTGAGTCATTTCCTATTAAGGTATCTACTTTTACTCAAGTATGACAATTGGGTACTTTTTCCACCACTGGTAATTAGGTGTAGTCAGGTGGTCACTATCAGGTTATGATGAGGTCTTAACTATGACCAGTAGGCTACATAATATAACACATAATAGAGTGGTCACAATTATGACCAGCAGGTCAGATAGAGGTCACAATTATGACAAACTGGTCGTGTGGTGGTCAAACAGTTTTGCGACCAGAATAAGACGTCATAAAAAGATGTCATACTGACATCTTTTCAACCAGGTTTTGCCCACTGGGTATTGCAATGAAATCTATGTTGATACACTATGTTGCTTAGGCATCCATATCTGTGTTGATTTCTATGTTTGTTGTTGGTGAATTTTTTGTGGAACTCTTTTAATTTCATTGTCAATTCTTCACCATTCTCCCAGGGCGTGGCCCAGTGATAGTGAAAAAAGTAACGCTCTCTTTACTTTCAAAGCATTTTCCACAACAGGTGGGTAAACTGATGAGCAAAAGTGTTTATCCTCCTCTACATCACTGCATGGGCTCAACAATTGTAGGCTAATTGACCGGGAATTGAACTCACCCATCAAAGACAACTTGAACACACAGAGCAGAAGCCTTTAGGGCATGAGCTTCCACTAATGTATATCCTCTGCTCATGAGCTAATGTCTATCAATCAAGTCGTAAGTCAAGGTCTATTGTGACTCCCATTCATCAGCTTTGGCATCATAAGCTACGTCAGCAGTCAATAAACAGTGTTGAAACCACATGATGTCTTATCAAATATGCTCCTTGTGTTTGAGTTATCAAAAACCCTGTTCACAAAGAGTGCAATGCTCTGCATAATATTTACCCATAATTTAGGATTGAAAGGATCAGTTGTGATTTGTGTATATATCTCTGTCATTATTACAAATCTCACCAGACACAAAGACACAGCAAACTTTGCAGCAAGTGCATTAGTGAAAAGAGCTGAATCTGCATATGATTCTATAACAACTAGCCTATAATACCCTGTTTCATCTATTCCAGACCCTGTCTAAATCCATCAACAGACTTAGCTGGAAAGATTTTGATACGTAGGTAAAATTAGGTAACATCAGCATTTTTTTTTTTAGCTTTGATGCACCTCTCTCTCTCTCTCTCTCTCTTCCAATGTTTCTCTCCACTTGTGCTCTGAGTCCTGACCGTGCTCTTTGGCCATGGAAACCTCTGGGACCTAGTTTATAGACTATGATAACTTATATTCTTGGTAAGGAAAAACACAAAGGCCTGTGTATTGTCAGAGGCATTTGGGCAGACAACTGTATCTCGTCTAACTCGTGTAACCCTGAGCACGTCTCCACACTCATATTCTGACACTCAAGTTTGCGGACGACTTGGAGAAGAATGAATAATTAAACAACCACCCACCCCAAAAGCAAGACAAGAAATTAGAATAATCATGAATTATGAACTATGTTATTGTCTGACTGAATATTGTAGCTGGCGTACGTTCTCTGTGTGAAAGACAACTATGACAACACTAAACATGACCTGACACATTAAATATACATTTCTGCTGGATTTTGAACAATGATCCAATCTGTTTCACATTCTCTGATGTTGTTTTGTAACAATAGTTATTTCAACATCCACACCCAATCAAATGTATTCTGAATAAAGAGGATAGTACATTGAGGGTAAGGTACAACAGTGAAGGGAACACAAAAAAGGTAAAGCAGCATGTTCAGAAGCTGGGACAGATTGCATCAAACATTAGTTATGTCTCGCTAAAAATACTTTTTGAATGGATCACTATCCACTATTCACTATCCTGTGAATTTAAAGTCTTCAATATCATGTCAGAAGGTTAAAATCCTAACTCTCTGTTCTCAAAGTGATGACCCAGTAAGCGTTACATCTGAGTTGGCGAATGACTCTTTACTGTTAGAGTACATGAAGTGCAGTGCAGAGGCAAGTGAACCAGGTCAAGAGGAAATAGAGGGGCAGCCACACACCTCGTAGCCTCGCCCACTTTAGCATTTAGATAATTACCAGGGCATGGAAACAACAACAAGATACATTTTAAATTGCTACAAGCTAGAGCCTCTCATTTGGAGTTATTGTGAGAATAGGGGGAAAAAGAGCATGCAGTCTGGCTTCACAGGGAGTTGAATAATGAACACTGCTCTAAACAAAAGCAGCGAGTGCAAAGTGTTCTCCTACTGCGATCCCTGGGCCGCCTTGGCGTTCTCACTCAATTAAGCATCAGGAGTAAGCCAGTAGAGCCTGGAGCTTCTGGCCTTCAAGCCAGGGTGGCAGGGGAGACGGATGTGGTGGGTGAGGGTAGTGTGGGATGTACAGTGGCTTGCGAAGGTATTCACCCCCCTTGGCATTTTTCCTATTTTGTTGCCTTACAACCTGGAATTAAAATTGATTTTTTTGGGGGGTTGTATCATTTGATTTACACAACATGCCTACCACTTTGAATATGCAAAATAATTTTTATTGTGAAACAAACATGATTTAAGACCCAAAAACTGAAAACTTGAGCGTGCATAACTATTCACCCCCCCAAAGTCAATAGTTTGTAGAGCCACCTTTTGCAGCAAGTACAGCTGCACGTCATGGGGTATGTCTGTATAAGCTTGGCACATCTAGCCACTGGGATTTTTGTCCATTCCTCAAGGCAAAACTGCTTCAGCTCCTTCAAGTTGGATGGGTTCCCTGGAGTACAAAAATCTTTAAGTCAAACCACAGATTCTCAATTGGATTGAGATCTGGGCTTTGACTAGGCCATTCCAAGACATTTAAATGTTTCCCTTTGAAATCACTCAAGTGTTGCTTTAGCAGTATGCTTAGGGTCATTGTCCTGCTGGAAGGTGAACCTCCATCCCAGTCTCAAATCTCTGGAAGACTGAAACAGGTTTCCCTCAAGAATTCCCCTGTATTTAGCGCCATCCATCATTCCTTCAATTCTGACCAGTTTCCCTGTCCCTGCCAAGGAAAAACATCCCCACAGCATGATGCTGACACCACCATGCTTCACTCTGGGGATGGTGAGAGGTGTTGGGTTTGCGCCAGACATAGCATTTTTCTTGATGGCCAAAAAGCAAAATTTTTGTCTCATCTGACCAGAGTACCTTCTTCCATATGTTATGGAGGGTCTCCCACATGCCTTTTGGCAAACACCAAACGTGTTTGCTTGTTTTTTTCGTTAAGCAATGGCTTTTTTTATGGACACTCTTCCATAAATACCAGCTCTGTGGAGTGTATGGCTTAAAGTGGTCCTATGGACAGATACTCCAATCTCTGCTGTGGAGCTTTGCAGCTCCTTCAGGGTTATCTTTGGTCACTTTGTTGCCTCTCAGATTAATGCCCTCCTTGCCTGGTCTGTGAGTTTTGGTGTGCGGCTGTCTCTTAGCAGATTTGTTGTGGTGCCATATTCTTTCTATTTTGTAATAATAGATTTAATCAAATCAAGTTTATTTTATATAGCCCTTCGTACATCAGCTAATATCTCAAAGTGCTGTACAGAAACCCAGCCTAAAACCCCAAACAGCAAGCAATGCAGGTGTAGAAGCACGGTGGCTAGGAAAAACTCCCTAGAAAGGCCAAAACCTAGGAAGAAACCTAGAGAGGAACCAGGCTATGAGGGGTGGCCAGTCCTCTTCTGGCTGTGCCGGGTGGAGATTATAACAGAACATGGCCAAGATGTTCAAATGTTCATAAATGACCAGCATGGTCAAATAATAATAATCACAGTAGTTATTGAGGGTGTAGCAAGTCAGCACCTCAGGAGTAAATGTCAGTTGGCTTTTCATAGCCGATCATTAAGAGTATCTCTACCGCTCCTGCGGTCTCTAGAGAGTTGAAAACAGCAGGTCTGGGACAGGTAGCGCGTCCGGTGGACAGGTCAGGGTTCCATAGCCGCAGGCAGAACAGTTGAAACTGGAACAGCAGCAAGGCCAGGTGGACTGGGGACAGCAAGGAGTCATCATGCCCGGTAGTCCTGACGCATGGTCCTAGGGCTCAGGTCCTCCGAGAGAGAGAAAGAAAGAGAGAAGGAGAGAATTAGAGAGAGCATACTTAAATTCACACAGGACACCAGATAAGACAGGAGAAGTACTCCAGATATAACCAACTGACCCTAGCCCCCCGACACATAAACTACTGCAGCATAAATACTGGAGGCTGAGACAGGAGGGGTCAGGAGACACTGTGGCCCCATCCGATGATACCCCCGGACAGGGCCAAACAGGAAGGATATAACCCCACCCACTTTGCCAAAGCACAGCCCCCGCACCACTAGAGGGATATCTTCAACCACCAACTTACAATCCTGAGACAAGGCCGAGTATAGCCCACAAAGATCTCCACCACAGCACAAACCAAGGGGGGGCGTCAACCCAGACAGGAAGATCACGTCAGTAACTCAACCCACTCAAGTGACGCACCCCTCCTAGGGACGGCATGAAAGTGCAACAGAAAGCCAGTGACTCAGCCCCTGTAATAGGGTTAGAGGCAGAGAATCTCAGTGGAGAGAGGGAAACCGGCCAGGCAGAGACAGCAAGGGCGGTTCGTTGCCCCAGAGCCTTTCCGTTCACCTTCACACTCCTGGGCCAGACTACACTCAATCATATGACCTACTGAAGAAATAAATCTTCAGTAAAGACTTAAAGGATGAGACCGAGTCTGCGTCTCTCACATGGGTAGGCAGACCATTCCATAAAAATGGAGATCTATAGGAGAAAGCCCTGCCTCCAGCTGTTTGCTTAGATATTCTAGGGACAATTAGGAGGCCTGCGTCTTGTGACCGTAGCGTACGTGTAGGTATGTACGGCAGGACCAACTCGGAAAGATAGGTAGGAGCAAGCCCATGTAACGCTTTATAGGTTAACAGTAAAACCTTGAAATCAGCCCTTGCCTTAACAGGAAGCCAGTGTAGGGAAGCTAGCACTGGAGTAATATGATCATATTTCTTGGTTCTAGTCAAGATTCTAGCAGCCGTATTTAGCACACACACTTTATCTGGGTAGCCGGAAAGTAAAGCATTGCAGTAGTCTAACCTAGAAGTAACAAAAGTATGGATTCATTTTTCTGCATCATTTTTGGACAGAAAATGTCTGATTTTTGCAATGTTACGTAGATGGAAAAAAGCTGTCCTTGAAACAGTCTTGATATGTTCGTCAAAAGAGAGATCAGGGTCCAGAGTAACGCCAAGGTCCTTCACAGTTTTATTTGAGACGACTTTACAACCATCAATATTAATTGTCAGATTTAACAGAAGATCTCTTTGTTTCTTGGGACCTAGAACAAGCATCTCTGTTTTGTCCGAGTTTAAAAGTAGAACGTTTTCAGCCATCCACTTCCTTATGTCTGAAACACAGGCTTCTAGCGAGTGCAGTTTTGGGGCTTCACCATGTTTCATTGAAATGTACAGCTGTGTGTCATCCGCATAGCAGTGAAAGTTAACATTATGTTTTCGAATGACATCCCCAAGAGGTAAAATATATAGTGAAAACAATAGTGGTCCTAAAACGAAACCTTGAGGAACACCGAAATGTACAGTTGATTTGTCAGAGGACAAACCATTCACAGAGACAAACTAATATCTTTCCGACAGATAAGATCTAAACCAGGCCAGAACTTGTCCGTGTAGACCAATTTGGGTTTCCAATCTCTCCAAAAGAATGTGGTGATCGATGGTATCAAAGTTACACTAAGGTCTAGTAGCACGAGGACAGATGCAGAGCCTCGGTCTGACGCCATTAAAAGGTCATTTACCACCTTCACAAGTGCAGTCTCAGTGCTATGATGGGGTCTAAAACCAGACTGAAGCATTTCGTATACATTGTTTGTCTTCAGGAAGGCAGTGAGTTGCTGCGCAATAGCTTTTTCAATTTTTTTTGAGAGGAATGGAAGATTCGATATAGGCCGATAGTTCTTTATATTTTCTGGGTCAAGGTTTGGCTTTTTCAAGAGAGGCTTTATTACTGCCACTTTTAGTGAGTTTGGTACACATCCGGTGGATAGAGAGCCGTTTATTATGTTCAACATAGGTGGGCCAAGCACATGAAGCAGCTCTTTCAGTAGTTTAGTTGGAATAGGATCCAGTATGCAGCTTGAAGGTTTAGAGGCCATGATTATTTTCATCATTGTGTCAAGAGATATAGTACTAAAACACTTAAGTGTCTCTCTTGATCCTAGGTCCTGGCAGAGTTGTGCAGACTCAGGACAGCTGAGCTTTGGAGGAATACACAGATTTAAAGAGGAGTCCGTAATTTGCTTTCTAATGATCATGATCTTTTCCTCAAAGAAGTTCATGAATTAAGGGTGCTCCGTGGGATGTTCAACGTTTCAGATTTGTTTAATAACTCAACCCTGATCTGTACTTCTCCACAACGTTGTCCCTGACCTGTTTGTAGAGCTCCTTGGTCTTTATGGTGCCACTTGCTTGGTGGTGGCCCTTGCTTAGTGGTGTTGCATACTCTGGGGCCTTTCAGAACATATACTGAGATCGTGTGACACTTAGATTGCACACAGTTGGACTTTATTTAACTAATTATGTGACTTCTGAAGGTAATTGGTTGAACCAAATCTTATTTAGGGTCTTTCATAGCAAAGGAGGTGAATACATATGCATGCACCACTTTCTGTTTTATATTTTTGTAAATATTTTTGAAACAAGTAATTTTTTTCATTTCACTTCACCAATTTGGACTATTTTGTGTATGTCTATTACATGAAATCCAAATAAAAATCAATTTAAATTACAGGTTGTAATGCAACAAAATAGGAATAATGACAAGGGGGGAAGAATACTTTTGCAAGGCACTGTACCTACTCATTCAAGTGTTGTTCTTTATTTTTTACTATTTTCCACATTGTAGAATAATAGTGAAGACATCAAATCTATGAAATAACACATATGGAATCATGTAGTATGCAAAAAAGTGTTAAACAATTCAAAATATATTTTATATTTGAGATTCTTCAAAGTAGCCACCCTTTGCCTTGATTACAGCTTTGCACACTCTTGGCATTCGCTCAACCAGCTTCATGAGGAATGCTTTTCCAACAGTCTTGAAGGAGTTCCCATATATGCTGAGCAATTGTTGGCTGCTTTTCCTTCACTCTGCAGTCCAACTCATCCCAAGCCATCTCAATTGGGTTGAGGTCGTGTGATTGAATTCTAAATAAATCCCTGACAGTGTCACCAGCAAAGGACCCCCACACCATCACACTTCCTCCTCCATGCTTCATGGTGGGAACTACACATGCGGAGATCATCCATTCACCTACTCTGCGTCTCACAAAGACAAGGCAGTTGGAAGCAAAAATCTCAAATTTGGACAGACCAAAGGACAGATTTCCACCGGTCTAATGTGCATTGCTCATGTTTCTTGGCACAAGCAAGTCTATTCTTCTTATTGGTGTCCTTTAGTAGTGGTTTCTTTGAAGCAAGTCAACCATGAAAATTGATTTTAAAGAACTGATTTTAGCATTAAAAGACTCCAAAAAACGGCCAATAATTTCAGGTCCAGTACCATCGTTGGGCCGCGGGCGTGAAAGATTCAGCGGACTGCTGGCATTACACATCTGGCTAAAAGACTACTGTAGCTCTGCTCTAGTCTCTTTTATTGATAACATTGACACCTTCTGGAAACAGAAGATACTCTACTAGAATAACAGAGTCCATCCAAATCATCTTGGCTCCTGGACTCTGTCCACGCATTTCAAGCATGTGTTGAAACAATGACTGGTAAATGACCCAAGACCAGCTCAGTTAAACCCTCCCATTGTGACAATGAGTCATCATAATGCTGCATCAAATGTACATGATGTTAGGGGCATTGGCAAACACAATGTAGGTAATGTAATTTATGCACCCCTAATTGCACCGAATACATCTGTTTATCCTACAGCTATTGTAAGCAGTAATCATGAGCCTATAAACCAGAGTTACACTGTTAGCACTGAGGTGGTGTGCAATAGTAGGAATACCACTTTATGCAGCTCACCCTGCACTATCAGCTTCAATGTAAATAACATGAGCAAGTCTACCTCTGATAAGCTTCCCATTAAAGCACTAAAAACAATCAAGCAACCCAGAAAAGTGCTAAAATTAGCACATATTAACATATGTAGTCTAAGAAACAAGGTCCATGAAGTTAATAACTTGCTTGTAACAGATGACATTCATATTCTGACTATCTCTGAAACTCACTAAGATAATACCTTTGATGTTACAGTGGTAGCAATACATGGTTATAACATCTACTGAAAAGACAGAAATGCCAACAGAGGCGGTGTTGCGGTCTATATTCAGAACCACGTTCCTGTAAAGCTTAGAGATGATCTAATGTTAAATACTGTTGAAGTAATATGGGGCAGCAGGTAGCCTAGTGGTTAGAATGTTGGGCCAGTAACTGGAAGGTTGCTAGATCAAATCCCCAAGCTAACAATGAAAGAATCTGTTGTTCTACCCCTGAACCCACTGTTCTTAAGCCGTCATTATAAATAAGAACTTGTTCTTAACTGACTTGCCTAGTTAAATATAGGATAAATAAAATAAATATGGCTACATGTTCATCTGCCTCACCTAAAGCCCATTCTTGTGGGAAGCTGCTATAGACCACCAAGTGCTAACAGTCAGTATCTGTGTGAAATGCTTGATAATATATGTGATATCAACAGAGAAGTTTATTTTCTGGGTGATTTAAATATTGACTGGCAATCATCACGCTACCCACTGACAAAAAACTGACAACCGGGATCAGGTTGCCAGTCAACCTATCTGTCACACCCTGACCTTAGAGAGCCTTTTTCTGTCTCTATTTGGTTTGGTCAGGGTGTGATTTGGGGTGGGCATTCTATGTTTTGTTTTCTATGTTTCTTTATTTCTATGTTTTGGCCGGGTATGGTTCTCAATCAGGGACAGCTTTCTATAGTTGTCTCTGATTGGGAACCATACTTAGGTATCCCTTTTCCCTCCTTTCTGTGTGGGAAGTTACCTTTGTTTGTGGCACTAATGCCCTGTAAGCTTCACGGTTGTTTCTTTCGTTTGTTTTGTTGGCGACATTTTAAATAAAAAGGAAAATGTACGCTCATTACGCTGCACCTTGGTCTTTTTCCAGCATTGGCCGTGACATAACTTCCCACCACCAAGGGACCAAGCAGCGTGCGCCAACCTGGAGGACGAGCTGGACCGGGGAGGTGAGAATGGCAGGGGACAAGACCTGGTCACGGAAGCCCGAGAGGCAGCTCCCCCAATTTTTTGGGGGGTGGCACACGGGGAGATTGGCGGAGTCGGAGTTTAGACCTGAGCCAACTCCCCGTGCTTACCGTGGGGAGCATGTGACTGGTCAGGCACCGTGTTATGGGGTGATGCGCACGGTGTCTCGAGTGAGCATTCACAGGCCGGTGTGCTCTGTGCCAGCGTCCCGCATTTGCCGGGTGGAAGTCGGCATCCAGCCAGAACGGGTTGTGCCAGTTCTGCGCTCGAGACCTCCAGTGCGCCTCCACAGCCCAGTGTATCCGGTGCCAGCGCCAAGAACCAAGCCTCCAGTATATCTCCCCAGCCTGGTGAGTCCTGTGCCTGCTGCCAGAACCAGGCCTCCTGTATGTCTCCCCAGCCTGGTGAGCCCTGTGGCAGCTCCACGTACCAGACCGCCCATACTACTCTCCTCACTCCAGTGATGATCCATGGCACGAAGCCTCCAGTGATGATCCATGGCACGAAGCCTCCAGTGATGATCCATGGCACGAAGCCTCCAGTGATGATCCATGGCAAGAAGCCTCCAGTGATAATCCATGGCAAGAAGCCTCCAGTGATGATCCATGGCACGAAGCCTCCAGTGATGATCTATGGCAAGAAGCCTCCAGTGATTATCCATGGCAAGAAGCCTCCAGTGATGATCCATGGCAAGAAGCCTCCAGTGAGGAGTCATGGCACGAAGCCTCCAACGACGGCCTCCAGTCCGGAGCCTCCAGCGACGGCCTCCAGTCCGGGGCCCCCAGCGACGGCCTCCAGTCCGGGGCCCCCAGCGACGGCCTCCAGTCCGGAGCCCCTAGCGACGGCCACCAGTCCGGAGCCCCCAGCGACGGCCTCCAGTCCGGGGCCTCCAGCGACGGCCTCCAGTCCGGGGCCCCCAGCGACGGTCTCCAGTCCGGGGCCCCCAGCGACGGTCCCCAGTCCGGGGCCCCCAGCGACGGCCTCCAGTCCGGGCCCCGCAGCGAGGGTGCCCAGTCCGGGGCCCACAGCGAGGGTGCCCAGTCCGGGGCCCGCAGCGAGGGTGCCCAGTCCGGAGCCCGCAGCGAGGGTGCCCAGTCCGGGGCCCGCAGAGAGGGTGCCCAGTCCGTGGTCCGCGGCGAGGGTCCCAGTCCGTGGTCGGCGACGAGGTTCCCCGCACCAGAGGTGCCACCAAAGTGGGGTGAGCCAGTGGTGGAGCGGGGTCTGCGACCCGCACCTGAGCCGCCACTGCGGATAGATGCCCACCCAGACCCTCCCCTATAGGTTCAGAATTTGCGGCCGGAGTCCGCACCTTTGGGGGGGGGGGGGGGGGGGTTACTGTCATGCCCTGACCTTAGAGAGCCTTTTTATGTCTCTATTTGGTTTGGTCAGGGTGTGATTTGGGGTGGGCATTCTATGTTTTGTTTTCTATGTTTCTTTATTTCTATGATTTGGCCGGGTATGGTTCTCAATCAGGGACAGCTGTCTATCGTTGTCTCTGATTGGGAACCATACTTAGGTAGCCGTTTTTCCTCACCACGCTGCCCCTTGGTATTCTTCCAGCATCGGCCGTGACACTACCAGGGTAGTTACAAACAGCACAGGCATTAAATCATCAACATGTTTTGATCACATCTTTACTAATGCTGCAAATTAAGAAATCATGTGACTAAACTAAATAAAAATAAAAATAAACTACACTATGAAACAAAGATAAATTATATAAAGAATGATAGTAAAAAGCTTTGGGGCACCTGAAATGACATTTTGGGGGGAAAAAGCCAACTCGGCTCCTTCATTCATTGAATCAGATGGCTCATTCAGCACAAAGCCCACTGATATTAAAAACTACTTTGCTGATTTTGCCAATGAAAAAGTCATTAATCTTAGGGATGACATGCCAGCAACACACTACACATCCAAGTATATCGGATCAAATTATGAAAGACAAGAATTGTACTTTTGAATTCTGTAAAGTCAGTGTGGAAGAGGTGAAACAAGTATTGTTGTATATCAACAATAACAAGCCACCGGGGTCTGACAATCTAGATGGAAAATTACTGAGGATAATAGCTGACGATATTGGCACTCCTATTTGCCACAGCTTAAATTTAAGCCTACTAGAGAGCGTGTGCCCCTATGCCTGGAGGGAAGCTAAAGTCATTCCGCTACCCAAGAATAGGAAAGCCCCCTTTACTGGCTCAAATAGCCGACCAATCTTTGGTCTGTTACCAATCCTTAGTAAACTTCTGAAAAAAATTGTGTTTGACCAGATACAATGCTATTTCACAGTAAACAAATTGACAATAGAATTTCAGCATGCTGATAGGGAAGGACACTCAACAAGCACAGCACTTACACAAATGACTGATGATTGGCTGAGAGAAATTGATGATAAAATGATTGTGGAGCTGTCTTGTTAGACTTCAGTGCAGCTTTTGACATTATCGATCATAGTCTGCTGCTGGAAAAATGTATGTGTTATGGATTTACACACACTGCTATAATGTGGATAAAGAGTTACTTGTCTAACAGAACACAGAGGGTGTTCTTTAATGGAAGCCTCTCAAATATAATCCAGTTAGAATCAGGAATTCCCCAGGGTAGCTGTTTAGCCCCCTTGCTTTTTTCAATTTTTACTAACGACATGCCACTGACTTGAGGAATGCCAGAGTGTCTATGTATGCGGATGACTCAACACTATACACATCAGCTATTACAGCGACTGAAATGACTGCAACACACAACAAAGAGCTGCAGTTAGTTTCAGAGTGGGTGGCAAGGAATAAGTTAGCCCTAAATATTTCTAAAACTAAAAGCATTGTATTTGGAACAAAACACTCGCTAAACCCTAAACCTCAACTAAATCTTGTAATAAATCATGTGGAAATTGAGCAAGTTGAGATGACTAAACTGCTTGGAGTAACCCAGAGAGTACACAGAGAGCTACTATTAATAATATGCATGTCAATCTCTCCTGGCTGAAAGTGGAGGAGAGATTGACTTCATCACTACTTTTATTTATGAGAGGTATTGACATGTTGAATGCACCGAGCTGTCTGTCTAAACTATTGGCACACAGGTTGGACAGCCCCACAAGACATGCCACAAGAGGTCTCTTTACAGTCCCCAAGTCCAGAACAGACTATGGGAGGCACACAATACTACATAGAGCCATGACTACATGGAACTCTATTCTACATTAAGTAACTAATGCAAGAAGTAAAATTAGATTAAAAAAACAGATAAAAACACCTTATGGAACAGCGGGGACTGTGAAGCAACACAACATTGTCACAGACACATGCACACACACACACACACACACACACACACACACACACACACACACACACACACACACACACACACACACACACACACACACACACACACACACACACACACACACACACACACACACACACACACACACACACACACACACACACACACGATAACATACGCACACTACATACACATGGATTTAGTACTGTAGATATGTGGTAGTGGTGGAGTAGGGGCCTGAGGGCACACAGTGTGTTGTGAAATCTGTGAATGTATTGTAATGTTTTTTAAATTGTATAAAACTGCCTTAATTTTGCTGGACCCCAGGAAGAGTAGCTGATGATTTGGCAGCAGCTAATGGGGATCCATAATAAATACAAATACAAATGAAGGCCTGATTCACGCAACATCCACTCCTCTGAACAGTGGATGTTGAGATGTGTCTGTTACTAGAACTCTGTGAAGCATTTATTTGGGCTGCAATTTCTGAGGCTGGTAACTATAATGAACTTATCCTCTGCAGCAGAGGTAACTCTGGGTCTTCCTTTCCTGTGGCGGTCCTCATGAGAGCCAGTTTTATCATAGCGGTTGATGGTTTTTGCGACTGCACTTGTAGAAACTTTCTTAACTTTCCGCATTGACTGAGTAATGATGGACTGTTGTTTCTCTTTGCTTATTTGAGCTGTTCTTACCAAAATATGGACTTGGTCTTTTACCAAATAAGGCTATATTCTGTATACCACCCATTACCTTGTCACAACACAACGTATTGGCTCATAAGCATTAAGAAGGAAAGAAACTCCACAAATGAACTATTAACAAGGTACACCTGTTAATAGAAATGCATTCCAGGTGACTACCTCCTGAAGCTGGTTGAGAGAATGCCAGAGTGTGAAAATAAGTCATCAAGGCAAAAGGTTGGCTACTTTGAAGAATCTCAAATATAAATATATTTTGATTTGTTTAACACTTTTTTTGCTTACCGCATGATTCCATATCTGTTTTTTCATCATTTTGATGTCTACAAAAAATATTTAAAAAAGAGAAACCCTTGAATAAGTAGGTTTGTCCAAACTTTGACTGGTACTGTATTTCTATATATAGAGCCTTGGGAAAGTATTCAGACCCCTTGACTTTTTCCACACTTTATTACGTTACAACCTTATTCTAAAATGGTTTAATAAAAGAAAAATCCTCCGTAATATACACACAATACCCCATAATTACAAAGCAACTTGATTGGAGTACACCTGTGGCAAATTCAATTGATTGGACATGATTTGGAAAGGCACAGACCTGTCTATATACAGTAAGGTCCCACAGTTGACAGTGTGTGTCAGAGCATAAACCAAGCCGTGAGGTCAAAGAAATTGTCCCTATAGCTCTCAGACAGGATTGTGTCAAGGCACAGATCTGGGGAAGGGTACCAAAAAATGTCTGCAGCATTGAAGGTCCCCAAGAACACAGTGCCTTCATCATTCTTAAATGGAAGAAGTTTGGAACCACCAAGACTTCCTAGAGTTGGCCGCCCGGCCAAACTGAGCAATCGGGGGAAACGGGCCTTGGTCAGGGAGGTGACCAGAACCCGATGGTCACTCTGACAGAGCTCTAAAGTTCTCCTTCCAAAAGGAAAACCGCACACAGCCAAGACAACGCAGGAGTGGCTTCGGGACAAGTCTCTGAATGTCCTTGAGTGGCCCAGCCAGAGCACGGACGTGAACCCGATCTAACATCTTTGGATAAACCTGAAAAAGCTGTGCAGTAACACTCTCCATCCAACCTGACAGAGCTTGAGAGGATCTACAGACAAGAATGGGAGAAACTCCCCAAATACAAGTGTGCCAAGCTTGTATCGTCATAACCAAGAAGACTTGAGGCTGTAATCGCTGCCAAAGGTGCTTCAACAAAGTACTGAGTAAAGGGTCTGAATACTTATGTAAATGTAATATTTCAGTTTTTTATTTTTTATAAATTAGCAAACATTTCTAAAAACCTGTTTTTGCTTTGTCATTATGGGGTATTGTGCGTAGATTGATGAGGAAAAAAACAATTGTATCAATTTTAGAATATGGTTGTAAAGTAACCAAATGTGGAAAAAGTCAAGGGGTCTGAATACTTTCCGAAGTTACTGTATGTATATATAGAGAGAGACCTATAGGCTACTTGTTTGGTGCACATGTCTCATGGAGTACATGTTGTTCTCATGGAGTTCAATATTCACCTTTGCTTAAACTAAGAAAGAATAGAATATACTAGAAGGGGTAAACATCTCTGAAGGGAATTCAGTTAATGCTATTCAAGTCAACAGAATGTCATTCTATTCATTTAGAGACAATTCACATTGAGTGTGGTTTTCCCCTTGCCTGCCTTGGTAATCATGTAACTACATGATGTATTCTTCAGTCAGGGTCTATGTAGGGGTTATGGTAAACTGAGGGTTATGGTATGGGTTAGTCAGTGGATATAATGTAGTACTTCCGTCCTTTCCAACATGGCCATGCAGAAAGTGTCAACCCTCCTGCCCCCTCCCCATTCATTCAGCAGCGTTTCTGTCAGTCTGTCTGACTTTGCATTGTGAGCCAATGACACCGATTTACATAGAGGACATTGCTTTCAACTCTCCTCCCCAATTTCAAAACCTTTTTTTCCCCCACACATTGCCCATCTCTAATAACACCCATTTCCCAGCCACTTCCATCCTGTCTGGTGTTTTCATTTTTTCTATATCAGGGGCTGTCTGGTCTGGTTTATTTTTCTCCCTTAAATTCCAAATATGACAGATTGTCACCTCTAGGCTTTAGTCTGAAGAGAGGCACTGTCACAGATTTCCATGAGGGAGTCAGAAATTACATAATGACAGGGCAAAGTATGGAACTATACAGAACATTAAAAAGAAAGGAGGACCAAGGCACGCTTCATATAATTAATTAAAATGCCTTTATTTGTCATGGCATGTTCAATAGAAACAAAGTTTAAAAAATCCGACACGTTTCGGCTGCATGGCCTAAAGAAATAATACAATGGCCTCTTTTGAACAGCTTTTCCAATTAGCCCTAATTTGAAGAGGGAGTGGTTACAATGTTGATTGGACACACCTAGTAAGCAATACTATACACATTAAAAAGCCAAATACTGTAGCTATGTTATCAAAAAAATACAAGTCCAAGCTAGAAGTATCAGAACACTTAGATATGACTGGGAGAAGTGTCAAGAATAAGAAAGCAATATATTCCATAGTACACTAGAACAGAGCAAACATGAACAACAACAGTCTAAACATAGCTGAGGGCAATTGAGCAAAATGTCCACTAGATGACAGCAAATGGACCTATCACGACCCTACAGGATGGGTGAGAAATCCATATCTTAATTTAAACCAGGGTACTTAGTGGCCTGTAGTTTGTAAATCCATATCTTCATTTAAACCAGGGTACTTAGTGGCCTGTAGTTTGTAAATCCATATCTTCATTTAAACCAGGGTACTTAGTGGCCTGTAGTTTGTAAATCCATATCTTCATTTAAACCAGGGTACTTAGTGGCCTGTAGTTTGTAAATCCATATCTTCATTTAAACCAGGGTACTTAGTGGCCTGTAGTTTGTAAATCCCAAAACTTTCCCTTTGGTTTAACTGTTTAAGACGGTCCCCTTTTCTAATAGAGGTCGGAACATGATCAATACCCATAGCTTGTAGGGAGGCAGGGTTGCCATGGTGTAAGGACTTGTAGTGCCTTGCCATGGGGTAGTCTTCATTGCCTACCCGTATGGCGTACTTGTGTTCCGCTAAGCGGTCTTGAAGGCTTCTTTTTGTCCGTCCAATGTAGAACACCTTGCACTGTGGACATTCCAATCTATAGATGACATGAGTGGTTTTGCAGTTAATGAAATGCTTGACGTAATACTCCATTTTTGGAAGCTGTGTCAACAAAATACTTTTTCTGTGCAATATTTCTGCAAAGGTTGCACTGGTTATATTTAAAAGAGCCCTTGGGTTTGTGGTCAAGCCAAGTTATTTTGAGATTTACCCGGAAGATAACTGTGGACTAATTTGTCATTTAGGGTAGGACATCTCTTAAAGCTTATGACTCGTGTCTCAGGAAAGACTTGGCGTAGTAGCGTATCACTTTAGATGATTCCCCAATTATTTTTTTATGATTCTTTTAATGTTCTCTGCTTCAGTGCTGTATTTTGTAACAAAATACTCTTTCTGATGTATCACGAGGTACTCCTCTTCGCAACAAGTTCTCTCTGTCAATTAATCCAGCCCTTATACCTGCATCTTTCAGGACCTGAACGCTGTAGCCCCGATTCAAGAAGCAATTCTCCAATTCAGCAGACTTGACACTGTAGTCTGTTTCCTGATCGCAAATTCTGCGGACTCTATGGAATTGGCAACATGGAATACTCTCTTTTAGCCTTTTGGGGTGAAAGCTGTCTGCCCTCAGAATGGTATTCCCATCTGTAGGCTTCCTAAAGATTGATGTGTGCAAACAACCTTTGTCATTTTTACTGATGTCGAGGTCCAAAAAATTTATGTTATCCTTGCTGTACTCCATAGTTATTTTGATGTTAGGGTTAATGCTGTTAAGGTATTGGTGGAAGGAAATACGTTCATCTTCTGAGCCGGACCAAAACAGGCAAACATCATCAATATAGCGTCCCCCCCATATAATCCGGTCAAATAAATGGTTATTGGAAGGATCCAAAATGAAGTCATTTTCCCATTTAGCCAAGTACAAACCAACGTAGGAAGGGCTGTAGCAAGCTCCCATGGCACATCCTTTGACCTGTTTAAAAATACGATCCTGAAAGATAAAGATGTTATGACTTAGAGTCCATTCAGTCAGTGAGACAATGAATTCTGTAGGAGGCATCTCAGTTTCAGGTCGGGTACTCAAGAAATGGTGCATAGCTGCCAAACCTTGTTCATGTTCAATGGTGGTGTATAGACTCCACATCCATGGTGACTAAAAAGGAAGCTTTAGTCATTTAGCAAACGCTCTGTACATTACAGTAAACTTTCAGTAAATATAATATGCTAATTGGAACATACATTGCAAACATGACACAGATGACCTGAATAGAATGGAGCAAGACAAAGCTAGACTAGTTCCAAATCATATTCCTATGAGGCAATGTGATAAACAATAATACTGCTATCAAGTCATCCCTGATTAAGTTGCTTATAGGAAACATGTCCTTAAATTCTTGCAAACTAGAACCAGTCTGTTTATTACCATCACTAAGCTATTTTTCTCCTCAAACTGATTTGCTCCAAGCAGTGAAAATCTCAACAACTCTCATTGTTGACCCACTACTTGGTATTCTGCAAACATTTGAACAACTGCCTATGACGGATAATTGGAACAAACAGCAAATCAAACATGTTCCCTTGCCAATGACAGGTGGTAACCAATCACTGTGTGACAATGGCAGGCGGCAACCAATCGTAATGTGCCAACCTTGTTGGCCCGCCTCCCAAGACTGTTTACATGGCCATTGTCAGGACCTGTCAGTGACAGACAAGCATGGAAGCCAGCCATTTTGAACATTAATCTTTTTCTTAATCCTGACCTCTCTGTCTGCCTGTCTGTGTTCTCTTGGCACTAAATCCAAAGACAGTTCTTATCCCACGAGGAAAAATGATCAGCACTAAAATCCATTGAGGGGTTTTTGAGAAAGGTAAGTATAGAAAACACCTTAGTATTAAGCTGGTGTTCAAGATGTTTAGTAGTGTGATGGATTGGCTGCACCCCATACTGTACTGACCAATCCATCAACTCATGGGGTCCTGGCAGGCAACACCTAATTAATTATATGTCAGCAGTGCATAGGTCCCACCCTCTCAGGAGGAAGAAGGGGATGTGGTGAACTAACTGCCAGAGGTAGATGTGCTCTCAAAACACAAGACAGATAATTGCCTCCAAATTGATGATTGATTAGAATTAGGGAAGCGTTGAGGGGAACATTCAACGCTAAGCAAGTCTAATGTGATCTGTGACTTTCAGTGCTTCGAAGTCACTCTTAAGCAGTAAGGCCGAGTTTCAATCTATCACAGATTAATGAAAGGTTCACTGCAGGTTCACTCTCAATGTTGACACTTCAGTATATCTGAGGTGTTAAAGCCCCCATATAGTATTTTTATTTCTTTATCTGTTAAACTCTGACCCCGTCTGGTGGTATTTTCTAAACAACACATAATATTGTATACTACCCTCATAAAGTACATTTCGGTTTCAAAACTAAAAGTTCTACAAACACATGCTTAGTACTGTTAGAAAGGTAAGAACAGTGGGAATCAGATAAAGGTGTCAGAAACAACATGACTACTACAGAGCCCAACATACAGTAGACCAGAAAAAACAGAAATGTACACAGTGGGGGTCTTCCCAATTGTGCACATGTAGGGGAATAAGATATTTAAACGACTAGGTTTGAGATAACAAATGTCACCAATTACTGTTCCAATTACTGTTTAGACATGCACACATTTCCACTGGAACACAGCCATTTTAAAAGTGCAGGGCTTGCACAATATGCCATAACTTCCATTTTCGTCTTACAGGACTTATATATACACTGCTCAAAAAAATAAAGGGAACACTTAAACAACACAATGTAACTCCAAGTCAATCACACTTCTGTGAAATCAAACTGTCCACTTAGGAAGCAACACTGATTGACAATAAATTTCACATGCTGTTGTGCAAATGGAATAGACAAAAGGTGGAAATTATAGGCAATTAGCAAGACACCCCCAATAAAGGAGTGATTCTGCAGGTGGTGACCACAGACCACTTCTCAGTTCCTATGCTTCCTGGCTGATGTTTTGGTCACTTTTGAATGCTGGCGGTGCTCTCACTCTAGTGGTAGCATGAGACGGAGTCTACAACCCACACAAGTGGCTCAGGTAGTCCAGCTCATGCAGGATGGCACATCAATGCGAGCTGTGGCAAGAAGGTTTGCTGTGTCTGTCAGCGTAGTGTCCAGAGCATGGAGGCGCTACCAGGAGACAGGCCAGTACATCAGGAGACGTGGAGGAGGCCGTAGGAGGGCAACAACCCAGCAGCAGGACCGCTACCTCCGCCTTTGTGCAAAGAGGAGCACTGCCAGAGCCCTGCAAAATGACCTCCAGCAGGCCACAAATGTGCATGTGTCTGCTCAAACGGTCAGAAACAGACTCCATGAGGGTGGTATGAGGGCCCGACGTCCACAGGTGGGGGTTGTGCTTATAGCCCAACACCGTGCAGGACGTTTGGCATTTGCCAGAGAACACCAAGATTGGCAAATACGCCACTGGCGCCCTGTGCTCTTCACAGATGAAAGCAGGTTCACACTGAGCACATGAGCACATGTGACAGACGTGACAGTCTGGAGACGCCATGGAGAACCTTCTGCTGCCTGCAACATCCTCCAGAATGACCGGTTTGGCGGTGGGTCAGTCATGGTGTGGGGTGGCATTTCTTTGTGGGGCCGCACAGCCCTCCATGTGCTCGCCAGAGGTAGCCTGACTGCCATTAGGTACCGAGATGAGATCCTCAGAGCCCTTGTGAGACCATATGCTGACACATGCACATTTGTGGCCTGCTGGAGGTCATTTTGCAGGGCTCCGGCAGTGCTCCTCTTTGCACAAAGGCGGAGGTAGCGGTCCTGCTGCTGGGTTGTTGCCCTCCTACGGCCTCCTCCACGTCTCCTGATGTACTGGCCTGTCTCCTGTTAGCGCCTCCATGCTCTGGACACTATGCTGACAGACACAGCAAACCTTCTTGCCACAGCTCGCATTGATGTGCCATCCTGGATGAGCTGCACTACCTGAGCCACTTGTGTGGGTTGTAGACTCTGTCTCATGCTACCACTAGAGTGAGAGCACCGCCAGCATTCAAAAGTGACCAAAACATCAGCCAGGAAGCATAGGAACTGAGAAGTGGTCTGTGGTCACCACCTGCAGAATCACTCCTTTATTGGGGGTGTCTTGCTAATTGCCTATAATTTCCACCTTTTGTCTATTCCATTTGCACAACAGCATGTGAAATTTATTGTCAATCAGTGTTGCTTCCTAAGTGGACAGTTTGATTTCACAGAAGTGTGATTGACTTGGAGTTACATTGTGTTGTTTAAGTGTTCCCTTTATTTTTTTGAGCAGTGTATATATATATATATATGAGGAGAAAGCTGAAGTCTCCACCTATCCATTGTTCTAAATATATCCTCTGTCTGATTCCCAGTTCATCCACTAGATAGTTGTAGGACATCACATGACGTCTCTTGGCCACTTGAAACCAATTGTGTCTGGTTTGGGTAGTGAGTCACTGTGCCAAAATGGATAAACAGATTTTCAAGCCTGACATATTAAAATGACTTTGGCAACCAGGGCTGTCAAGTTATGGAGTTTATTTTAATTTTAAATAAGACACAGACAGGTGAAGAAACTTTAAACTTATTTTCCGATTCACTTTTCCTATTGTAAATGATCAGCTACTATAGCTAAACGGTGCATGTGGAGGATGCATACAAGGTACAGTAATGTGGATGGAAAAGGAAATGCATTGCTTTACAATTTCCAAAAAGACAAGGCCTGTAGCGTTCAAATTATATGCCACCTTCTATTTCTTGGGGTCCTGTAGAGGTCCCAAAAGAACCGCTCAGAATGTCTAATAAATCACTGTGTGTTTAATTTCATAGAAATAGTTCCAAATATAGTTTTCACCCATGTAGGTTAAAGCCCTTAGATCGCAATATCTAGTAAGCTAACATACGTAATTGTTTTAAAACCTCTCTAGGGTACGTGGGACGCTAACGTCCCACCTGAACAACATCCCGTGAAAGTGCAGGGCGCCAAATTCAAACAACAGAAATCTCATAATTAAAATTCCTCAAACATACATGTATTATACACAATTTTAAAGATAAACTTGTTGTTAATCCCACCACAGCGTCCGATTTCAAAAAGGCTTTACGACAAAAGCATACCATGCGATTTATGTTAGGTCAGTACCTAGTCACAAAAAACAGCAATTTTTCCAGCCATAGAAAGGAGTCACAAAAAGCAGAAATAGAGATAAAATTAATAACTAACCTTTGATGATCTTCATCAGATGGCACTCATAGGACTTCATGTTACACAATACATGTATGTGCCCATTAGATATTAATTTAGAATCTTCCAATCCTCTAAATGTAATTATTGGCGGAGAGCCACATCATTGATGTACATATTACCTCAATTACCTTAACTAACCTGTGCCCCCGCACATTGACTCTGTACCGGTACCCCCTGTATATAGCCTCGCTACTGTTATTTTACTGCTGCTCTCTAATTATTTGTTATTTTTATTTTTATTACTTATCAATTTTTTTACCTAACACTTGTTTTTCTTTAAACCTGCGTTGTTGGTTAAGGGCTTGTAAATAAGCTTTTCACTGTAAGGTCTACACCTGTTGTATTCGGCGCATGTGACAAAAAATATTTGTTTTGATTTGATATTGATGCAAAACCAGACCTTGAAATACGATGTAGCTTAGAGTGAACCCGCACTGCAATTTACCTTTATCTACAAGTGATTGAATTCAATACAACCCAAGCAAACGAATGCACACCAACATACTTCCAACTGAATCAAACAGATCACCTTCAGATCAGAAGCAATGTTTGGTGACATCTTGACATACATTCATATTAAAAGCTGGATCCATTTCTGATCCAGATGCTCATAAAGGATTTATTCTAAATCTCAATTATTCATAACATGATGTATGATCTGACAGGACAGGATACATTAATAAAGCTTAATGAGGTTACCATTTCATGTATTATGACAGAAGTACAGCAAGATGGACTTTATCACCTAACCTTTTTGAACTTAACACTAATAACAACTCCATGTAATCAAAGCAATGCACTATTTGCAGGAACTTTCAAGTATCTAGTATCCCTCAGTGCATTGACATAAGGTATCTGTGCAGAGGAGGAAGAAAATAGATAATTTCTGTACATAATGTCCTTACACTTCAGAAGTTGAAGTTACAATTCTAAGCAGATAACATAGGTTTGCATTTTTCCTGTAGATATTATATACCATTCTTACTGAGGATCTACATTCTGGAGCTTTTATTGTTACAGTATGTGCCAGAATGAGAGACAAGATCATTTTCACTTCAAAGCTGGTGGACTCATGGATCATAAGGCATAAATACCATCATGTTTCATGGTGTGCAAATCTCAGAGGGCAGAGAGGAAAGCCAACTCTTTGAAGGAGATTACTCTCCCTACACTAGGGAGCTTGAATGTGGGTGGTGGTTATGTCCAGTCAAGGCACAAGGTGGAGGGGTCAAGGCTCCTCTGTAACAGCTTTGACAGCTTGCTCATCCTATGCTCATTCTAATTGGTCCTCTGAGGCTTCAAACCTTTAGTTAAATCTGTAAAATGAGCATATGCACATATTTAGATATACTATAGCCTATATTTAAAAGTGTGCACATTCATTGGACTGCTACGGCTGTTGGAAATACTGTACTGTAATTCAAAGGAGGTACAGAGCATCTTTGTCTTTTATATTGGATCACAACCATAGAAGATATTGATAGGGGAAGTAAAAAGAGAACATGTCTTTCTTGAATACCATTGAAAAATTATACATTTGATTAAAAATAATTCAATATAAGGATATGTTCACTATGAAATAGGTAATAACTGTTGCAACTTGTGCAATTCAGTTTGTTGATAATGCCCGAGAAGCTGGTGTTAGGCCCGCGACGAAGTTGACGGCCGGCAAACCGTGCCAATATATCCTCCAAACACCGGCTTTGATGGCATTCTCACTTTTTAACAACAGGTTACCAACATATTCAAATAATGATTGAGATATTTTCATTAAAAACTTTATTTCGATAAATGTATTCATACTATTTCATCTTTCCACAAGATATAGTCCCGAAACAAATCTAGGGTTGCTACCCAAGCCGACTGGTCGTTCATTCTATTGGTTCAGTTGCCATGGATGCGACCCAGTCGTTCATTCTTTTTGTTCTGTATCTATGGACGTCACCCAGTCGTTTGTTCTAAATGTTTCATTGCCATACTGGTTGGCAAAGTTATTATCCCTTGCTTGCTAGCTAGCCAACTAGAGCTAATTTACAGTCACCATCAAACAGTGCAGCCAGAATAACAGCAAAATAGCTGCAATTGCATTTGTTTAAGCTGTTTTCTAGTGACATTTATCTGGATACATCCATAACAAGTAGCTAATGATTCACCTGGCATAGAAAATGTGCTCTCTCGTCAGGACACTTGTTCAGAGGACCTAGCCAACAACACAGCTAACACAATCACTTCAATCTGAAGCTGGAAAGACTGCAAACTAGCTGCATTTTGTTTCGTTTTACCTGTTTTCTATTTACATTTCTTTGTATATATCCATACAAATCATGCCAGCTGATTCATGATTTCGGCAGGCTAAGAAAAGCTGCCTGCCTGTCTGCCTCAAAGCTCATCACTAAGCTAAGGAACCTCGGACTAAACACCTCCCTCTGCAACTGGATCGTGGACTTCCTGACGGGCCACCCCAAGGCAGTAAGGGTAGGTAACAACATGATCCTCTATAGTCTGCCTCGACATGGTCATTACAATGGAATAGCTGGAGATTGTTTCAAAATTGAAATTCTATGTTGCAAATGTCAGAGACAGACAGCAAGGTTTATACAAATCTCCACTGTTGAAAAGCAAATGCTAGTCTAAAATAAATGGAAAATAATGTCTAGAGGCTTTTTATAGTGGAGATCAAGTTTATAAATTGTCTGGCTGGGCTGATGTGACAAATGGCACGGGAAGAAAGAAAACATCAAAAACATCAAAGGTATTCAGGTTGTACATGTCAGAGCATCCATTTATCTATTTTTTATGTCAACAACCTGTATTTAGGATTTGAGACTGAGCATTAGAGTGTTTTTTTATGAAACATTCATGTCAGGGAGCTGAGGAAAAATAGCATTTTCAGTAAACTCCAGTGACACACGAGCATATGTTACAGATATTTCAGCTGTCCCTCCTTCAGAAACATGATAATCATGCACACCATTAGGTATGCAATATGGTAAGCCTCTATAATAGGCCTACTTAACACTAACAAACAAAATGTTTGAGTCAGAATGATGCAAAATGTTTCATAATGCAAGAACGCAGTAGCATGAAAAAAATAACATTTTGGTCCAACATTGAGTGAAGAATTGATGACCTAGGCATGGTAGAAACAAGTCTAGAAACAAATATTCATGTTTTAATGTTATTCATTGGGAAACGCAATGGATTTAAATCCATCAGATGAGGTCACTAAGGAAGTAGATATTTAAGGGTTAAGTAGATGTATTGAGTAAACATTTCAAGTGAATCATCAATGTCAGCTATTTCTATTGTAGTTATTTTGTCAGCATTGTGGTCAAGATGTGGACTTCACTGTTTGACTTGTAATTCCAGTTGGAATGGTGATGGGTGCTTCAGATGTTGGTTTGGCAGGCAGTGTGAGGCACAGTGGAAGAACATACAATATAGGCCTTCCAAGGTCCAGTATCTTGGTCCCTATTATGGAGTCATGATGATCAATTTGAACAGACAAATGATATGTTTTATCTGTTTCAAACGTTTTGTATCTAATATAAAACATTTACAGAACTGTATGTATATGTTTTGCTATATAGAATAACGCAATAAAGATTCATTCAAAAATGTGCTTCCCTGGTTGAATACTATTCCTATACCCGTAGTCTACGAGGGATCGTCTTGAGCTTCCCTTATTACCATAGTGTATACGTATATATGATATCCCGTGCCACTGCAGGTGCTATGCACATCTAGCCATGACTCATTCTAAAACAGATTATCTTAAATCCATGTGCGAGGAGAGAGGAAACTCCCCATAATCCCTATCCATCACTATTACTCATGCAAGCTCAGGCCTTCTATGTCACGACTTCCGCTGAAGTCGGCTCCTCTCCTTGTTCGGGCGACGTTCGGCGATCGACGTCACCGGCTTTCTAGCCATCGCCGCTCCATTTTTCATATTCCCATTTGTTTTGTCTTGTTCCATACACACCTGGTTTTCATTCCCTAATCACACTGAATGTATTTAGTCTTCTGTTCCCCGCCATGTCTTTGTGTGAAATTGTTTTATGTTATGTGGGTATTGTTACGCGCCAGACTTTTGTTTATGTTCTGTGTTTTGGACACGTTTTGTGTACTTATGTGCTTTCGTTTGGACCGGAATAAAAAGTGTGCCTGTTAACTACACTCTGCTCTCCTGCACCTGACTTCGCCTCCAGTACACACCCTGAACATTCTAGACTGGGGAACTCCTAATTTTCTTTTAAATAAGGTAATTTAACTAATCTTTCACTTAGGCTACATAAATAAAATTCTACATATTTGTTTAACTTCATCATTGCCAAAGTTGCCTGAATCTATGAGTATGTACCTATCATGAAAAGTATCATCGAGTGAGGACTACACCTTAATAAAGTTGGAAAACAGTTCAAAGTCCCCCGGGCATTGAGTCATAGGCCTTGTTGTAAGCATTGCTAGAAAAGGTTAATTCTCTCTTTCTTCACAAAAACAAACTTACTCCACTGCCTTCACCTCAGTGGATGAAATTAATATAATCGCCATGCATCAGGTGTCTCATTATTTTGGTTTCAGAGTGAGCACAGTCTGTTGGCTCATCACACTAAATCATGTCTCCTCCTGCTCTGCACAGCAACCAGAATGGGCAGATAATTATTAACACAGTTCACTTCTCCTACAGGGCCATAGGGAAAACTCCCTCAGCACAGTGTACTCCGATAGGCACACTCCATACATTTGCCAGAATTTTACTTTAACTTTCTTTATCTGTGTTTCACCCATCCTTATCAATAGAATGCAGAAACAAAGCCTGGATGTATATATGTATTTAATCCTTATCTATACTGCAAAAGAGATCATTCAACTTCTCACTCAGTCATGAGATCCTGAGATGCATTGCACTAGTTGTCTAAATAAACTCTGAAATGCGATAGAGAGATAGCTAATATAATCTTGATCGAAGCTAAATGCATGAAATAGCATTCCCACTCCATCAGCTAACACCTTAGCACATTCTCTAAACACCTAACGAATTCTCTTCAGAGCATCCTAAGGGCCCCAAGGCGTAATTTTCTCATTTAACATTTTGGTTCTGGCTCTTGGCTTGGACACCTATTTAAAATTCCACTTCACCTGACTGCTTCAGACTCAACTTTTGGGATCCATTTCCTTCCTTTGATTTTTACAGGGATAATGTTTATCCTCAGATGAGATACAGCAGAAATTAAACAGTCCCAGCAGGAGAGAAATCACCCCACTTGACCTCAACAAACTCTGAATTAAATGAAAATACCCACAAATGTGAAGTTTACTGGCTATTTGACCATTTACAGTACTTTATGGGAAGATATTTTGCGCTAGAGCAACCATTCGCCATCTCCAAACAGAGGTTCTACAAGTTGATTTAATATTAAATGATTTTACTATACTTTTACACCACATTGTTTGCCTCATTTGCAATGACCTATTTCCTTCGTGTTAGGTAGTGTTCAATAAAGTGAATAGTTTTCTATGAAGATTGTATCTGTATGAAATGTATCGTAAAAACAGAAAACAATGCTGATACCTGGATTTGGTGCTATAACTTTTATTCAGAGGAAGACGCCTCATAATGTACAATAACAATGACTGATGCATCGGAGAGTGAACCGTCTGCTTCTGTACACAGCTGGACATTCACTTTCAAAAGGTGCAATTACAGGTAACCAGCCAAGGGGTGTGGGTAACTATCTCCCAAAAGCACAGGCGACTTGCTGGGAGCTTGATAAACAGTCCTCAGCAAAATTTACTCACCCTGTCAACACCTAATAAAAAAAGTTATAAAAAAAGTAATTCCAATCCTTTTTTAAGCCATTTTTAAAGTAACTGCCCAGTAAAAATCTCACTTTTATAAGTTAATATTCTGTTAACTCATATCCAAATAAACCCCACCACAAACTTCTATCTCAAACAGACCGTTTCAAAAATGCTTGCTATTTCTTCATAGAACATGATGGCATCTCCCTGAGGAGGATGAGCAGGCCAATCAGCGGTCTACTTGCATTAATATTTTTAATGATTGGTATACGCCCACACGATTCTGGTGTTGGGGTATGCCCACACCATTCCAACACAGAAAAGCTGCTTTTCAACATACTTAATTACACTTTTTTGGAAGGAAAATAATTTCACTCCTATTGAAAGTAATTATAGGTCATATTTTATAGAAATATGGAAACACTTGGCAGTTATTTTAAAAGTGTAAAAATCCTAACATTTATCTGTTATATAGGGATGTGTTGATACAAACCTCATCATCGAAAACAATAAAAAAAATACATCTTCCATCATGAAGAGTCACTTATTGTGTAACTGTTAATTGTTTGTTTAATTTGTAACTCTCAAAAAATAATTCTGTGACACTTTACACTGGATTAATACAGAAGATGTATTACTCAACAAGAGCATGGATTAGGTTCTGGTCAGTACAGATAGTTCTCCCTATATCCCTTTATGCCTCCACTATTTATATCTCTTTCACACCACTTCTTAACACCAAAGTATAGTATTAGGGTGTGAGTTTAATTAAACACACTTTGTGATAAAACAAATGTTTTTTTTAAGCCTTTACTGTAGATATGAACTTTCTGCATTTACATACCTTTATCACTAATACATCTGTCTACCAGCATAGCAAAAAATTATGTCTCTTTAGTTGCCGTAGATTCATGGTTAAAACAACATACAGTCCTGTTTTTTTCATTGTAGAACAACCTTTCTGGGAATTAATTGGATAGTTTCTCAAAAGCAATATCTTCAGTTACAAGATTATACACTGCTCAAAAAAATAAAGGGAACACTTAAACAACACAATGTAACTCCAAGTCAATCACACTTCTGTGAAATCAAACTGTCCACTTAGGAAGCAACACTGATTGACAATAAATTTCACATGCTGTTGTGCAAATGGAATAGACAAAAGGTGGAAATTATAGGCAATTAGCAAGACATCCCCAATAAAGGAGTGGTTCTGCAGGTGGTGACCACAGACCACTTCTCAGTTCCTATGCTTCCTGGCTGATGTTTTGGTCACTTTTGAATGCTGGCGGTGCTTTCACTCTAGTGGTAGCATGAGACAGAGTCTACAACCCACACAAGTGGCTCAGGTAGTGCAGCTCATCCAGGATGGCACATCAATGCGAGCTGTGGCAAGAAGGTTTGCTGTGTCTGTCAGCGTAGTGTCCAGAGCATGGAGGCGCTACCAGGAGACAGGCCAGTACATCAGGAGACGTGGAGGAGGCCGTAGGAGGGCAACAACCCAGCAGCAGGACCGCTACCTCCACCTTTGTGCAAGGAGGAGCACTGCCAGAGCCCTGCAAAATGACCTCCAGCAGGCCACAAATGTGCATGTGTCTGCTCAAACGGTCAGAAACAGACTCCATGTGGGTGGTATGAGGGCCCGACGTCCACAGGTGGGGGTTGTGCTTACAGCCCAACACCGTGCAGGACGTTTGGCAGAAAAAACTGTTTTTTAGAAATGTTTGCAAAAGTATTGAAAATAAAAACGGAAATATCACATTTACATAAGTATTCAGGACCTTTACTTAGTACTTTATTGAAGCCCCGTTTGCAGCGATTACAGTTTTGAGTCTTCTTGGGTATGATGCTACAAGCTTGGCACACCTGTATTTGGGGAGTTTCTCCCATTCTTCTCTGCAGATCCTCTCAAGGTCTGTCAGGTTGGATGGGGAGCGTCGCTGCACAGCTATATTCAGGTCTCTCTAGAGATGTTCGATCGGGTTTAAGTCCGGGCTCTGGCTGGGCCGCTCAAGGACATTCAGAGACTTGTCCCGAAGCCATTCCTGCATTGTCTTGGCTGTGTGCTTAGGGTCATTGTTCTGTTGGAAGGTGACCCTGTGGGGGCAAAATTGCAAGATTATGTTATAATGCTGTAATTGCATCAAATGGTTGTTTGATGCAACATAATAGAGAGTTCTTATAACTCTATTGTGTCTGTGTGAACTGAAAGTGGGCCTCTGGGGGATTTAACACTGACATGAGATTTACGATGTCTTTGGGTGACCGCATTCCAGAGCATGAGGAATTTCTGTACTGGGGTACCAGGGGGAGATGGCTTCAGTATGGAGTTTGGGGGGCAGACCCTGCTCTCTACACAGTGAGGACAGTTTTAACAGCAGATACTGTCTGCTGAGAATTATAAGTATCTGTAACGGCTGTCGTCTTCCTCGTCTGAGGAGGATAAGTTAGAAGGATCGGAGGACCAATGTGCAGCGTGGTAATTGTTAATCTTACTTTAATAAAGGTGAACACTCAAAATACAAAACAACAAAAGTGACAACCGAAACAGTTCTATCTGGTGCAGACACACAAGTCTGAAAACAACCACCCACAAAACACAATAGAACACAGGCTACCTAAATATGGTTCCCAATCAGGGACAACGATTGACAGCTGCCTCTGATTGAGAACCATATCAGGTCAAACACAGAAATAGCAAAACATAGAAATACAAACATAGACTGCCCACCCCAACTCACGCCCTGACCATACTAAATAAAGACAAAACAAAGGAAATAAAGGTCAGAACGTGACAGTATCTTTCATACAAATCTTAACCTTGTGACCCATTCCATACATCTAGTGTTTGTCATGTAGACTGAAGGAGGATGGACTTTGCTATAAAATGCTGTGGCTCAAACCAGCTCGTTGAGTTCTCAGTGATCACCTCCAGGGGTGATAACCAACCAGCTCCATTACTGAGGTAATTAAATAATAAAGTTAGATTGTTTTGAAGAAATCAAAAAATGCAAACAGGATGCACTTGAGCTCTTTTTCGAGTCTCATACATGTAGCAAAGGGTCTTAAATTTTTATACATTTGTAAACATTTCTTAAAACCTGTTTTCGCTTTGTCATTATGGGGTATTGTGTGTAGATTGATGGAGAAAAAAAGGAATTTAATACATTTTTGAATAAGGCTGTAACGATACAAAATTTGGAAAAAGTCAAGGGGTCTGAATACTTTCTGAATGCACTATATCATGGCTAAGGGCTGTTCTTAAGCATGATGCAATGCAGAGTGCCTGGATATATTGGCCATATCCCACAAACCCCTTCCTTATTGCCATTATAAACTGGTTACCAATGTAATTAGAGCAGTACATTTTTAAATAAATGTCATACCCGTGGTATATGGTCTTATTCACCCAGTTTATAATAGGCACTATACGTACAATTATTCATTATACAATTGTATAACATTGAGGTCCTTAAAAATTAAGTCCTTAAGTCCTTGAAAAGTCAAAACAAGGTTTTAGGTCATACTAATCTCATAATCTTCCTCCAAACATTTTCTAGTAATCAAATTGTGTCCTAGGTTCTGATGAGAGCGATCACTGGATAAATTGGCATTTAAATATAATTCTGTCATCCCTCCATCCTTTAAAATTCTAATCAGGCTGATTGATTTAACCTGCCTGACCATCTTCATGCATGCACACACACACACACACACACACACACACACATCGTACATACAGTCAGTGGACAAACAGTTGTCAAAAACATACACATGCATACACACAGTCCACAGTCAGTGGTGTGTAGGTTACCAGGACTCCACAGGGCACTGTGAGAGTAACAGTACAGTAAATATGCCATCACAGGTCTGCAGTAGAGACACTCCAGTGAGGTGGAAGATACATACAGGAAGAGAGAGAGACAGAATAAGAGATAGTGAGATTTATAACTGAGATAGTAGGTGAACAGGTTACCATATTTTCTCAATCATTTTGTATTAGGGGTTCAACAAGCAAAATTCTTGGACTAAGTCTTGGCAAACATTAAAAGTAATTCTATAACAAACTGGCTGACCAGTGTCCACCCCTAAACTGGCTGTTAAGAAACAGACTAGATCAACGGGTGGATGATCTGAGTCAATGGATGCTGGATTTGACTTTATCTCTTACCGAGACACAACCTCCTATCTGAACTCATTGAGCCATGAAAATGCTGTTACCCTTCAGTTCAATAGAGTACTTAGAACACTAGTACAATTGAAGTGGAATACTGCCCCCTGTTGGACACGGTACTATCATTGCAAACCTTGTCTGCCATTAAACCCATTATTCATTCATAGAATGGAGAGGGAAGATAAAGGGGAATGAATTATATATTCCTGCAGCATTCCACTGAACCATGAACATGTATCTCTTGGCATCCCTTACAGATTGAAGTTAACCACGACACAGACATAGTATTGCAACGCAAGGACAGAGATAGCCATGGTATCAAACAATGTGGAATGATATAGCAAAAGTATAACAGTGTCTGACCTTCAGAAAGTTACACCTGATAATCCCTTGGAGGAACAATAATAACTCTACAGTGATGGATCAAACAGAGCATTCTCAATGGCCATGCCAAAACAAAATGCATTTTTTAAAGCATTTTGAGGGCCACACTTGCAGAATCCCCATACAACATCCTGTATAGTACAATGCATCTGTCAAGGAAAGGACATGCTTTGATGGAGCTGGGAGAGCCCTGGGGGATTGGATTTCATATGAAAGGTATACCAACCCTATGGTACACAAACTTCTGGGGACATTCACACACTGTGGCAGGCAGTATTGAGAGTGGAGAAAGGAGAGCGTAGCTGTGGCTTGTGAATCAGTTGGCTCAAATGTGTGTGTGTTTCAGAGTAACCTCAAGCCGTAAGGTGCACAGTCGTATTGCTCAGGTTTTGACATACTTTACTTGGCTTTATCAAATTGCTCAGATCCTTGTTCCATCCCTGTAGACAATGCCACCATAATAGAGATGGAATCTGCTGATGCTCTGAAATCAGTTGGTATTGTGTTGAGCCTAGTAAGACATCTCTATTCCCAGAGAATTACTGATGAGACATCATTTTTTGTGCCCTAGCTGATTATGCTGTTGTGATGATTAGATAATGGTTGTCAGCGCAATGACTGGAAGCCTATGGGTATCTGCTAGCATGTGTGTTAGTGTAGCTTTTCAGTGAATTTAGTGCAGTTTGTTAGTGCAGGTTTCCAGTGAATTTATGTAAATCATTATGCTTATCTGCAGTGAAGGAAAATTAAGATCCTACTTCTGGAGGTTCAAATATGTATTTGAGTATTTGTATTTTAAATACTTTTTTCTGTGTATTTGAGTATTTTTCAAATAATGTGGCTGAATCAACTACTTCCATTTGAAATATTTTAAAGTATTTTCAAATAAATAGCATACTATTTCAAATAGCCCTAGGACCAAACAGACCCTAAATATTTGTTTGCCATTTTCATTTTCATGTAATTACTTCATCCTTTATCTTTGACTCTGATTTATTTAATACATTATTAAAATTGAGAGTGCGTTAAAATGCAATTTTTTGGTTCAACAATTGTTTATATTGTTTATAACTTACATGCATATAAAAGGCTATATGTGATGTAACATGACCTATCTCAAGTTCAGACTCAAAGCCTTTCACCTGTCTCATGCAGTCAGTTTAAATAGCTTCTACACAGATGGACATGTATATCTATGTACTGTACATAGTAACCTGTGCTGCCAACAATTGGCACGAACCTCTGCAGCGTCCATGTCCACTCGTATTTAACATCCCCACTGAGTTGTAAGATATAGGCAAGTGTATATACAAACTCCATAATGAAAGGTAATTGCCACCATTCACCTGACCAGTTCTTATATCAGATTGATCACATGTAAATAATTGGACCTGACTGGGAATAGAGACTGGTTGAGAACAGTTGCTATGAGTCATTTTGGATTTTTTTTTATTGACTGTTAAATTATATACCATTCATTTAGAGCAGGCATTTTCAAACTGTTCAGTAAGCCCTTCACGGAAATAGAAATTGCTGAATTAAAAAAAATATATACAGTGGGGAGAACAAGTATTTGATACACTGCCGATTTTGCAGGTTTTCCTACTTACAAAGCATGTAGAGGTCTGTAATTTTTATAATAGGTACACTTCAACTGTGAGAGACGGAATCTAAAACAAAAATCCAAAAAATCACATTGTATGATTTTTAAGTAATTAATTTGCATTTTATTGCATGACATAAGTATTTGATCACCTACCAACCAGTAAGAATTCCGGCTCTCACAGACCTGTTAGTTTTTCTTTAAGAAGCCCTCCGGTTCTCCACTCATTACCTGTATTAACTGCACCTGTTTGAACTCGCAAAATCGGCAGTGTGTCAAATACTTGTTCTCCCCACTGTATATATACATATATAGAGAGAGATGATATATTTGTGGTTGGATTCCGAGAACAATTCGCTTAAAAGGCCTACAAATGAGATTTAAATTGTATGGAACATAAATGAGAGAGCGGTATTATTGACCTAGGAGATCAATGGGGAATCTAATTAAGTTAGAATAATCAAGGGATCGTGCAGAGCATTAGGATTGTTGTTTGAGTTATAGGCTACGATCACATATAATTATACCAGAATAATAAGTGATTGGTGTTTTATGTGATGTTGAATTGTTTTTACCTGCACCAGGAATGCTTGTCATGGTTGCACACTGATAGAAGCAGCTTTGTTGCACTGTGGGGGATAAACCCTGTATGCTGTCAAAATTACATTTCATAGGATCAAGAGACACCACAAACATTACATTTTAGACTCAGTTTGGATGTGATTGTGTGTCTAACGACTTGAACTTAGTGCCTGAGGCAAGTTCACAGTGTAGTCTGCATAATCAATCATTCAAACGCCTGTGGGTCTCAGAGCCGTCTTTTAAGAGAATAGGATACTGTGCCTTGCAAAAGTATTCAGACCCCTTGGATTTCTTCACATTTTATTGTGTTACAAAGTGGGATTCAAATTAATTTAATTGTCATTTTTTGTCAACAATCTATACAAAGTACTCTAATGTGAAAGTGGAAGAAAAATTAATTTTATTATTTTAAGATGAATAAAAATGTAATAATTTAAATATAGTTGTTGCATAAGTATTCAGCTCCCTGGGTCAATACATGTTAGAAACACCTTTGGCATCAATTACAGCTGTGAGTCTTGTTGGGTAAGTAAGTCTCTAAGAGCTTTGCACACATGGACTGTGCAATATTTGGCCATTACTTCTAGTTCTGTCAGGATGATGGGGATCATGGCTAGACAGCAATTTTCTCCTATTGCCATAGATTTTCATGCAGATTTAACCCAAAACTGAACCTTGGCCACTCAGGAACATTCACTGTCTTCTTGGTAAGCAACTCCAGTGTAGATGTGGCCTTGTGTTGTATATTATTGTTCTTCTGAAAGGTGAATTCCTCTCCCAGTCTCTGTAAAGTTGACTGAAGGAGGTTGGTTTAATACATAATCCACAGCATAATTATTAACTTGACAATGCTTAAAGAGATATTCAATGTCTGATTTGTTATTGTTACCCATCTACCAATAGCTGCTCTTCTTTATGCGGTTTTTGAAAAAGCTCCCTGGTCTGTGTAGTTGAATCTGTGCTTGAAATGCAATACTTGATTGAGGAACCTTACAGATGTTGTCTGTATGGGGGACAAAGAAGGGTTAGTCATTAACACATCATGTCAACCCAACCCATGTCAACCCATTTCACACAGTGTAATTTATGTGATTTAAGGCAAATTCAACTCCTGAACTAATGTAGGCTTGCCTAAACAAAGAGGCTGAATATTTATGCAACAACTATATTTTTGTTCTGAAAGTTGTATTTATCTGAAAAAATGTATATACTGTACATTTTCTTGCACTTTTACATTACATAGTATTTTGTGTAGATTGTTTACAAAAAAATACAATTAAATACATTTTAATTCCATTTTGTAACACAATAAAATGTGAAGAAATCCAAGGGGCCTGAATACTTTTGCAAGGCACTGTATATTCAAATTGTTAGATTGACTTTGTGGGCACCAAGGCCCAGCCTGGGTCCATAAACATGGAATCAGCATTTTAGAGAGGTTTAGGGGACATTACATACTGTATCAAACCTCAACAGCCAGGGGTTTGCCCAAAGGAGGAAGAAAGAGAAGGATTTTTGAATTGTCCACAATTCACCACGGATAGACCTGAGGGTGCAGAGTTTGAAAAGATACATGATAATGTAGGGCTCAGTTCCAATGATTTGTGGAAACTGTATATTAGGAAAACATCTCAAAAGTTTGGAATCTACCTGATTCTCTGCAATTGAATTTGCTCACGAGGTTTGAGTTTGACTTTTCCATGGACAATACTGTGTACTATATGGTGTGTGAAGTATGAATTGTTCCTTTTGCGTTGTAAATAATCACTTAAGTTGTATTTTGCATATACTTACCTGTATGCTATTTTCCATATATTAAGTTGTGCCTACCTGTCCAATACATCCAGATGAGTGACAGCCTTTTCATTGGAATTTCATACACTTGGGGAAAACTGGCCAGTGGTGTAACATGAGTGAGGCAATGAAGAAAATATAAACACAATAGCAAGCTCCCTTAGTAACTAGATGCATGGATGGGGGCGGTAAGCAATGGCATTTCAGTTTTATTTGTTTTGTCATTTTTTGTTGGGGGTATTACTGGTATTATTGTGTTGCGTTACAGCCTGAATTAAAAATGGATTAAATTGAGATTGTTGGTCACTGACCAACACAGAATGTCCCATAATGTCAAAGTGGAGTTTTTACAAATGAATTACAAATGAAAAGCTGAAACGTCTTGAGTCAATAAGTATTCAACCCCTTTGTTATGGCAAGCCTAAATAAGTTCAGGAGTAAAAATGTGCTTAGCAAGTCAAATAATAAGTTTACCATGAAATGTGAATGACTACCTCATCTCTGTACCCTACACATACAATTACAGTGCATATATAGCACATTCGGAAATTATTCAGACCTGATGACATTTTCCACATTTTGTTACATTATAGATTTATTCTAAAATTGATTAAATAGTTTTTTTCCTCATCAATCTAAACACAATACCCCATAATGACAAAGCAAAAACAGTTTTAGACGTTTTTGCAATTTATATATTTTTTAACTGAAATATCACATTTACATAAATATTCAGACCTTTTACTTAGTACTTTGTTGAAGCACCTTTGGCAGCGATTACAGCCTCAAGTCTTCTTGGGTATGACACCACAAGCTTGGCACACCTGTATTTGGGGAGTTTCTCCCATTCTTCTCTGCAGATCATCTCAAGGTCTGTCAGGTTGGATGGGGAGCATTGCTGCACAGCTATTTTCAGGGCTCTCCAGAGATGTTAGATCGGGTTAAAGTCTGCGCTCTTGCTGGGCCAGTCAAAGGCAATCAGAGACTTGTCCCGAAGCCACTCCTGCGTTGTCTTGACTGTGTGCTTAGGGTTGTTGTCCTGTTGGAAGGTGAACCTTAACCTGTTTGGGCTGCAGGGGCAGTATTGAGTAGCCGGATAAAAGGTGCCCATTTCAAACGGCCTCGTACTCAATTCTTGCTCGTACAATATGCATATTATTATTGCTATTGGATAGAAAACACTCTCTAGTTTCTAAACCCGTTTGAATTATATCTGTGAGTAAAACAGAACTCATTTTGCAGCAAATTTTGCAGAAAATCTGAAATCGATGCTCTCTTCTAGGGGCTGCCTATAAATGCCCTTCATATATATCAGTATACATGCACTTCATACGTCTTCCACTAGATGTCGACAGGCAGTGAGAGAAGAAATTGAGTGTGTAACTTGATCTGGACTCGAATAATAGCTCTCGGCATGACGTGTCACCAGTTTCCTGTTTTCTGGAGAGCGCGTGAAGGGACCTGGTATTGCCTTCTGTAAAGCTGTCGTTATGGACGACTAATATCTCCGGCTTTGATTTTATTTGATACATGTGACAATATCATCGTAAAGTATGTTTTTTCAATATAGTTTTATTAGATTATTGAAATTTATTCGGGACGTTAGGCGTGTTGCGTTGTGTGCCTTTGTTCAGGAAGGAGAGCTTAGCACCACTTTGCTAGCTTGCTAATTGACTGGAGAAGAGGACATTCTAAATCCAAACAACGATTGTTCCCGACAAAGGACCCCTTGTACAACATTCTGATGAAAGATCATCAAAAGTAGGACCCATTTTATGATGCTATTTCATATATCTGTCGAACATGTGAAATAGTCGTTTGCGCCCAGAGTTTGGGCACTCTCTCGCTATAACTAAGCTGGATGTCGTAATTTGTAGAATATTTTTAGAATTCTAACACGGCGATTGCATTAAGAACTAGTGTATCTATCATTTCCTATACAACATGTATTTTTTAATTATGTTTATGAATAGTTATTTGGTCAGAATATGTGAGTGCCAGAAAAATATCCGGACGTTGTGGGAAAAAGATGCTACGTTAGCACAATGTATAACCACTGATTTCAGCTCTAAATATGCACATTTTCGAACAAAACATAAGTGTATGTATAACCTGATGTTATAGGACTGTCATCTGATGAAGCTTATCAAGGTTAGTCAAAAATTATATATCTTTTGCTGGTTTGTTACGATCGCTAACTTTTGCTGCTGGGGAATGGCTTGTGTTTCTGGCTATTGTGGTAAGCTAATATAATGCTATATTGTGTTTTCGCTGTAAAACACTTAAGAAATCGGAAATATTGGCTGGAATCACAAGATGCCTGTCTTTCATTTGCTGTACACCATGTATTTTTCAGAAATGTTTTATGATGAGTATTTAGGTATTTGACGTTGGTGTCTGTAATTACTCTGGCTGCTTCGGTGCCATTTCTGACGGTAGCTGTGATGGTAGCTGCAATGTAAAACTGATTTATACCTCAAATATGCACATTTTTCGAACAAAACATAGATTTATTGAATAACATGTTATAAGACTGTCATCTGATGAAGTTGTTTCTTGGTTAGTTTGGTTGGTTCTTGGTTAGTTAGGTTGGCTTTGTGCATGCTACCTGTGCTGTGAAAAATGTCTGTCCTTTTTTGTATTTGGTGGTGAGCTAACATAAATAAACGTGCTGTTTTCGCTGTAAAACATTTTAAAAATCGGACATGTTGGCTGGATTCACAAGATGTGTACCTTTCATATGCTGTATTGGACTTGTTAATGTGTGAAAGTTAAATATTTCTAAAAAATATCTTTTGAATTTCCCGCCCTGCACCTGAGCTGGCTGTTGTCATAAGTGTACCGACGTCGGGCTTGCAGCCATAAGAAGTTAACACCAGTCTGAGGTGCTGAGCGCTCTAGAGCAGGTTTTCATCATCTGTACTTTGCTCCGTTCATCTTTCCCTCGATCCTGACTAGTCTCCACAGTTTGAAGCTGTCACCACCGTGCTTCACCGTAGGGATGGTGCCAGGTTTCCTCCAGACGTGGCGCTTGGCATTCAGGCCAAAGAGTTCAATCTTTGTTTCATCAGACCAGAGAATCATGTTTCTCATGGTCTGAGAGTCCTTTAGGTGCCTTTTGGCAAACTCCAAGCGGGCTGTCATGTGACTTACTGATGAGTGGCTTCCATCTGGCCACTTTACCATAACGGCATGATTGATGGAGTGCTGCAGAGATGGTCGTCATTCTGGAAGGTTCTCCCATCTCCACAGAGGTACTCTGGAGCTCTGTCAGATTGAACATCAGATTCTTGGTCACCTCCTGACCAAGGCCCTTCTCCCCCGATTGCTCAGTTTGGCTGGGCGGCCAGCTCTAGGAAGAGTTTTGGTGGTTCCAAACTTCTACCATTTAAGAATGATGGAGGCTGCTGTGTTATTGGGGACCTTCAATGCTGCAGACATTTTTTGGTACCCTTCCCCAGATCTGTGCCTCGACACAATCCTGTCTCGGACCTCTATGGACAATTCCTTCAACCACATGGCTTGGTTTTTGCTCTGACATGCACTGCCAACTGTGGGACCTTATATAGACAGGTGTGTGCCTCCTATCCAATGAATTGAATTTACCAAAGTTGGACTCCAATCAAGTTGTAGAAATATTTCAATGATGATCAGTGGAAACAGGATGCACCTGAGCTTAATTTGAGTACTTATGTAAACAAGGTATTTCTGTTTTAATGTTTTTTATAAATTTGAAAACATTTCAAAAAAACTGTTTTCGCTTTGTCATTATGGGGTATTTTATGTAGATTGATGAGAAAAGATTATAATTGAATCAATTTTAGCATAAGGCTGTAACGTAACAGAATGTGGAAAAAGGGAAGGGGTCTGAATACTTTCCGAATGCTCTCTATCTGTAAGATACCTCAGTCGAGCAGCAGCAGCATCCCGGAGTTGACAGCATCCCGGAGTTGCCTCTTCACTGTTGACGTTGAGACTGGTGTTTTGTAGGTACTCTTTAATGAAGCTGCCAGTTGAGGACTTCTGAGGCATCTGTTTCTAAAACTAGACACTCTAATGTACTTGTCCTCTTTCTCAGTTGTGTACTGGGGCCTCCCACTCCTCTTTCTATTCTGGTTAGAGCCAGTTTGCGCTGTTTTGTGAAGGGAGTAGTACACAGCGTTGTATGAGATCTTCAGTTTCTTGGCAATTTCTCGCATAGATAGCCTTCATTTCTCAGAACAAGAATAGACTGACGAGTTTCTGAAGAAAGGTCTTTGTTTCTGGCCATTTTGAGCATGTAATCGAAGCCACAAATGCTGGTTCTCCAAATACTCAACTAGTCTAAAGAAGGCCAGTTTTATTGCTTCTTTAATCAGGACAACAGTTTTCAGCTGTGCTAACATAATTGCAAAAGGGTTTTCTAATGATCAATTAGCCTTTTAAAATTATAAACTTGGATTAGCTAACACAACGTGCCATTGGAACACATGAGTGATGGTTGCTGATAATGGGCCTCTGTACGCCTATGTAGATATTCCATAAAAAATCAGTCCATAAAAAATTTCCAATTACAATAGTCATTTACAACATTAACAATGTCTGCACTGTATTTCTGATATAATTACCTTCAGTTAAAATCACTTTTTTCCATAATTTGGCTGCTTGGTTCATGGTAATTTTAACATTGCGTTACAATTACACCCAACTCTAGCAGCCATGACAAAACCTCATGTTCCAAGCAAGAGACAACAATAGTGACACGTCACTCATGTCAATGTTTAGCCAACATATATTAATGAAAATTATGCTGGTTTGAAGTCGTGGACGTTAATGGTCAGGAGAGTATAAGAAAAAACTACTTTCCCCATAAAAAACATACATTGGCTCATAAAAAGTAGAAATAGTGAGATATTTTACGCTGAAACTTTTAACACTAGAGGCTTATTACCTAAAGTGGATTAATTGAAAGTGTGGGTTCACAGCTCCAATCCAGATGTGTTGGTCATTACTGAGACGTGGTTAAAAAAGAGTGCTTTGAATACTGATGTTAACTTTTCTGGCTATAACTTTTTCGGCAAGACAGATAATCCAAAGGTGGGGGAGTGGCAATCTTTACCAAGGATCACCTTCAGTGCTCGGTTGTCTCCACCAAGTCTGTCCCGAAACAATTTGATTTGCTGGTTTTAAGCATTAAACTTTCAAATAGCTCTTTGTTAACTGTTGCTGAGTGCTATCGTCCTCCATCAGCACCGGCCTGTACCCTACCTGCCCTCAGCTCTCTCCTGGCCCCTTACACTAAGTCTGAATTTGTCCTGCTAGGTGACCTAAACTGGGACATGCTTAAACCACCTGACCAAGTCCTAAAGCAATGGGACTCTCTAAATATGTATCAGATTATCACCAATCCCACGAGGTATGACTCCAAACACCCAGAAAAGGCTACTCTCCTTGACGTTATATTCATAAATAATCCTGATAGGTATCAGTCTGGTCTTTTCTGTAATGACCTTAGTGATCACTGTTTTACAGCCTGTGTTCGTAATGGCTGCTCAGTGAAATGACCTGTCCTGATTTGTCATAGACGCTTGCTAAAAAACTTTAATGAGCAAGCTTTCCTTCATGAACTGGCCTCTGTAAATTGGTATAGAATCAGCTTGATCCCCTCTGTCGAAGACCTTTTTTATATTTTCAGTAGTATTGTTAACAAACACTACCCCATGAAGATAATGAGAATTAAAAACAGGTTCAGCCCCTGGTTCGACCGTGATCTTGCAGAGTTACTCCACCTCAATAATTGCTTATAGCGAAAGTTATCGTTCAGTTATCGTGACTGGCTATCGTTGAGGTAAATGAGAAATAAGTGCCCTCAGTCTATCCGGAAGGCCAAAGTTAGTTACTTTAACTTCTTATGGTTGCAGGGGCAGTATTGTGTAGCTTGGATGAAAGGTGCACAGAGGTGCCCAGAGTAAACGGCCTGCTCCTCAGTCATAGTTGCTAATATATGCATATTATTATTAGTATTGGATAGAAAACACTCTGAAGTTTCTAAAACTGTTTGAATTATGTCTGTGAGTATAACAGAACTCATATGCCAGGAAAAAACCTGAGAAGTTCCACTTCCTGTTTGGATTTTTTCTGAGGCTGCTAGATTTTCAACCAAGCTCCCAATGAAATTACAGCGAGATATGGATGAGTTTTCACTTCCTACGGCTTCCACTAGATGTCTACAGTCAATAGAACTTTGTCTGATGACTCTAACGTGAAGGGCGGCCGAAGGAGACAGGAATGAGTAATCACTGCCATGAGGTGACCACGTATTGAACACGCGCGTTCACGTGATAGGCAGCTCTGTTCCATCTCTCAACTGAAGTCAATGTAATTCTCCGGTTGGAACGTTGTTCAAGATGTATGTTAACAACATTCTTAAGATTGATTCAATACATCGTTTGACATGTTTCTACTGACTGTTATGGAACTTTTGGACATTTCCTCACGTTATAGTGGACGCGCTTTGTGACTTTGGAATTGTTTACCAAACGCGCTAACCAAAGTAGCTAATTGGACATAAATAACGGACATTATCGAACAAATCAAGCATTTATTGTGGACCTGGGATTCCTAGGACTGCATTCTGATGAAGTTCATCAAAGGTAAGGAAACATTTATCATGTATTTTCTGGTTTCTGTTGACTCCAACATGGCGGCTAATTTGGCTATTGTTCTGAGCGCCGTCTCAGATTATTGCATGGTTTGCTTTTTCCGTATTTTTTATTTTTTTAAATCTGACACAGCGGTTGCATTAAGGAGAGGTATATCTATAATTCCATTTGTATAACTTGTATTATCATCTACATGTATGTTTTGTTCGGTAAAGTTCATAATTATATCCAAAAATCTGAGTTTAGGCGGGACACTACTGTCTCACTTGGCCAAAAGTCAGAGAAAATGCAGAGCGCCATATTCAAATAAATTACTATAAAAATTGAACTTTCATTAAATCACACATGAAAGATACCAAATTAAAGCTACACTGGTTGTGAATCCAGCCAACATGTCAGAATTCAAATAGGCTTTTCGGCGAAAGCAAACGATGCTATTATCTGAGTTAGCACCATTGTAAACAAAGAGAGATAAGCATATTTCAACCCTGCAGGCGCGACACAAAACGCAGAAATAAAAATATAATTCATGCCTTACCTTTGACGAGCTTCTGCTGTTGGCACTCCAATATGTCCCATAAACATCACAAATGGACCTTTTGTTGGATTAATTCCGTCGATATATATCCAAAATGTCCATTTATTTGGCGCGTTTGATCCAGAAAAACACCGGTTCCAACTCGTGAAACATGACTACAAAATATCTCAAAAGTTACCTGTAAACTTTGCCAAAACATTTCAAACTACTTTTGTAATACAACTTTAGGTATTTTTTAATGTAAATAATCGATAAAATTGAAGACGGATGATCTGTGCTCAATACAGGATTAAAACAATCTGTAGCATGCTTTCTGGTCACGCGCCTCTATCTAGTACACAACACGTGACCCTGATTCAAAATGGCCGTACTTCTTCATTACACAAAGGAAAAACCCTCAAGTAATTTCTAAAGACTGTTGACATCCAGTGGAAGCGGTAGGAACTGCAAGAAGGTCAATTAGAAATCTGTATACCCAATGAAAATCCATTGAAAAGAGAGTGACCTCAAAAAAGAAAAATCTGAATGGTTTGTCCTCGGGGTTTCGCCTGCTAAATAAGTTCTGTTATACTCACAGACATGATTCAAACAGTTTTAGAAACTTCAGAGTGTTTCTATCCAAATCCTAAAGGAGATCCTTAAACGTGACCCAAAAAAACATCTGGGTCAGATGGTTTAGACCCTTTCTCCTTTAACCTCTCTAGGGTATGTGGGACGGTAGCTTCTCACTTCGTCAACAGCCAGTGAAACTGCAGGGCGCCAAATTCAAAACAACAGAAATCCCATAATTAAAATTCCTCAAACATACATGTATTTTACACCATTTTAAAGATACACTTGTTGTAAATCCAGCCACAGTGTCCGATTTCAAAAAGGCTTTACGACGAAAGCAAATCAAACGATTATGTTAGGTCAGAGCCAAGTCACAGAAAAACACAGCCATTTTTCCAGCCAAAGGGAGGAGTCACAAAAAGCAGAAATAGCGATAAAATTCATCACTAACCTTTGATGATCTTCATCAGATGACACTCAAAGGACTTCATGGTACACAATACATGTATGTTTTGTTTGGTAAAGTTCATATTTATATCCAAAAATATGAGTTTACATTGGTGCGTTATGTCTTACTTAGTTCCAAAACATCCGCTGATTTTGTAGAGAGCCACATCAATTTACAGAAATACTCATAATAAACATTGCTAAAAGATAGAACTGTTATGCATGGAATTTTAGATCCACTTCTCCTTAATGCAACCGCTGTGTCAGATTTCAAAAAAACTTTACGGAAAAAGCAAACCATGCAATAATCTGAGTACGGCGCTCAGATGACAAATCAACCCAAAGAGATATCAGCCATGTTGTTCAGTCAACAGAAGTCAGAAATAACATTATAAACATTGACTTACCTTTGATGATCTTCATCAGAATGCACTCCCAGGAATCCCAGTTCCACAATAAATGTTTGTTTTGTTCGATAATGTCCATCATTTATGTACAAATTCCTCCTTGTTGTTCGCGCGTTCAGTACACAATCTAAACTCACGACGCGCGTGCAAGTCCAGCGGAAAGTACGGACAAAAAGTAAAAAAAGTTCCGTTACAGTCCGTAGAAACATGTCAAACGATGTATAGAATCAATCTTTAGGATGTTTTTAACATAAATCTTCAATAATGTTCCAACCGGAGAATTCCTTTGTCTTCAGAAATGCGATGGAACGCAGCTAACTCTTACATGAACGAGCATGGTCAGCGCATGTTCAGCTCGTGGCACTCTAGGAGAGACCTTACTCAATCTCCTCTCATTCGCCCCCACTTCACAGTAGAAGCATCAAACAAGGTTCTAAATACCTTTGCATCTAGTGGAAGCCTTAGGAAGTGCAACATGACCCCATTTCCACTGTGTCTTGGATAAGCAAAGAGTTGAAAACCTACAAACCTCAGATTTCCCACTTCCTGGTTGGATTTTTCTCAGGTTTTTGCCTGCCAAATGAGTTTTGTTATACTCACAGACATCATTCAAACAGTTTTAGAAACGTCAGAGTGTTTTCTATCCAAATCTACTAATAATTTGCATATCCTAGGATCTGGGCCTGAGTAGCAGACAGTTTACTCTGGGCACGCTTTTCATCCGGACGTGAAAATAATGCCCCCTACCCCAAAGAAGTTAACCTGTCTGGCACCGGGGTTCCGCTAGCGGAACTCCTCCCACATTCCACTGAAAAGGCAGAGCGCGAAATTCAAAAGATATTTTTTAGAAATATTTAACTTTCACACATTAACAAGTCCAATACAGCATATGAAAGATAAACATCTTGTGAATCCAGCCAACATGTCCGATTTTTAAAATGTTTTACAGCGAAAACACCACATATATTTATGTTAGCTCACCACCAAATACAAAAAAGGACAGACATTTTTCACAGCACAGGTAGCATGCACAAAGCCAACCTAACTAACCAAGAACCAACCAAACTAACCAAGAAACAACTTCATCAGATGACAGTCTTATAACATGTTATTCAATAAATCTATGTTTTGTTCGAAAAATGTGCATATTTGAGGTATAAATCAGTTTTACATTGCAGCTACCATCACAGCTACCGTCAGAAATGGCACCGAAGCAGCCAGAGTAATTACAGACACCAACGTCAAATACCTAAATACTCATCATAAAACATTTCTGAAAAATACATGGTGTACAGCAAATGAAAGACAGGCATCTTGTGATTCCAGCCAATATTTCCGATTTCTTAAGTGTTTTACAGCGAAAACACAATATAGCATTATATTAGCTTACCACAATAGCCAGAAACACAAGCCATTCCCCAGCAGCAAAAGTTAGCGATCGTAACAAACCAGCAAAAGATATATAATTTTTGACTAACCTTGATAAGCTTCATCAGATGACAGTCCTATAACATCAGGTTATACATACACTTATGTTTTGTTCGAAAATGTGCATATTTAGAGCTGAAATCAGTGGTTATACATTGTGCTAACATAGCATCTTTTTCCCACAACGTCCGGATATTTTTCTGACACTCACATATTCTGACCAAATAACTATTCATAAACATTACTAAAAAATACATGTTGTATAGGAAATGATAGATACACTAGTTCTTAATGCAATCGCCGTGTTAGAATTCTAAAAATAACTTCATTACGACATCCAGCTTAGTTATAGCGAGAGAGTGCCCAAACTCTGGGCGCAAACGACTATTTCACGTTCGACAGATATATGAAATAGCATCATAAAATGGGTCCTACTTTTGACGATCTTCCATCAGAATGTTGTACAAGGGGTCCTTTGTCCAGAACAATCGTTGTTTGGATTTAGAATGTCCTCTTCTCCAGTCAATTAGCACGGAAAGCTAGCAAAGTGGCGCGAAGCTCTCCTTCCTGAACAAAGGCACACAACGCAACACGCCTAACGTCCCGAATAAATTTCAATAATCTAATAAAACTATATTGAAAAAACATACTTTACAATGATATTGTCACATGTATCAAATAAAATCAAAGCCGGAGATATTAGTCGTCTATAATGACAGCTTATCAGAGGGCAAAACCAGGTCCCTTCACGCGCTCTCCAGAAAACAGGAAACTGGTGACACGTCATACAAAGAGCTTTTATTCGACCCCAGATCAAGTTATACACTCAATTTCTTCTCTCACTGCCTGTCGACATCTAGTGGAAGACGTATGAAGTGCATGTATTCTAATAAATATCAAGGACCTTTATAGGCAGGCCCTAGAACAGAGCATCGATTTCAGATTTTCCACTTCCTGTCAGGAAGTTTGCTGCAAAAGGAGTTCTGTTTTACTCACAGATATAATTCAAACGGTTTTAGAAACTAGAGAGTGTTTCCTATCCAATAGTAATAATAATATGCATATTGTACGAGCAAGAATTGAGTACGAGGCCGTTTGAAATGGGCACCTTTTATCCGGCTACTCAATACTGCCCCTGCAGCCATAAGAAGTTAACCTTGTGGTTTGGTAAGAAACAAAGGTCATGTGGTTTGGTAAGAAGAATGTCCCTCTTCCCACAGGAGTTACAGTATTACTACCTCTGAGGGCTTGAGGTAGTAACCTCATACAAGTACTTGGGAGTATAGCTGCAGGCTAAAGTTAATCTCGACTTGGTTTCCTCTATCGTAATCGCTCCTCTTTCACCCCAGCTGCCAAACTAACCCTGATTTAGATGACCATCCTACCCATGCTAGATTACGGATACATAATTTATAGATCGTCAGGAAAGGGTGCTCTCGAGTGGCTAGATGTTCTTTACCATTCGGCCGTCAGATTTGCCACCAATGCTCCTTATAGGACACATCACTGCACTCCTCTGTAAACTGGTAATCTCTGTATACCCATCGCAAGACCCACTGGTTGATGCTTATTTATAAAACCCTCTTAGGCCTCACTCCCCCCATCTGAGATATCTACAGCAGCCCGCCTCCTTATACAACACCCGCTCTACCTGTCACATTCTGTTAAAGGTCCCCAAAGCACACACATCCCTGGGTCGCTCCTCTTTTAATTTCGCTGCAGCTAGCGACTGGAACGAGCTGCAACAAACACTCAAACTGGACAGATTTATCTCAATTGCTTCATTCAAAGAGTTGTCTCCACCCTCTTGACCTTTGTGCTGTTGACTGTGCCCAATAATGTTTGTACCATGTTTTGTGCTGCTACCATGTTGTGTTGCTACCATGTTGTTGTTATGATGTGTTGCTACCATGCTGTGTTGTTATGTGTTGCTGCCTTGCTATGTTGTTGTCTTAGGTCTCTCTTTATGTAGTTTTGTGTTGTCTCTCTTGTTGTGATGTGTGTTTTGTCCTATATTTATATTGTATTTATTTATTTATTTTTAATCCCAGGCTCCCGTCCCCGCAGGAGGCCTTTTACTTTTTGGTAGGCCAACATTGTAATTAATAATTTGTTCTTAACTGACTTGCCTAGTTAAATAAAGGTTAAATAAAAAAACGAAATAAAATTCTCATGAGATTTCAGGAAGATTGTTCAAATGGTCGCCTTTTTCTTTCATGCGGCCAAAACTGAACAGCGTGAGCCACTTGGCATAATATGTGCTTTGACTGAAACAAAACACAGATATGCTACAGTTTGTTAACATATTCTGCTCTAAGGTTTGCTCACTGTGCACCGCTGCCATTTAAGATGAGGGAGGACAATATTTTTTATTTTATGAGCATGACCTTATTTTTATTACAGCATATTGGATGACTGCCAGTCATATTCAATTCACCCAGCTCAATGTGTAAGGGTTGCGGAACTGGTGGCAGTGAAGTCAGACGCAGGAATAGCAGAGATAGGTAATAGCCGGAGCAGTTTCATTACAAAACCCAAGGCAATACAAAAATAACCTACATGGGTACAAAACCCGACGTGCACCAGTAACATAGTGTACAAGCACTTACAAACAAACAATTCCACACAAGGACATGGGGGGAACAGAGGGTTAAATACACAACAATTAATGATGGAAATGGAAACCAGGTGTGTAAGAAAACAAGACAAAACAAATGGAAAATGGATCGACGATGGCTAGAAGACCGGTGACGCCGACCGCCGAACACCGCTCGAACAAGGAGAGGAAACGACTTCGGTGGAAGTCATGACAGTACCCCCCCCTTGATGCGTGGCTCCAGCAGCACGCCGACACCGGCCTCGGGGACAACCCGGAGGGCGAGGTGCAGGGCGAGGTGCAGGGCGATCCGGATGGAGACGGTGGAACTCCCGCCAGCATTGAAGGGTCCAGTTGTGACACAATGTAACATCGATAGGTTTAGGCTACTACACAATAATCTAATCTTCCCTATACTAATCATGAGGTTGCAACAACCTAGCCTAAGAATGAAAGTTTACAACGTAGATGCACAGGTGGAGAGAAAAATGTGAGTAATCAAGGTGATAATGACACATTCAATACCGCTTTCCACACTCTTGCTTGCATCTAGCTGATCTAGGGTGTAATCATTAGTCCAACAGTTTCAAACAAGAGTTTCTATTGGACAAATTCAGGTATGTTTATCCCCGTTTTGTTCCGTTTGCTTCTGTTTATGAAACATTTTTCAACAGAATCGGCGGAATGAATACACCCCTGATCAGCCGCAGACACAGTACACTTTCATAGCAGCCACATACAAACATCATGATCACTTTGCTCATTGTACAATCCTTCTCGCATCTACGCGCATTCCTCCCACCATATCCCTTCACTTGTGTACTTCAGTACACAACACAACAGCTGTCTGTGATCAGGCAAAAAAAACTCTCCAAGCCAAGCCTTCATACCATAATTGCTAAACACTACACACAGCCTAAATCGTTGTCACCATATTAGCTAATGTCATAGTCAACATAGCTAGTAGAACAAATGCGTTAGTAAACCTGCTACAATCATGCAGTACAGAGTACAGCAAGCAGTTTAGCAATTACACCAGCGTTCACCTTGACTTCCATTGTTGGATAATCATAGCCAGCTGGCTAACATTGCATCCATCTCTGTTTGGGCCGGGTGTTTGAGTGGACTAAACTAGCTAGCTGCTAGCTAAGTGAAAGTGGAAAAAAATACAACGAAATTTCGCTTGTTCTCTCTCGCTCTTGCTTCTCCTTCATTTATGAAGAAATTCATTTGTTAAAAACTGTTGAACTTTTGTCTTTCTCTCCCTTTGAATGAACTACTCATCAAATTTAGCTAGCTAGCTGTAGCGTATGATTCATACTCTGAATCCTTTGTTTGGGTGGACAACATGTCAGTTCACGCTGCAAGATCTCTAATAGGTTGGAGGACATTCTCCGGAAGTTGTCATAATTACTTGTAAGTCTATGGAAGGGGGTTAGAACCGTGAATCTCCTATGTACCCAGAGGATGGAATCTAGCTGGCCTCCGGCTACACCAGAGAGTGCTGTTGAGGCTACTTGTCACGCCCTGACCATAGAGAGCTTTTATTCTCTATGGTGGTTAGGTCGGGGTGTGATTTAGGGGGGGTCATCTAGGCGTTTATATGTCGATGTTGGCCTGTTATGGTTCCCAATCAGAGGCAGCTGTTTATCGTTGTCTCTGATTGGGGATCATATTTAGGCAGCCATTTCCCCTTTGTGCTTTGTGGGATCTTGTCTCGGTATAGTTGCCTGTGAGCACTACTCTGAGCTTCACATTTCGTTTGTTCGCTTCATTGTTTTTGTTATTTGAGTTCTCTCTTCCTAATAAAAAGGATGGAAACATACCACGCTGCATTTTGGTCCACTTCTTATGACGATCATGGCACTACTGAAGAATACATTATTAGGTGACGTGAATATATTTACAATAGTTTTAAATTATTCACTATTTTAAATTTTATGAAATTCACTGAGGATGGTCCTCCCCTTCGTCCTCTGAGTAGCCTCCACTACAGTACATAATTCAAAACAACACTGTAGCCTACTTCGAAGCAACACCTACATTTTATGTTGACATTTTAGCAGATGCTCTTATCCAGTGCGACTTACATCTTAAGATAGCTACGTGAGACAACAACATACAGTATCACAGTGTCATGACTAGCCTGTTCGGATCAGGTTACCATGGACCACACTCCTACAAGAGACATCTCTCACACCCGCCAGAGGGGGAGAGATTGAGAGGTATGGAGGTGGGGGATTTTATGACAACCTCACGCCCATTGTAAATCTTAAGGCAGCAGACAAAATCCATTTGTCCTCTCACTGTGGAGGAATGGAATGTATGATGGGCCTATGGAGAACCTACCTCAGAACAGTAACATGCAATAAATGGACTTTGGGACAATATGTTTCGTCAGCCAAAATGCTAGTAATGACGACAGATGGAATATGAAAATGAATGTCGTTTTTGTTATGTTATTAAATGTTTGCATACTGTACATTGTGTGGAAAATGTCCAGATCAAAGAGAATGTTTTTACAAAGATGAAATGTGAACTTAATTGTCTAAATTGGATCTGAGTCAAATCCAGACCTTGTCTCGTAACTAGTTACACCCAGAGAACTTGTCCTAAAGGCGGAAACGCCCATTTCTGACCCAAGGGTATAAAACATGTGAGTTAATAATTAACATCATGACTAGGTGAACAAGCGCTGCAGCCAAGATCTGAGTAGTCAGCGACCCCAAAACATAACACGAGGTTAAAGAAGACAAAGGATCCTTTTAACAATCTATGCTACGTCTGTGTCTAAGAGGGTGAAGTCAAGCATGATCACCCGGTTATTCTCTCCAAGGAATCTACTCTGCTTTCATTCCCACGCTGGAACTACCTATATGGCTGATTAGCCGTCCTCAGAAGACCCCTCTTTCAGAACAAAGGCGAGGAAACAGACCACTAAGAGAAAGGACACTGACATCATACTGACAATCAGAGAGTTACACCCGGTAACAACAGAAGTGTCGCCATCAGAGGAGAAGTCGGAACTCGGGTTCACGAGGAGATACCCCATCGGAGACCTTCGATATTGTAACGGCAGTCTAAGTCGTCCTCCTCCTCAGACGAGGAGAGGCGAGAAGGATCGGAGGACCAATGTACAGCGTGGTAAGTTTCCATGATTTAATAACAAGAAAACTAGACAAAATACAAAACAACAAACGTACTAACCGTCACAGTCCCGTGTGGCACAAACACTGACACAGGAAACAGACAAACTAGACACACAACATAGAATGCCCACCCAGCTCACGTCCTGACCAACTCTAAAACAAGCAACACACATAAGAACTATGGTCAGGACGTGACAGTACCCCCCTCCTGAGGTGCGGACTCCGAACGCACCCCTAAATCTCAAGGGGAGGGTCTGGGTGGGCATCTGTCCGCGGTGGCGGCTCCGGCGCAGGACAAGGACACCACTCCACCATTGTCTTTGTCCCCCTCCTTAGCGTCCTTTGAGTGGCGACCCTCGCCCCCGACCCTGGTCTAGGAACCTTCACAAAGGTCCCCCCTAGATAGAGGAGACAGCTCAGGACAGAGAGGTAGCTCAGGACAGAGAGGTAGCTCAGGACAGAGAGGTAGCTCAGGACAGAGGGGCAACTCCGGACTGAAGGGCAGCTCCGGACAGAGAGGCAGCTCTGGACTGAAGGGCAGCTCCGGACTAATGGCAGCTCCGGGCTGAGGGGCAGCTCATGACTGGAGGGCAGCTCATGACTGGAGGGCAGCTCATGACTGGAGGGCAGCTCATGACTGGCGGGCAGCTCATGACTGGAGGGCAGCTCATGACTGGAGGGCAGCTCATGACTGGAGGGCAGCTCATGACTGGCGGGCAGCTCATGACTGGCGGGCAGCTCATGACTGGCGGGCAGCTCATGACTGGAGGGCAGCTCATAACTGGAAGGCAGCTAATGACTGGAAGGCGGCTCTGGCGGCTCCTGACTGGCTGGCGGCTCTGGCGGCTCCTGACTGGCTGGCGGCTCTGGCGGCTCCTGACTGACGGAGGGCTCTAGCGGCTCCTGACTGACGGACGGCTCAGACGGCGCTGGACAGGCAGGCAGCTCAGAAGGCGCTGGGCAGGCAGGCAGCCCAGACGGCGCTGGGCAGGCAAGCAGTGCAGGTGGCGTTGAGCAGACGAGCAGTGCAGGCGGCGTTGGGCAGACGGCCGACTCTGACCTGCTGAGGCGCACAGTAGGCCTGGTGCGTGGTGCCCGGAACTGGTGGTACCGGACTGGAGACCCGCACCTCAAGGCTAGTGCGGGGAGCAGGAACAGGGCACACTGGACTCTCGAGGCGCACTATAGGCCTGGTGCGTGGTACCGGCACTGGTGGTACCGGGCTGAGGGCACGCACCTCAGGGCGAGTGCGGGGAGAAGGAACAGTGCGTACAGGGCTCTGGATACGCACAGGAGGCTTGGTGCGTGGTGCCAGAACTGGAGGTACTGGGCTGGAGACATGCACCACAGGGAGAGTGCGTGGAGGAGGAACAGGGCTCTGGAGACGCACTGGAAGCCTGGTGCGTGGTGTAGGCACTGATGGTACTGGGCTGGGGCGGGAAGGTGGCGCCGGATATACCAGACCGTGCAGGCGTACTGGCTCCCTTGAGCACCGAGCCTGCCCAACCTTACCTGGTTGAATGCTCCCCGTAGCCCGTCCAGTGCAGGGAGGTGGAATAACCCGCACTGGGCTGTGTTGGCGAACCGGTGACACCATGCGTAAGGCTGGTGCCATGTACACCGGCCCGAGGAGACGTACTGGAGGCCAGATATGTTGAGCCGGCTTCATGGCACTTGGCTCAATGCTCAATCTAGCCCGGCCAGTGCGGGGAGGTGGAATAACCCGCACCGGGCTATGCACACGTACAGGAGACACCGTGCGCTCTTCCGCATAACACGGTGTCTGCCCGTACTCCCGCTCTCCACGGTAAGCATGGGAAGTGGGCGCAGGTTTCCTACCTGCCTTCGCCACACTACCCTTTAGCCTCCCCCCCCAATAAATGTTTGGGATTTCTTCTCGGGTTTCCGTGCTAGCCGCGTACCTTCATAACGCCGGTTCCTCTCTCCGGTTGCCTCTGCTCTCCTAGCTGCCTCCAGCTGTTCCCATGGGAGGCGATCCTTTCCAACCTTAGCCCAGGGTCCTTTACCGTTCATAATTTCCTCCCATGTCCAGGAGTCCTGTGTAGTGGGCCGCTGCTGCTGCCCGTAGCCACGCTGCTTGGTCCGAGTTAGGTGGGTGGTTCTGTAACGGCAGTCTAAGTCGTCCTCCTCCTCAGACGAGGAGAGGCGAGAAGGATCGGAGGACCAATGTACAGCGTCGTAAGTTTCCATGATTTAATAACAAGAAAACTAGACAAAATACAAAACAACAAACGTACTAACCGTCACAGTCCCGTGTGGCACAAACACTGACACAGGAAACAGACAAACTAGACACACAACATAGAATGCCCACCCAGCTCACGTCCTGACCAACTCTAAAACAAGCAACACACATAAGAACTATGGTCAGGACGTGACAGACATGTAATTACATCATTATATTCTGACCTATAAGTGCGGCAGTTCGGGGCAAGGTTAGGGTTAAACTAAGCATAGTTTACAAATGTACCCAAGTGTGCTTTTCCCTCGTGTACTCCCTCTTTCTCTCTCTTTTGAAATCCCCATTTCGGGTTTGTGCAGATTGCCGTATTATCCGACGTTCAGAATGAGACTGTATAGGAAATTAATTAATTAGCGACTGTTGTAAAATCGATATTCTAATGTTTTTGAGTTAATTTGAGAAATAGAAACTCAATAAAAACAAACTTTCCCATGGTTCCCCAGGTTACTGAGTTAATAATTACCTATTATATTATAAACAGTTAATCATTCGATGAACAGCAGTCCTCACATTAATCAATCCAACGTCACGACAACAGTCATTGTAAGTACATTTTTCCTCAATAAAGTAGCTATCAGCAAAGTCTATGCAAGTAAGTTTCAAGTTCAAGTCAGATTACAAGAAGATCTAAATGCATATTCCCAGGAAACTGATCAAATGGTTTGCATGCAGATGCTTAATGGAAGTTTCACCAGTAAAAGATGAATAATTATCATTCACTATTGACAGTGAGAAATGTGAAGAGACTGGGAGGGTGACCTCATAATGTGTGTGTAAAGTAGAGGTAATAAAACATACTCAGAACATTATACAAATCTTGGGGAAGAGGGTTCCATGGGGGAGAGACGGGAGCGAAATGGGGGCTGAACGGAGTGGTTACCTTCAGATCTACAGCCACTGCCAATAAATAAACATTAATGCCAATGTCAATATCAGCTCAAGCAATCCCATACTCATTAGGCTATCATTTTGGCCAAGCTGGTCTACCAGCTAAAACATATTTCCACCAGCATGACCAGACTGGTATAACTGCTCAACCATATTTCCACAATCTTAACCAAGCTGGACCTCGTTTCCCAGAACTTTTGTTCTGGGAACGTTATAGAAGAACCTTCTAACGATGTATCTTTAGTAGCCACGGTGTTTCCCAGAGTCTTCGTTAGTAACGTGGCTCTTAAAAACCTTTGCACGTCTAAGAATGATCCAGGCCACTCGTAGAGCATCCAAAGTGCCATTCTGCGTCACTTTATGCACAGAAGAGCTCCGCTAAACATAGCCTAAACATCTTGATTCTATCTGTCTGACTAGGACTGCCTATAACTTCAGAACGAAGTTGACTTCAAATACAAAGTTGCCGAAGTATAGGTTAAAATAATGCTTCAAATAAAAACTGAGATTATAGCATTAAAGTTACATGGGCTACATGAGCAAACAGTATATAGGCTATTTTAATCATATTGAAATCAGTTTCATCTTCAATAAATTGAGTTCTATTTTACAACTAGGCTACTGCCTGTCATTTTTGCCTCGATGTGTGACCACACGTGCTTACTGATGTTCCCAATCTATGATTTAGGGCATTATTATTGGGTAAGCATAATAAGCCGCCTCAATAGCCTATTTGCAGCCATAGTGGTAATAACTCTCTAGGACCAGCTTCGTCGTCAGTATTGTGGAATAATTCTTATTTTAAGGTAATATTTGAATGGAGAAAGCTTATCTGAGAGCAGGTCTGCTTTTATTTCGATCCTTTCAGTATCGACATATGATGTAACGTTGCACTTAGCGAACATTCTATTTACGTGCTCGTTTTAGAAACCCTCCTATAAAGTTGGCTCGTAAATAAAGATGCATCTGGTACAATCATCGTAATGCTTAAGGTACATCGCAACTGGGAAACGATGCCCACTCTCTTAGACCATTTTTGGTTCCAGGTAGAACCCTTTTAGTTTCAAATAGAACTATTTTGGGTTCCAAGTACAACCCTCTGTGGAAAAGGTTCTACATGGAACCCAAAAAGGTTCTACCCTGAACAAAAAAGAGTTCCTCAAAGGGTTCTCATATGGGGACAGCAGAAGAACCCTTTTAGGTTCTAGATAACACCTTTTGGGTTCCATGTAGAAACCTTTCCACAGAGGGTTGTACATGGAACCCAAAAGAGTTCTAAATGAAACCAAAAATAGTTATCCTATGGGGACAGCAGAAGAACCCTTTTGGAACCCTTTTCTAAGAGTGCAGGTCTACAGTACCAACTCAATCATATTTCCACCATCTTGACAAAGCTGGTCTACCAGCTCAACCGGGTCATTATCAGCTTTACCTGCAACTGACCAGCTCAAAATTCAAGCTGGTCAAGAACATGGTTCATATGGTAGACAAGTTGTGTCAAGATGGTAGAAATATGGTTGAGCTGATAGACCAGCTTGGTCAAGATGGTGGAAGTATGATTGAGCTGGTGGACCTGGGCTACCTTTCCCAAAACTCAGCGCCCTCAACCTCTAAAAGTCATAACATGGATCATTAAGCTATTTCAATGAGAATTTTAATTAAGACCCCTGTACGTATAAAAAATATATGTACTTGAAGTCAGAAGTTTACATACACCTTAGCCAAATACATTTAAACTCAGTTTTTCACAATTCCTGACAGTTAATTCTAGTAAAAATTCCCTGTCTTCGGTCAGTTAGGATCACCACTTTATTTTAAGAATGTGAAATGTCAGAATAATAGTATAGAGAATGATTTACTTCAGCTTTTATTTCTTTCATCACATTCCCAGTGGGTCAGAAGTTTGCATATACTCAATTAGTATTTGGTAGCATTGCCTTTAAATTGTTGAATCTGGGTCAAACATTTCGGGTAGCCTTCCACAAGCTCCCACAATAAGTTGGGTGAATTTTGGCCCATTCCTCCTGACAGAGCGTTTGTAACTGAGTCAGGTTTGTAGGTCTCCTTGCTTGCACACACTTTTTCAGTTCTGCCCACAAATGTTCTATAGGATTGAGGTCAGGGCTTTGTGATGGCCAATAACACCTTGACTTTGTTGTCCTTAAGCCATTTTGCCACAACTTTGTAAGTATGCTTGGGGTCATTGTTCATTTGGAAGACCCATTTGCGACCAAGCATTAACTTCCTGACTGATGTCTTGAGATGGTACTTCAATAAATCCACATCATTTTCCATCCTCATGAACCATCTATTTTGTGAAGTGCACCAGTCCCTCCTGCAGCAAAGTACCTCCACAACATGATGCTTCCACCCCCGTGCTTCACGGTTGGGATGGTGTTCTTCGGCTTGCAAGCCTCCCCCTTTTCCTCCAAACATAACGATAGTCATTATGGCCAAACAGTTCTATTTTTGTTTCATCAGACCAGAGGACATTTCTCCAAAAAGTATGTTCTTTGTCCCCATGTGTCGTGTCGTCTGAGATTCCCAAAGATTGGAAAGCAGCTGCGGTCATCCCCCTCTTCAAAGGGGGGGACACTCTTGACCCAAACTGCTACAGACCTATATCTATCCTACCCTGCCTTTCTAAGGTCTTCGAAAGTCAAGTCAACAAACAGATTACCGACCATTTCGAATCCCACCATACCTTCTCCGCTATGCAATCTGGTTTCAGAGCTGGTCATGGGTGCACCTCAGCCACGCTCAAGGTCCTAAACGATATCCTAACCGCCATCGATAAGAAACAACACTGTGCAGCCGTATTCATTGACCTGGCCAAGGCTTTCGACTGTCAATCACCACATCCTCATCGGCAGACTCGATAGCCGTGGTTTCTCAAATGACTGCCTCGCCTGGTTCACCAACTACTTCTCTGATAGAGTTCAGTGTGTCAAACCGGAGGGCCTGTTGTCCGGGCCTCTGGCAGTCTCTATGGGGGTGCCTCTGTATACATCAATGATGTCGCTCTTGCTGCTGGTGAGTCTCTGATCCACCTCTACGCAGACGGCACCATTCTGTATACTTCTGGGCCTTCTTTGGCCACTGTGTTAAGAACCCTCCAGACGAGCTTCAATGCCATACAACTCTGCTTCCGTGGCCTCCAATTGCTCTTAAATACAAGTAAAACTAAATGCATGCTCTTCAACCGATCGCTGCCTGCACCTGCCCGCCCGTCCAACATCACTACTCTGGACGGTTCTGTCTTAGAATATGTGGACAACTACAAATACCTAGGTGTCTGGTTAGACTGTAAACTCTCCTTCCAGACTCACATCAAACATCTCCAATCCAAAGTTAAATCTAGAATTGGCTTCCTATTTCGCAACAAAGCATCCTTCACTCATGCTGCCAAACATACCCTTGTAAAACTGACCATCCTACCGATCCTCGACTTTGGCGATGTCATTTACAAAATAGCCTCCAATACCCTACTCAATAAATTGGATGCAGTCTATCACAGTGCCATCCGTTTTGTCACCAAAGCCCCATATACTACCAACCACTGCGACCTGTATGCTCTCGTTGGCTGGCCCTCGCTTCATACTCGTCGCCAAACCCACTGGCTCCAGGTCATCTACAAGACCCTGCTAGGTAAAGTCCCCCCTTATCTCAGCTCGCTGGTCACCATAGCAGCACCCACTTGTAGCACGCGCTCCAGCAGGTATATCTCTCTGGTCACCCCCAAAACCAATTCTTCCTTTGGCCGCCTCTCCTTCCAGTTCTCTGCTGCCAATGACTGGAATGAACTACAAAAATCTCTGAAACTGGAAACACTTATCTCCCTCACTAGCTTTAAGCACCAGCTGTCAGAGCAGCTCACAGATTACTGCACCTGTGCATAGCCCATCTATAATTCAGCCCAAACAACTACCTCTCCTCCTACTGTATTTATTTATTTATCTTGCTCCTTTGCACCCCATTATTTATATCTCTACTTTGCACATTCTTCCACTGCAAATCTACCATTCCAGTGTTTTACTTGCTATATTGTATTTACTTCGCCACCATGGCCTTTTTTTTGCCTTTACCGCCCTTATCTCACCTCATTTGCTCACATTGTATATATACTTATTTTTCTACTGTATTATTGACTGTATGTTTGTTTTACTCCATGTGTAACTCTGTGTTGTTGTATGTGTCGAACTGCTTTGCTTTATCTTGGCCAGGTCGCAATTGTAAATGAGAACTTGTTCTCAACTTGCCTACCTGGTTAAAAAAAGGTTAAATAAATACATTTAAAAAAAATTGCAGTTGCAAACTGTAGTCTGGCTTTTTTATGCCGGTTTTGGAGCAGTGGCGTCTTCCTTGCTGAGCGGCCATTCAGGTTATGTCGATATAGGTCTCGTTTTACTGTGAATATAGATACTTTTGTACCTGTTTCCTCCAGCATCTTCACAAGGTCCTTTGCTGTTGTTCTGGGATTGTTTTGCACTTTTCCCACCAAAGTACGTTAATCTCTGGGGGACAGAATGTGTCTCCTTCCTGAGCGGTATCATGGCTGCGTGGTCCCATAGTGTTTATACTTGCGTACTATTGTTTATGAACGTGGTGAACGTGGTACCTTCAGGCGTTAGGAAATTGCTCCCTAGGATGAACCAGAATTGCGGAGGTCCACCATTTTTTTTCTGAGGTCTTGGCTGATTTCTTTTGATATTCCCATAATGTCAAGCAAAGAGGCACTGAGTTTGAAGGTAGGCCTTGAAATACATCCACAGGTACACCTCCAATTGACTCAATTGATGTCAATTAGCCTAACAGAAGCCTCTAAAGCCATGATATAATTTTCTGGAATTTCGCAAGCTGTTTAACGGCACAGTCAACTTAGTGTATGTAAACCTCTGACCCACTGGAATTGTGATACAGTGAATTATAAGTGAAATAATCTGTCTGTAAACAATTGTTGGAAAAATGATTTGTGTCATGCACAAAGTAGATGTCATAACCGACTTGCCAAAACTATAGTTTGTTAACAATACATTTGTGGAGTGGTTGAAAAACTAGTTTTAAACCAACCTAAGTGTATGTAAACTTCCCGACTTCAACTATATATTGTTGTTGATAAAATATTGAATTTGGCCTTTTCTACTATTGCCAATAGAAAAGCATTGAATAACACATTCATAAATGGCAACAAAATTTTTTTTTTTGGACACATATTTTACCCCATTTTATTTTACTTCCATTCATTTGTATGGGTTACCTTCAGGCAAGTCCCGTGACAGATGTGGAGGCCTTTATGGTCTCATCTTTCCATAGAGTGGTCATATTAGTTAGTAGGCCAAACCGTTCGGGTGCTACAGATGTTTATGTGAGAAGATAGATTTTAGGGATGTCTCCTGATATGACAAACAGCGCTGTAGCTCTGCCACTTTAGCGGGTGGATTGAGACGCAGCCCATGCAAAACAACTGATATCTCCATCTTAAACTGATGGAGATTTGGGGGATTTTTTAAAATTATGTTAATTTGATTGACACACAGATGCGTCAATAGACTCTTAATTTAACCTAGAATCCTTAGTTGCTACATCCATTTGTTAACTTATAAATTAATGATATTGATTCTAGAAGAAAATTCCTTATAAATGTCTCATGCGCTTAGTTCAACTGTCGTACCCCATCAGAACCCAAAATTAGCCTCAAAACATAGTTAACCCTAATAGCGGCAACATATTTTTGGCTTAAAATTGCCAACGGGCTAATTTTTTACCCCAAATTGGGCATCATCGCAAAGAGACACTCAGTAGAGCAGTAACACTTTTTATTTTATTAACCTTTGTAACACAAGTAAATGGCTTAAATTCCCCCAAAGTAAGCAATTATTAGAAAATGTTCATACATTTATAGTCAAATGTGATCATTTCATTTATGCATTTTTTTAAATAACATTTGTCTGTTATTTATTCAAAGTATTGTGTTTCTGTGATATGCAGAGGCTGAGAAATTGGCAATTGAGCTAATCCTACATACTGGTAGGACCTAAAATCAGATTTTAGCGCTATCATTGGGACACTATGGGCTATCAACTCAGTTCCAATTCCATCTGAAAGATGAGACACTCCACTTGGTATAGATACATTTATTTATTTTTGAGTTATATTGGCTGCCATGCCCCCTAGGGGCCAATCTGGGGTGGTTCCATATCTATATCTACTTCTGTGCCAATTGAGGTGGTTGTATCACAGTTTACTATTGAGTCCATATTTTCAGTTTAGTGCTGTAGTATAAAAAATAGAGATTATTATTTTTAGTTGGTGCTTTTAGGGTTAAAACTATCATGTTGATATCAGGGATGGTCAGTCCTTGCATCCATAGCTCTGTGTATGAATTTGAGTGCTGCTCCAGAGAAGTTCCAGTAGGATTTAATCCTGGAATGAGGTCATTCTGACACATCCTGTATCCTGGAATCTGTATTTAGTTTGAAGGCCCATGGCTGCTGACAGCGGATTCCTACACTGTAGGCTCTCTGTTAACCCCCTACAGAGCCTAAAAGGGCATCAGCATTTACGCAGGTCTGTTTGTGTCTGCTATTCAACTTTTCGGAATCAATGTGGGCTCACATTTATTAGAAAAAGCCCAAACTGAAACGACACCATGTGATTCCGCCTCATAAACACAACCTTGTTTAATGTTTCAATGGCCCATGTGCACCGAATACAGAGATGTGGGGAGTATGTTTGTGCACGCTCATCCAGTGCCGGATTACTGAACGGGCACGTAGGACATGTGCCCCGGGGCACCCAACTGCTTTGAGGGATTGGGGGCCCCATGGAGGTCGGGGGCACACAGATAGCAAAATCACCCCATTTTCCAAAATTGCAGACATGCAGACATGCAGAGAATGAAGTTTGGTTACTTCTAAGTAACTTTTGCTTACTCTTGTCATCATATTTGACATTGTGACCTTCCATTATAGAGCTTTGCTTTGGTGTGGATTGATGCCTGTACATTCATATCAGTTGTGTTTCTTCATTGTAATCACCTTTACTTACTTCTATTGTGAATTGTGATGATACCAATGAATGAACCCTGCACAAAATTTGCTATAAAAAAACAAATCTGGAATAATATTTGATGTGTATGAAATTGTTTGGTGAAATATGCATAAAAGGACAGTATTTGGCCATATTTCTGCACCTTTGGATATATGTACTTTTGATCATCATGATTTAGTGACTGCAAAGAAAATGTATTGATAGTGAGATTTTTAAAAGACAGACTAACTTTCTGTTTAGTCTGCTTGGACTCAAGAGATAAGTATGGTTGGGTTAATCTTTTTGCAGGCAGTCGTGTTCTTTGGATTAATCTATTTTGAATGTATTTATGCTTTGAGAAGGCAACTACATTTTCAAAACTCATTTACTGTTTTGCAAAGGCCACAGAGTTATGTGTCTTGTGAACTCTGTTTTGAAAATTGACAATGTTCCCTAAAAATTATTTTACCTAAGCTATTTATGAGTGAATGTTGTGGGGAAAGGGCTCTTGTGTGTGTGTTGGGAGAGGGGGCATGCGGACATGTGAGGGGGCATTAGGGAGCAGATAGAGAGAGAAGGAATGAGAGAGAGAGAGAGAGAGAGATAGAGAGAGAGAGAGAGCGAGAGAGAGAGAGAGAGAGAGAGAGAGAGAAAGCTTTATCGTGGGAAGCTATCATCAGTTAACCCTTCAGCTAAGTCTAGTGCATTCTTCTGCAGAATTATTGATGTTTCACAGGTGGCTCACACACAGGAAAGAAGACGTCAAAAACATATTGCTGCATCTTAACATTGATCTTAAGACAAAAATAGTGACTGGTCAACAGAAAGGAACTAGCTAGATAACATGAGTTCCTGAATTGATTATATTTTTGTGCAATATTGTAAATTATTGGAATTGAATGAGGTGACTCGAGAAGGTTGCTTGCTTCGGCACTGGTGAGGAAAAATGTATTGATAGTTTCCTGGTTCTAGACTTTTCTTGTTCTGACAAATCTCCTGAGAAAGAGCCCGGTGACATGTGGTGCACGACCTTTATATCCACAGCTCTGATCACAGGCCTGTGATTTTAATGGAATCGATATCTGATTCGTCCATGACTTGAATTGCAGGAATATGAACACATTTTGATGAGAATGTTATCAACAGCCAATACTGTATGTTATTGCTTTCCCAAAGTATGTCATGTTGATGTAAAAGTGGCAACCTTTCAAGGTTGAATTGACCGACTGGTGGGCATGGCTTCACATTGAGAGCACAATGCGTCGTCTTGTGCAGAAATCAGTTGATAAGTTTGTAACTGTATGAACACAGTTGGAACACTTTTGGATCAATCAAGCTTAAAATGGCATGACCGTTCACATACTGGATCCCTGACACACTTCACTCTTTGGAAAACACATCCGTTATATAGGTTCAAACAACTGTAGACTGTGATTGAAATTTGAAGAGTAGAAGTTCATGAGCACTCAACTCCAAAGGAGGTGTGGAGGAGAAAAAGGGGTTTCATCATGTTTACCACACATTACTCTCAGTTGAACACATCGCCCCCGCACCAGGGTGACAACTTGAGCCAGTTCTCTAATGCTACACTACCACAGGATGTGCTGCATGTGCAATATGGTATACCTTCAGCCAAAATTGAAGGGAAATTGAGGGGGAAAAGAAAGGGGAACGGAGAAGATAGGCTAAGAACAAAATGAGTCAGCTTCACCTCTCTTACCAAGCATGTTACATTGAGTCGCTAGAACTATCAACTTTTGGGACCTCACCGTTGAGAAAGGGGACACAAAAAATAAATAAATTGACTCACTTGTCTAATTTTCAAATCCCCCATAATGGCATTGTCTTCGAAGGGCACTACAGTATAACGCCACTAAGAACTCCTTCCACAAACTCCAAAAACATAAAAATACCCACAAGCATTGAGTATAGCCTTCAGTGGTCACGCCCAACTTCCTATATAGAACTAAATGTCCTCAGTATGCCCCTGGTTTGTTTTCCAGTGAATGAATATTCCATTGCCAGGGACCAGGGTCATTTTCCAATCACTGCGTCTGAGAGATGAGTCTCAGGGTGGCACTTAATGAAACTCAATCTCCCAAGATTCATCAATAAACTCATCAACATCACCCCTCCTGATGTTTATTTAAAGTAAAGAGTGATTTAAGCCCACAGAATGTACAGTATGTCCTTTGTTCCTTGGCCTCTATTACGAACCACACAGAGGATGTTCCAGGCTTATAGTCCTTCAGGCTTATAAAGTTAGGATGGTAATCAAAAGGTGACTTATAAACAGAGCAGCTGTTTATTGGAACAACTCTGTAGGTGAATGTATATTTTTGGAGTAGCGTACTATTTTCTCTCTTTTGTGATTTCAACACATTTTGTTTGTCATCAAATATTTCCTCTTTTCACCAGCAGATGCCACTCTTTTTGTATTAAATCTCATTGTACATTTTATGAGCTGCTTATATTTGTATATTGTTGCTGCTTCTCCTTGACACTTTTGTTATTTTGTCCCTTCCTGAAATGTCTGAGCACAATGCAAATATAATGCAGTCAGTGCTCTGCAAATATGCTGTTGTGTTTGCTTTTTTATGCAGGTTGGCATTTATTGTCATGAATCTTGCCCTGGGGGCAGTTCTGCAGAGTGGTCACTAATTGGCACAGCCACAAAATTATAAAATCTGATTTTAAACTTAACCCTAGCCTTAACCACACTGATAACCATAATGCCTAACCCTAACCTTAAATTAAGACCAAAAAGCTATTTTTTGTTTTCATACATTTTTACGATATAGCCAATTTTGCATTTCCACTGGCTTATCTAGCGGAAATTGCTCAGTTCTGCCTCCAGGTCAAGATTCATGACAATAATTGTCAACCTGCCTTTTTTATGTGTATGTGGCGTCCTCTGGAGGGAATTTTACTACCTAACCCTTTAGTTGACTAAAAGCTTACTAGAACTCTGATAGATGAATGTACTTCCCTCAGATTTTTGTAAACATTTTAATGGTAAAGTAACCAATTTTGGAGATAGCAAATACCCTTGTCTAGTCCTGTGGTTAAATTTAAGTTATTACAAGTTCTGTGTAGACTTCTGTAGGAAGATCTTTCAGTAAGTAAATTCAACTGAGACCCAAGGCACAAGTGGCAGCACTTGATAAACTGTGGGTAAAGGTTAAAGTGAAACCACATCCTGCCAAGATAACGACACAACTCTGAAGAGCATAGAGGCGGAAAGAATGGAATGTCAGGCCTAACATAATTAGTCAGACGGGGGTCATTGTTTCAGATGGCCCAATATGGCTATTATATATTAATTAGCCTACACACTGATGTGAAAATAAAATCCATACTTGAGTTTACCCTGATAATTAACTTGTGTAATTAAGTTTGTGTCTAACTCCCAGTCCACCATACCATGAGAATGGGCTGTTTGAACAGCTTCTGTTGTTGCGAAATTGAGTTTGCAGTGAGTGATTTCAATTAAGCCATGACAGACTTAGACTTATCTTGCGTAATTGTGTCTATCTTTTTCTGCAGCTGAATGGAAAATGCTGAAATGCTTGTGATTGAAAGGTGGTCATGGGGTTTGTGCTAAGTCGTTGACTTGCGTCATCATGAGTAACCTTGCCTAGACCTAAAAAAAAAAAATCAGCCTGTGCCCACATTCTGGAAACTATAGTTTTTTGGTCTAGTGGTATGCATGCTTGACACGGAAATGCAAATTACTGACAACTAAGGTTTGATATAAAACAGGTACACAGGCATTCTCTCTTTGACCAAGAGAATGAGCAACTGTGGCCATCCTTATTTTACTACCACTGAGCAGGAAGAGGAAGCCAAGCAAGCCGCCAGCATTGTGACACACCCAATTCAACTTCCACTATCTCTATCAGCACACAACACTGTAGGTCATATGTGAGGGGGGTGAGTGTTCCCCTGTCTGCATCAGTTACTCAGACACAGACACCAGCAGCTAGAGGTCATGGAGCCAAAACAGATCAAAGAGGGATATCTGGTCAAAAAGGTAAGGGTGATAAAGGAAAATATCTTCCTGTCAAATAACATTGATTAGTGTATGTCTTTGGGTTTACCTTGGGCCAGAATTTAATATTGTAAATGTGCTGTTGACAGCTTAGTTACTAGGCAATAGATCATCTCATATTTGAGAGGGTTAGGGACAAGATCCTTCGATGGAGACGATGACAAAGAGTTAGCAACATCAAGTCAGCTGGCAATATGTTTGACCAGTTACATGTCCAACTTGAGCTGTCGGTCAAGTGCTTTAAATTAAACTGAAGGTTAGTATAGTAGTTTTAGGACTATTTCCATTTGGCCTTGAGACTTGATCGCTTTGCTCAGTTTAGACATTTAGAGACTGAGAGCAGATATCAACAGAACTGTTTCACCCACAAACCTCATTATCTGAAAATAACTTTGTATTTCTCATGGCCTGACAAATGACTAACACAGATGATGCGTCTCGTCAAAACAGACAGACTCTTAGTCTGTGGTCAGATGACAACGGATAACCAATGATATCACTGGATTAATCAAAATCTAACTTCATCTACTGAATAGAAGATGGTGGAATAATCTTCCCATAAATCTTACAGGTAGAATACACCTCTTCAGAATTGCATAGCTTACAAAGTTTTTATATTTATTCTCGTCAATACCAATGACCCTACCGAATATATTCTTTAAAAAAGTATACTTGGTCATAACAGACTTTATATGGGTAAAACAAAGCTCATAGACTAAAAAGGAACGTTTTACATCTTCCTAAGTCTGAGTGTGCTTTTCAACCTTTCAGACTTTGAATTGCATCTACTCGCCACCCAGGGTGAAGGAACAAGGGGTACATACTGAAGATGTGCATGCTCATCCCCAGAATCTTTTCACGTGTCAATTTACAAAGGAAACAGCTAAGAACATGAACAACTTCATAGTTAAGAACACTATAACAATATGGAAGAAAATGAAATGTATTATACAAGAACCAAAAACATTACCATAATGAACAATCCTTGGATAGCTTTTCAGAATTCACCGATAAATTGGTCCACATGAAAGACTAAAGGCATAGAAACCGTAAATGACTTGGTAACAGGAAATGCACGTATTTCCATGACAGAATTAAAATGCAATTTTGGACTGACCAATGTAGATATTTTCAAATACATGCAACAATCAAAGTTTTTTATCAAGTTATTTCGATTTGAAATCTTTTGGACATCAGAGAAATCTTGAGGGAATCCTATTTGAGTCAGAAAAGGCTACTCATATGATAGGTGAGATATACAAAACCTTGCAGAGAGCATATTCAGCTGACAGTCTCTTAGAAAAAAAAATCTATTGGAACCAAGACTTAAAAATAACTGATATTGGCACAAGATGGAGGGAATGTTGGAACATAACTAACAAAATGACAGTTAACTAAAATGTATGCTTAATCCAGTATAAACAAATGTATAGAATGTATTACACAAGAGACAAAATTCACAAATTCTATAGCACAATGGCAGAGTCATGTCTTAAGTGTAAAACTAACAATGACTCAATAATCCATGCCTTCTGGGAATGCTATGGGCGGAGTTAGAAAGTTGGCTTTATTAAAATGTCAATGTACTGTTAATCTGTCTGTCTGCATATTTAAATGACATGGCATATGAGAGCAGTGAGATACCCTATGGTTTGGATGATAATTTTCTCGTCAATCATCTAGAAAACCGTATACTTAAAAATTGGAAATCAACCAATCCTTCATCATTAACACAATGGAATGGTCAAATGCTTTATTATCTAAATGTTGAAAGTGTGTGGGCGACAGAGAGAAACAAAATGGAGCAGTTTGAGGCCATGTGACAGAGAGTAATGCGGGCACTAGAGATGTGAGCATGTGGGTCTGAGCAGGTGTGATGTTGTGGATGTTTGTGAGGCTCTTTATGTTGTCATTTGTATGTGTACGTTTTGTTTTGTTTGTAATTCTTACAAAAGAAAAATGAATAGAACATGATTTTGTCATGTCACATACTATACTGTTCTTCACATACAAACTTTTGCCTGAGCTATATTCTTATGCGCTCCAATCTTTATCAGTTGTTCAGTATCATTGGAACATATTCTTAGAACTATAAGTAGTGCCTGTGATAGCTCTGTGGTGAACTCTCTGTGGTGAACAACAACAATCAACAAAGTGAAGGGAAACTGCAACGAGAACATTTCACATAAAACTAAGTATTTGTATTTATGGTGTGTTTTGCCTTTCTTAAGATTTGTTCTTGAGTAACATCCCTCTTTGTGAGGATTGATTAGGCAACATTCACTCACTCACTTCCCATAAATATGTATGCTGAACAGCATTTCTTATGAAAAAGAAAGTCATGTACAGCAGATTCTTAATTTGTATTTATGGAGTAGGGGAAGTTGGGATTGAAATGAAAACACTGCTAGAGGCAGTTGCATTCAAATGCAGAGGTTAATATGTGTTGTTTCATGTATTCCCTCGTCCCAGCCCTCAATATTTGATAAATGCATTGTGTAAATTAAATACATTTTATGCCCAGCATTCAGGCAAGTCAATTTGGAAGAAAGTCCATTTGGTAACACTTCACATTATGTTTCTATTATACCTGTTTAATAACAATGTAATTTTCTCTAACGCGTTTCTAGCTGCATTGTATTTGTTTTGTAGTAACAGAATACCTGTGGTATAGAGACTGATTGATTGATTCTATCAACATATACATTTCTTTCTGTATTGTTCAGGGCACAGTGTTGAACTCGTGGAAGGTGGTGTGGGTGGTGTTGTCTGATGATGGGGTGGAGTTCTTCAAGAGAAAGGCAGACAGTGCCCCCAAAGGAATGATCCCACTCAAGGGAGCTGTTCTGACTAGCCCCTGTCAGGACTTCAGCAAGAGGACGGTACAGACGCTACTAAATACAAGTACAAGTGTCTATCATTACTGTAGTGCTCCAAACAGTCTAGTTCCTGACCTGACCCTCACAATTTTGGCAACATACAAAATTAAATGAAAGTACAATGAAAAACATTCACCCCCCATACATGAAACATGTAATATAACATTGCCATTTTCTTTCAGCTGGTTTTTAAGCTCAGCACAGCCAAGAACCAGGACCATTTCTTCCAGGCCACCCACCTGGAGGAGAGAGAGTCCTGGGTGAAGAACATCAAGAGGGCCATTACCTGTCTGCAGGGGGGTGTAAAGTTTGCCAGGAAGTCGACACGGAGGTCCATTCGCCTCCCTGATACCATCAACCTCAGGTAGGACCTCTGACTTGTCTTACTTACCACCTATGATCCACAATACGCTTGCAGGAGCTACATTCATGTCTTCGGAACTATAGCCGTCATTCACTTGATAACTTTCTAAGTATTGTCTGCTTTGTTGTCTGCCTTATCTCAGTGAGCTATACATTCTAATGAGAGACCAGGAGAATGGGGTCAAAGAGCAGAAGCTGGAAAAGGAGAAGAGAGTCTACAATCACTGCTTCACAGGTATAGTAGTACATATAGGGACTTGGGTGACAGTGGATTTCCTTTAAATTTGTATTTATCCAGGTCAGACTAAAGGGAGCCTTATTAAGCCATTGAGTCTCACTCACTGAGTCACATTACGATAGATCAAACCAGCTTTGATTCTCTTCTTCATGCAGGTGGTACGGTGGTGGACTGGCTGATCTCTAAGGACAAGGCCAGGAACAGGCCTGAGGCTCTGATGTTGGCTACAGGACTCCTGAACGAAGGATTCTTACAGCCCGCTGGGGACGTGTCCAAAGAGGGGGTCGAGGGAGGGGCAGTGTCCACCATCCTCGATGAGCCAAATGCACTCTACTACTTTGTGAGTGAATGGACTGATTGTTTTTGTTAATCATGTAGCTGTTAGTGTCTATATATTCTTCCATATTTGCTAGAAGATTTGAAGATATGGTGGTCATTGCTAGAAGACCACACAGACGAGGCGATGTTTGAACATTTCTGTCGTTATAAACATACGTATGTAAAAGCTATAATGTATTCTAAGTGAGGATGAGATAAGATAATATTGTATCCTAATGTTTCTTTCCCTTGTATTGTGTGTTGCAGGCAGACAGTGGGTTCTTCTGTGAAGGCTACTCCAGTGATGAAGACGTAATTGTGAAGGAGGAGTTCAGGGGTAACATCATAAAACAGGGCTGCTTACTCAAACAGGTAAGACTGACAACACTGTGTAAATCGACATTAAATATTTAGTTGATGAACTAATGCGATTATTACCGGATCAGATATTTTGGGATGTACTGAATGATGCTGTATTACATACTTAAGTTAATTAAATGGATGACCAAATATTATTGTCAGTAAGCATCACTTTCATTTTCAGAATTACAGCTAAGTTCTCTCTTTCACAAAAGATTGAAACATGCATACACTCTTCGAAAAAAATGTGCTTCATCGGCTGTCCCCAGAGTTGGTGGAAAATGAGAGAGCTGTAGGCGGTTTATAAATAGGGCCTTTCGATGAAGGAGGAAGTGAAAGTTCCCCACAGCAATATGTCTGTGGTCGGTTCTGTTTTCACGACTGATAGTGATCAGAATAAGAAGAGCAGACTGCCCGTCATGCTCTCTTTTTTCACCCTAGGGACATCGGAGGAAAAACTGGAAGGTGCGGAAATTCATCCTCCGGAACGATCCTGCTTATATTCACTATTACGACCCCACCAAGGTACAGGATTAGAGAGTGGAACCTCACCCAAAATTTGTTTCAATTTCAATATTATTTTTCAAGAACTTAACATGAAAAACATCTTTATCTTTACCTCGCTCTTTTCTAATCATTTTCCATCATTTTTCTCCTTCCTGTCTTTGTCTCTCGCTAATCTGCTCTTTATTTACCCTCAATCCCTATTTCTCTCCCTTCCCCACCCTCACTCTCTCTGTAGGGTGATGAGTACCCTCTGGGCTCTATCCACCTGCGAGGGTCTGTGATCACAGCGGTGGAGTTTGTTCCTGATGGTGAGTTACACTGAACCAAGTCCCACACTAGCTCAGTGTGACTAGGACTATGAAGTGTAATTGCCGTTTCCTGTCAGCAATTCTCTTTTAACTTGTTCTTCAAAACATTTTTCTTCTTCATCTTTTCTCGGCCCAGCCAAGAGGTATGATGTTGATGGGAATCTCTTTGAGATCATCACTTCAGACGAGACACACTATTTCCTCCAAGCGGCTACATCTGAGGAGAGGAATGAGTGGATCAAAGCCATCCACACGGTGTCAAAAACCGGAAAATAATCACAACAGGATCCATAGCTACTCTAAACACCTCACATGAAGGGATATGGAATATGGACGGACATGTTCAAAACATTGTTGCAGAGCCAGAAGGAATCTGAACCGATCTGATCTGAATGATCCTAAACTCTGCTTTTACGGTTATTTCAAGAGTTTTAGGTTTTGATATTGTATTTATGTCGAGTGATTATGAATTTCCTCTTCATATAGATCAAATGCTCCCTCACTTGCTTTTCAACATTCAACATGATGTGGGGGCACTCTCACCTTTAGATATATTTATCACAGGCAGGCTGCGAAGAAGGGTGCAATGATCTCTGTGTAGAAAGGTGTGAAGTTCTGTAATGGTTTCTGGTGTGGCCTTCTGCTTTTCCATCCAGCTGCCTGACAAAAATCATTGTCTTACATCAGATAACGTGTTGATTTTGCCTGCACCGGTTGAGGGACGAGCGTCACGGAGGTTTGAAGCCATCTGACGTGAGACAATAGTGAAAAATAGGACAGTTAGAAGAATCTCAACATTCCAGCCAGTTCCTATGACCAAACAAACACTTATCATATCCTGAAAATAATTTCCGAACTCTGAGGACCCGTCACTGTGGTTTCCATGATGTTTCTAACTCATATCACTTGATATACACATGGCTCTGCACATGGCTCTGCACCGGCTGATTGTGGCTGTGTACTAACTCCATTGTCTGTCAAAAAGCCCTTACAGTTCTTTGTTCCACAGTATTACACATGTTAATTAAAGATCTACTCTTTGTCTCCACTTTCCGGTTACTATCAAAAAGTAAATGTCCAAAAAAGAAAGTACTGGTTGTAAAAAATCAAGAATTGTGTGCCTCTATTATTTGACATGCGCCTTTGGTTTTTGACTCTCATGTTTATCTACTCCAACCAGGCATTATGGCATCATGGAAGATGAATTGACTTTCACCAAAAAGCAGCACGTCAAACCTCTCACCTCAGCTAAAGACCACAAATTAAACCATTTATTTAATTTAAACACGACCTACTCTCCTACACAAACTATTCTTCATACAGTTAACCAGGATTTAGTGCTCAGCGATTAGTGATTTTTGAGGTTGGTTCGATTATTAAAAAATAATCCGTTTTTTAAATTTCAGTTTCTATTATTTGGGTTGAATGCTGTAACACAGAATAAAACAATTAATACAAGTTCCATGATGGTAGTGACTGCCCATTTCTGCTTATCACTTAACAATAATTTATTCACATTACTTTACTTTAATAAAATATTTGAGTTGTTGTATATATTACATTTGCTTTATTTGATGACTATTATTTAATTCCAAGTCATCACTCATCTCTATAGAGCTGCTGCCTGTGCTGTGTGACAAAATCCATATTTTGTAGTTCTTCATAGTAATTAAGGCATACTTTTATGACTGCTGAGTACCAGCTATTAATCACTTAGATCATGTATTTTCAGGTAGAGATACCTCCCGAAGCAACCGCTGCTCTCTATATCCCCTCATGATCTTGCATGCTTCTGCCTTTTCCTTAGCAGGCATAAAAAGAAACACACACTGGACCAGTAGATGCAGAATTGTATTATGGTAATTGTAGTTAATTACCACGTCGTGTACACTAAACTTTGTAGAATATTGACCTGTTGGAAACTACAACTCCCTACTACATATCACATTTCAGGCTGGATCTGATTTATATCTAGAGAAATGTGTGCGTTGAGCTCAGAAAAAAAATGAACAAAATGGAATTTAAATAATTGAACCAGAAGTTGGTCAATTAGTTGTTTAAAACATTTTAAATAAAATAAGTTTTGGTTAATCGCTCAGCACTACTAGGCTTGCAACACCTGGAAGTTTGTCTGCGTTTTTTGGGGGATGAACACAGGAGGGCACTATATATCAAAATGTCACTTTAAACTGTTCTCACCAGCATATCACCTGGTCTCGTGGCACGCACACAGTTACCACTGACACTGGTTAATACAGTCCACTTTGAAAGGTAATGCGATTGCCTAGAATTTGGAAAACACATATAAAGGTCAGTAGGACGCTGATTAGTCTCACTGGTAAACATATTTAGTCAATATTCCAGGAAAGGAGAACACCCATTGGGATAATAATTAATAACCAGATTGATACCCAGTGTTGACATTACTGTACTAACAATGATGTGTTAAAGATCAGTACATGGCTGATCTTGCTCATGCTACGTAGCATAAACACAGCTGATGATTAGAATGAGTAACAGTGAAGGGCTAGAAGGAAAAAAACTAGTATTAAAGGATGGACACACCAACACCTGCATACACATGGATCTGTTAAGGGTCAGTGGTTCTGCTCTGATCATTTCATTTCTAGACTCCAGACCAGTGATCTTTAACTGAGCCACCTTCTCACCCTTTCCTTATTCAAAGCGAGTAGTCATAATGTGTCCAGTCTACTTTTCACTCACAGTTAACAGCGCTACGCCCCTCTGTCTAGGGCTAAATGATGCTGATCCCTGTACGTGTGTCCATTCATTAATCTGGGCTTAGGGTGCAGAGTTTTCACTTAGGGAAAAATAGCGTGCCCAATTTCAACTTCGTTCTACTCATCCCCAGAATATAAGATATGCATATGATTAGTAGATTTGGATAGAAAACACTCTGAAGTTTCTAAAACTGTTTGAATCATATCTGTAAGTATAACAGAACTTATATAGCAGTCAAAACCCTGAGGACTAACCTTTTTTTTTTAAGTCACTGTCTGTTCAATGAGTTATTATGGGCAGGCCAGAATTCTAATCACTATAGTCGCAGTTCCTACTGCTTCCACAGGATGTCGCCAGTGTATGGAAAAAGTTTAAGGTTATTCATTTGAACAATGAGAAAGAAAAACACCAGGAAGTAGAGTGACGTCTTGTGTTTTTGTTTGATAGTTACGCAAGACTTGAAAAGTACCGTGAGTTTGTTGATCTCCTGTATTGAAAACAGATTGACCCGTCTTCAATTTGATCGATTATTAACGTTTACAAATACCTTAAGCTGTATTACAAAAGTACTTTGAAATGTTTTGGCAAAGTTTAGAGGTAATTTTTTAGATATTTTGTCGTGACTTTGCGCAAATTGGACGCTGTTTTTTTCTGGTACAACGGCGCCAAATAAATGGACAATTTGGATATATATGGACGGAATTAATCGAACAAAAGGACCATTTGTGATGTTTATGGGACATATTGGAGTGCCAACAAAAGAATCTCGTCAAAGGTAATGCATGTTTTATATTTTATATCTGCGTTTTGAGTAGCGCCGGCATGGTTGAAATAGGCTACACTCTCTTGTTGACGTTTTGCTATCATCAGATAATAGCATCTTATGCTTTCGCCGAAAAGCCTTTTTGAAATCTGACATGTTGGCTGGATTCACAAAGAGTGTAGCTTTAATTTGGTATCTTATATGTGTGATTTAATAAAGTTTGATTTTATATAATTTTTTTGAATCTGGCGCTCTACATTTCCCCAGGCTGTTGGGACGCAAGCGTCCCGCTACCCCAGAGAGGTTAACAGCGCTACGCCCCTCTGTCTAGGGCTAAATGATGCTGATCCCTGTACGTGTGTCCATTCATTAATCTGGGCTTTGAGGCAAAAAACGGTCTGCATGCCAAACCCCTGAATGTTAGCTTGTGTGTAACACCTCAGCTGACTGAGTACCACAGGAGGTTGGTGGCACCTTACTTGGGGAGAACGGGCTGGTGGTAATAACTGGAGCGGAATCAGTGGAATAGTATCAAATACATCAAAAACATGGTTTCCAGGTGTTTGATGCCATTCCATTTGCTCCGTTCCAGACATTATTATGAGCTGTTCTCCCCTCAACAGCCTCCACTGCTGAGTACACTCCTGTCCAATTAGACCCACTCTAACTCCATCACCAGGTTAAGCTGATGGCCTGAATGGTAAACAGCCATGCAGTATCCGGACATACTCAGTGATGTGGCTAAGATGTAAAGCCTGTTACTTATTATTTTTCTTTGGATGTTATCTGCATCCAGGTTGAGCCTTGCTAATGTACCAGCAGAAACATGGAGCACTCCTTGTCAGTAAGTCATTAAGTAATTTTTTCCCTTACATTGCATGATACCATTACAGGAGCAACAGTGCCTTCTAAAAGCATTCACACCACTTGACTTTCTCAAATTTTGTTTTGTTACAGCCTGCCTTTTAAATTGATTAACTTCTTATGGCTGCAGCCCTACGTCGGTACACTTATGACAACAGCCAGCTCAAGTGGAGGGCGCGAAATTCAAAATATATATTTTTTAAATATTTAACTTTCACACATTAACAAGTCCAATACGGCATATGAAAGGTACATATCTTGTGAATCCAGCCAACATGTCCGATTTTTAAAATGTTTTACAGCGAAAACACCACGTATATTTATGTTAGCTCACCACCAAATACAAAAGAGGACAGACATTTTTCACAGCACAGGTAGCATGCACAAAGCCAACCTAACTAACCAAGAACCAACCAAACTAACCAAGAAACAACTTCATCAGATGACAGTCTTATAACATGTTATTCAATAAATCTATGTTATGTTCGAAAAATGTGCATATTTCAGGTATAAATCATAGTTTACATTGCAGCTACAATCAGAAGTTGCACCGAAAGCAGACAGAATAATTACAGACACCAACGTCAAATACCTAATTACTCATCATAAAACATTTCTGAAAAATACATAGTGTACAGCAATTGAAAGACAGGCATCTTGTGTTTCCAGACAATATTTCCGATTTATCAAGTGTTTTACAGCGAAAACACAATATAGCGTTATATTAGCTTAGCACAATAGCCAGAAAGACAAGCCATTTCCCAGTAGCAAAAGTAAGCGATCGTAACAAACAAGCAAAATATATATAATTTTTGACTAACCTTGATTTTCTTCCTCAGATGACAGTCCTATAACATCAGGTTATACATACACTTATGTTTTGTTCGAAAATGTGCATATTTAGAGCTGAAATCAATGGTTACACCGTGTGCTAACTTTTTTTAATTTTTTTATTTTTATTTTTTTTTATTTTTTGGGGGGTGGATCAGCTTAATATTGCGGAAAGAATGTTGCTTCCAATGTAATTGTCTGCATCATTTCCAATCCCCCATATTTTTTTGGGTAAATATATATATCCATTCACGTATGCATACATATACACATATATACATACACATACCTACATAGACATACATACTTTTTTAAAAGAGTATACCTTTATTATTATTCCCCGCAAACCCTACCACCGATCCCCCAATTGGAGTAAACTGATAAACATTTCTGTTTTTACCTTCAATTTATACATCTTATACACATTTTACAGACACAGTCTACTTTATAATAGTTCTCTCTTGTTTGTTCTTAGTCCTTCCTCTATTTCTGTTGTCCATCCAGTTTGATTTCCACTTGTAACTGTGCTATTTCACAATAGCTCCGCACCTATACACATTTCACAGATCCCGTATGCCCTACATTGTTTATCTTGTTATTAGTCCCACCCTTCAGCTCCACTCAACCTTTCCCATCTATCTTCCAACATCATCCATTTCGGATTTTTATTTGCCATATATTTTTCAACTGTGCTGTGATGCTTCACAAAAGATTTGAATCTTCCTATTCTCATAGCTTCCACGGATTGTAAATTAAAAATAAACATTTTTGCTAAAATAATTATTATATTATTGATTGATTGACTATGGCTTTTCAAATCCCCCAGTATTGCTATCTGTAGCGTTAGTTCTAGGCAAATGTTGCAATTCTTCAGCCATTCCTGGACCTGTGACCAAAAACGAGCTACATGCGGACAATACCAAAATAAATGGTCTAATGACTCTGCCTCCTCACAGCAGAATCTACAGAGCTGGGAAGATTGTATCCCCCATATATATAACATTCTATTAGTTGCAAGAATTTTGTACAATAATTTAAATTGAAAAATTCGAAGTTTTGAATCTGGCGTTGTTTTGCGTATCAATTCATAAACCATGTGCCATGGAATGGGTACATCGAAAATCTCTTCCCAACTATTTTGCAATTTATATGGCACAGCTGTAAGTTTTTTGGTCCTTAAATGAAATTGGTATATGTTTTTATTTATCACACTTTTCTTTAACCATTTATGTTCTTTAATATAAGGCCGACATACAAGTTCCTTACTTTTATCCCCTTCCACCTGCCTCTTCCATTTTTGTGGTAATGCTGCAATTAATTGGTTGTAATTTTGGGTAGAGCAGACATTTCCATATGTCTGTGTTAGCTGCATGTGTGACATTACTCCACCAGTCCTATTTATGATATCATTCACCAAAATTATACCTTTTTTAAACATTTCTTCGATAAATACAGTTTTTTTATCAATTACTATATTTGAATTTAACCACAAGATTTGTTGTACTATTTGTTCCGTCCTTTCAGGTGGATTAAACTGAAATTGCAACCAACTTTCTAAGGCTTGTTTAAAAAATAAAGATATTTTGGAGATTATTTCCTTTTCAAGCAACCGAAAGTGAGCAGGTGTAATCTGAATAAAGGGAAAAAGGCCCTTCTTGAACATAGGATGAGACATTCGTACCAATCTACTAGAGAACCAGTTTGGATTTAAGTATAACTTTTGTATGACTGATGCCTTTAGTGAGAGGTCTAATGCTTTAATATTTAATAATTTCTGCCCTCCGAATTCATATTCGTTATATAAATAGGCCCTTTTAATTTTATCTGGCTTGCCGTTCCAAATAAAATTGAATACGTGTGCTAACTTAGCTACTTTTCCCCACTACGTCCGGATTTTTCCTGACACTTTTTCTGACACACATATTCTGACCAAATAGCTATTCATAAACATAACTAAAAAATACATGTTGTATAGGAAATGATAGATCCATTAGTTCTTAATGAAATCGCAGTGTTAGAATTCAAAAAAATAACTTCATTATGATATGCAGCTTCGGTATAGCTAGAGTACCCAAACGTTGGCCGCCCACGACTAGTTCACATGCACGACAGATAAATGAAATAGCATCATAAAATGTTTCTTACTTTTGCTGATCTTTCATCAGAATGTTGGACAAGGTGTCCTTTGTCCAGAACAGTCGTTGTTTGGAATTAGAATGTTCATTTTCCCTCTTCATTTAGCACGCGCGCTAGCCGGGTGGCACGAATCGCTCCATCGTCAACAAAGTCAGAGAACGGAACACGGCAAAACTCCCGAAAAATTTTAAATAATCTGATTAAACTATATTGAAAAAACATACTTTACGATGATATGGTCACATGTATCAAATAAAATCAAAGACGGAGATATTGGTCGTCCATAACGGCAGCTAAACAGAAGGCAATCCCACTGTCCAGCGCGCGCTCCTCAGAGTACCGGAAATGAGGGACACGTCATACAAAGAGCCTGTATTCAACGTCAGACCAAGATAAACACGAAATTTCTTCTCTCACCGCCTCTTGACACCCAGGGGAAGGTGTATGAAGTGCACGTAGACTCTTACGTATCATGCCCATGTATAGGCAGGGAGTAGAAGAGAGCCTCGGTTTCAGACATTCCACTTCCTGGTCAGGAAGTGTGCTGCAGAATGACTTCTGTTTCACTCAGAGAAATAATTCAAACGGTTTTAGAAACTAGAGTGTTTTCTATCCAATAGTAATAATAATATGCATATTGTACGAGCAAGAATTGAGTACGAGGCCGTTTGAAATGGGCACATTTTATCTGGCTACTCAATACGCCCCCAGCAGCCCAAACAGGTTAAATAGAGATGTGTACAAGCCAGCGACTCAAACAATACCCCATGCTGTCAATGTGGAATATTTTATTTGGAAAACAATTCAAATTAATTAAAAATAAAAAGCTGAAATGTCTTGAGTCAATAAGAATTCAACCCCTTTGATATGGCAAGCCTAAATAAGTAAGTTCAGGAGTAAAAATGTGCTTAACAAGTCACATAAGTTGCATTGTAGGCTCTAACCTAATATACAATTGTATGTCGGAAGTTTACATACACCTGGGCCAAATACATTTAAACTCAGTTTTTCACAATTCCTGACATTTAATCCTAGTAAGAATTCCCTGTCGTAGGTCAGTTAGGATCACCCCTTATTTTAAGAATGTGAAATGTCAGAATAATACTAGAGATAATTATTTATTTCAGCTTTTATTTCTTTCATCACATTCCCAGTGGGTCAGAAGTTTACATACACTCAATTAGTATTTGGTAGCATTGCCTTTAAATTGTTGAACTTGGGTCAAATGTTTCAGGTAGACTTCCACAAGCTTCCCACAATAAGTTGGGTGAATGTTGGCCCATTCCTCCTGACAGAGCTGGTGTAACTGTGTCAGGTTTGTAGGCCTCCATGCTCGCACATGCTTTTTCAGTTCTGCCAACAAATTTTCTATAAGATTGAGGTCAGGGCTTTGTGATGGCCACTCCAATACCTTGACTTGGTTGTCCTTAAAACTTCTTATGGCTGCAATCCCGGTAACGTGATCTATATGATTACAGCCAGTGAAAGTGCAGGGCGCCAAATTCAAAAAACAAATCTCATAATTAAAATTCCTCAGACATACATGTGTTTTATACCATTTTAAAGGTAATCTTGTTGTTAATCCCACCAAAGTGTCCAATTTCAAATATGCTTTTTAGCGAAAGCACTACAAACGATTATGTTAGGTCACACCAAACCACAATAAGCACAGTAATTTTTCCAGCGAAAGATAGCAGTCACAAAAAGCAGAAATATAGCTAAAATGAATTACTAACCTTTGATGATCTTCATCAGATGACACTCACAGGACTTCATGTTACACAATACATGCATGTTTTGTTTGATAAAATTCATATTTATATAAAAAAATCTGAGTTTACATTGGCGCGTTACATTCACTAGTTCCAATAACATCCAGTGATAGTGCATAGCCACATCGTTTCAACAGAAATACTCATCATAAATGTAGATGATAATACAAGTTATACACATGGAATTATAGATATACCTCTCCTTAATGCAACCGCTGTGTCAGATTTCAAAAAAACTTTACGGAAAAAGCAAACCATGCAATAATCTGAGACGGAGCTCAGAACAAGAGTCAAATTAGCCGCCATGTTGGAGTCAACAGAAACCAGAAATTACATGGTAAATATTCACTTACCTTTGATGATCTTCATCACAATGCACTCCCAGGAATCCCAGGTCCACAAAAAATGCTTGGTTTGTTTGATAATGTCCGTTATTTATGTCCAATTAGCTACTTTGGTTAGCGCGTTTGGTAAACAATTCCAAAGACAAAGCGCGTTCACTAAAACGTGACGAAATGTCCAAAAGTTCCGTAACAGTCAGTAGAAACATGTCAAACGATGTATTGACTCAATCTTTAGAATGTTGTTAACATACATCTTGAATAACGTTCCAACCGGAGAATTACATTGACTTCAGTTGAGCGATGGAACGGAGCTGCCTCTCACGTGAACGCGCGTGGTCAAAACGTGGTCACCTCATGGCAGTGGTTACTCATTCCTGTCTCCTTCAGCCCCCCTTCACAGTAGAGTCATCAGACAAAGTTCTATTGACTGTAGACATCTAGTGGAAGCCGTAGGAAGAAAACTCATCCATATCTTGCTGTAATTTCAATGGGAGCTTGGTTGAAAATCTACCAGCCTCAGAAAAAATCCAAACAGGAAGTGGAACTTCTCAGGTTTTTGCCTGCCATATGAGTTCTGTTATACTCAGACATAATTCAAACAGTTTTAGAAACTTCAGAGTGTTTTCTATCCAATACTAATAATAATATATATATACTAGCAACTATGACTGAGGAGCAGGCCGTTTACTCTGGGCACCTCTGTGCACCTTTCATCCAAGCTACTCAATACTGCCCCTGCCGCCATAAGATGTTAAGCCATTTTGCCACAACTTTGGAAGTATGCTTGGGATCATTGTCCATTTGGAAGACCCATTTGCAACCAAGCTTTACCTTCCTGACTGATGTCTTGAGATGTTGCTTCAATATATCCACATCATTTTCCATCCTCAATATGCCATTTATTTTGTGAAGTGCACCAGTCCCTCCTGCAGCAAAGCACCCCCACAACATGATGCTGCCACCCCCATGCTTCACGTTTGGGATGGTGTTCCTTGGCTTGCAAGCCTCCCCCTTTTTTCTCCAAACATAACAATGGTCATTATGGCCAAACAGTTCTATTTTTGTTTCATTGGACCAGAGGACATTTCTCCAAAAAGCACGATCTTTGTCCCCATATGCAGTTGCAAACCATAGTCTGGCTTTTTTATGGTGGTTTTGGAGCAGTGGCTTCTTCCTTGCTGAGCGGCCTTTCAGGTTATGGCGATATAGGACTCGTTTTACTGTGGCTATAGATACTTTTGTACCTGTTTCCTCCAGCATCTTCAGAAGGTTCTTTGCTGTTGTTCTGGGATTGATTTGCACTTTTCGCACCAAAGTACGTTCATCTCTCGGAGACAGAACGCATCTCCTTCCTGAGCGGTATGACGGCTGCGTGGTCCCATAGTGTTTATACTTGCGTACTATTGTTTGTACAGATGAACGTGGTACCTTCAGGCTTTTGGAAATTGCTCCCAAGGATGAACCAGACTTGTGGAGGTATACAATTTTTTTCTGAGGCCTTGGCTGATTTCTTTTGATTTTCCCGTGATGTCAAGCAAAGACGCACTGAGTTTGAAGGTATGTCTTGAAAGAATCCACAGGTACACCTCCAATTGACTCAAACTATGTCAAATAGCCTATCAGAAGCTTCTAAAGCCATAACATCATGTTCTGGAATTTTCCAAGCTGTTTAAAGGCACAGTCAACTTAGTGTATGTAAACTTCTGACCCACTGGAATTGTGATACAGTGAATTATAAGTGAAATAATCTGTTTGTAAACAATTGTTGGGAAAATTACTTGTGTCATGCACAAAGTAGATGTCCTAACCGTCTTGCCAAAACTATAGTTTGTTGACAAGAAATTTGTGGAGTGATTGAAAAACTAGTTTTAATGACTCCAACCTAAGTGTATGTAAACAACAGTTTGGTCACACCTAACTCATTCAAAGGTTTTTCGTTATTTTTACTATTTTCTACTTTGTAGAATAATAGTGAAGACATCAAAACTATGAAATAACACATATGGAATAATGTAGTATCCAAACAGGTGTTAAAGAAATCAAAATACATTTTATATTTGAGATTCTTCAAAGGGTCATGAATCATTCATCCCTACCCTGGCAGTCTTTCTAAATGTAGGAAGTTGACAGTGCATGTCAATAAAAAATGTAATTGTTGGATATCCTGACTCTGGATGGATTCTAATAGTAATTACACATCACTTTGCAAATCAGCATAATCTGACTTGCAGGCCAGATGTGACATATACAAAGGGAGTTTTCTAATGCTGCTATGCTAGGGTATAACTAGGCCCTCAAAGAAAAGCTTTATGAGATATGTAATGTATTGTCATAAAGAGTTTGATTTGAAAGGCGATAAGTCTGGTGGAATCATTCAGAACCTTTAAAAATTGTTATCGGTAGAGTCCTTCATAGAGGGTTCTAGGGAGAACCTTTAGAAGATAAAATAGTTATTGGTAGAATAACTATTCATATAGGGTTCTAGGCATAGATGGTTCTAGGTAGAACCATTTACAGGGAGTTACCTAGCACCAAGAGTGTAACATAACTGGTATCGTAAAAATAAAAAATAAATAACTACATCATTCTTTTACAGAAGATTGGTCTCTTGTCATGTTCCTCCAATGTCACTAGACAATGAGTTTTGTGATATCCCTCTTCAAAAATTGTTAAACTATACACGACACAAACAAATCTTGTAAAGGTCTAATTACACAGGACAAACTATGGTTGGCAATTGATTCCTTTGATGTGGAAAACCCTTGGCCTTGATGGCATTCACAGAGGGACTGATCTCTATCCTACTGTAGCAGGAGCCAGGGGGGCCGTACAAAGACCCAGTATAATACAGGAGGGCCCTCACCCTTCAATGTTGTATTGCACAAATATTGACTAAATGTATTGCTCATAGAATTCAAAAGGTCCTGCCAGACAATTTATCACGATCAGACGGGATTCTAAAAAGATATTGGAGACACCATTAGACAACTCCTAGAACTAATTGAAAACTATGAGAATGGAGGGAAACCAGATATCATCTTTATAGTAGATTTTGAGAAAGCCTGCGTAATAGTACATCTACAATCTATTTATAAGTCCCAGGATTTGTTCAACTTTGGAGAATCTTTCATAAGATGGTAAAAGTCAAGTACAACAATCCTTTATGTAAAATAATAAATAACAGTTACTTCTTTGAACTAAAACAAGGTTGTCCTCTGTCACCTTATTTATTATGGCCATTGAACTGTTAACTATACAAATCTGATGTAATGATAACATTAAGCGGCAAAACATTTATGGATAAGAGACAAAAGTATCAATGTAAGCCAATGATTCAAGTTATCTCGAGTACTCAGTCTTTAACCTTGAAGGGCCTTATTGAGGACCTGGATAATTTCTCGAGTTTAAATAGATAAAAACTTTAAATTGCCATGTGGTCTACATATTGAATCTATTATCTTCTCCCCACAGAACTTAATCGAGAATCTGTCGCAATTACTGGTTCTGGTTCCTTCTCAAAAAACAAACAATACCTTACAACCATACAAACAGAAAGAACTGAACTAAATAGGGAGCTGATGAGAAATTAACACAAGTGAAATCAATTAACAAAAATGAAAGACAGGGCTACGTTCCAGAACAAAGAAACAGGGCTATGTTCAAGAACATAAAGAACACAAGGTTAACTAAGAAAAGAAAAGCAGAACCATACACATACAGTACATACATATTCTGGACTCCGACATTGCTCATCCTAAAATGTCTGTATTTCAAGCTTTTACTTTTAGATTTGTGTGTATTGTTAGATATTACTGCACTGTTGGAGTTGTGAAATGATTGTGTTCCTTATACCCACATTAACATCTGCTAAATAGGAGTATGCGACCAATACAATTTGATTTGAAATATGACTTAATTTAATGTCAATGCTTTTGATCTATTTAGATTTTTTCATACCATTGAATTTTAATACCCAATATTTTCATATCCAATGTTGCCTTTTTGCAACATTTCCAGAATTTCTTTCTACAAACTAGATTTTATTCCTGGCAAAATATGACTTAATTTCAGATTGATACACCATTACACAATATTTACCATCACTTGTCAATGCTTTTGATCCATGTTGTCACATCTACTCCCGCTCCGGCACGTTACATTACAGATCTACTAACCACCTGTTACGGCTCTCGTCGAAAGGAGTGGACCAAAACGCAGCGTGGAAATTATTCATGATTTCTATTTTCAAAAAACACTCAAACAAAATAACTAAAGTGAAAACGAAAGCGCACAGTTCTGTCAGGTACAGACACTAAACAGAAAACAAAATCCCACAAAACCCAAACGGAAAATGACAACTTATATATGATCCCCAATCAGAGACAACGATAGACAGCTGCCTCTGATTGGGAACCACACTCGGCCAAAACAAAGAAATAGACATAGACTCTCCCACCCGAGTCACACCCTGACCTAACCAAACATAGAGAATAATAGGGATCTCTAAAGTCAGGGCGTGACACCTCCGGTCCTGGCAACACACATTGTGCACACCTGGCAACCATTATTGCGCACACCTGCTCCCCCTCGTTAAGCACATATGGACTTCATCACCACCCTGATTACTCTCCCTTCACATACCCTCAGTAAGCCTCAGTCATCAGGTAGTATTGGTTTTGGTTACGTTCAGTACTCTTCGCCTGCTTGCTGATGTTTTCTGATGACGATGAAACACATTCTGCACCTGTTTCCTGAATCCCTGCGTATACAATACAGATTTTGATTTTTGATTGATTTTCACAGTTTTCTTATCACAACATTTTCATATCCAAATATCATGCCCAAAGTTTTCAGATTTTTTTTCTACAAACTTGATTTTATTCCAGGCAAATTAAGACTTAATTTCAGATTGATATACCATTACACAATGTTTACCATAACATGAGATATCCTACTATTTAATTTTAATTACCAAGATTTGCATACCTAATTTAGCATTTTTGCAACATTTCCACAAAATTGTTCTACAAATTTGAAATAAAAAGCATTATTTTTAGAATTAGAGGCCTATTACAAGTATTTCATTTTGATCTATGCTTGGGTTCGTAAACAAAAATAAATGTTTGCAGCCCATGCGCTCTGGCTAGTAGCAGAGGTGGTTTGTGCACCTGGAGTGTGAAGTGGGCTCTCAGCATACATAGCTCTTTCATCATACTGTCATATCAAGAGATTGTGACTCATGGGGGAAGGCAAAAAGGGGAACACAATGTACTGGAAGTCTCCAGAGTCATAGCAAATGCAGTGTTCTGGTCTATCGCCTTGGCTTTCAACACAGTAAATTATGAAATGGATACTGCCTATTCTCCCAGGGAGCACACCTCATTATCTCTTTATAGCATTATTTGTACCTTCTTTCTGGGGAGAGAACCTTAAGAGGAGGCTACAGTTCTAGCTTCCAGCAGCTCGACCGAGACCATGGAAGACATGCTTTACCACAGGGGTGTCGGAAGAATCCATTTCACAAAACCACTGAAAGGGAATATCAAATCACAAGGGGAGAGTGGCCAAGGACTGGTAAATAGCCTAATGGTTGAAAAATATGGGTGTTTACCCATAACACACTGCATTCATACAAGATTATGGCCGGTAGGTAGCCTAGTGGTTTGAGCGTTGGACTAGTAACCGAAAGATTGCGAGATCAAATCCCCAAGCTGACAAAGATAAAAATCTGTTGTTCTACCCCTGAACTAGGCTGTCATTGAAAATAATATTTTTTTCTTAACTGACTTGCCGAGTTAAATAAAGGTAAAATAAAAATGAATACCCACTCTGGTGTTAACCGGTCAATCTGTCGCTGGGACATCTACATATTTTTTGAGAAATAACAGTTTCAACTCATAATTTCCCTAAATAACTAACTGGTGCCCGATGTGAGAAGGATTATTATTTTCGTTGGGTGTAGCATCCTTCCTGACAATTTATTGCATAAACAATCAAGCAAAAAACTCTAATGGCATTGTTTAACCAAATAATAAATATTATTCTTAATAATTATAATACCACATCGGAAAAATTTGTAGGACGTGCATGAAGAGTGCTTGTCTCAAACGAGTGTTTCATATTAGTAGTAAACACAGTCTATGCACTCAAACATTTAATTTTGGCTGCCCTTAAGTTTTGCTCCATCATATTTTGTTAACATTACACAATCAATTCATGTTTTATGATGGAATGTAATTGTCTCTTGTAGAATTTACTTAAAGCTGCGATATGTAACTTTTTGGACTACCCGACCAAATTCACATATAAATGTGTTTTATAGATCTGTCATTCTCATTGAAAGCAAGTCTAAGAAGTGGTACATATGTTCTATGTGCGCTATTTCTCTTCTCGTTCTTAAGTTTCGTTTTTGTGTCTTTTATTTTCGGTTTCATACACCAGCTTCAAACAGCTGAAAATATAATATTTTTGGTTATGGAAAATATATTTCACAGCAGTTTAGATGGTAAAATGATTCTCTCGAATATATTTGCTTGTTTTGTCACATTAACTGAAATTAGGCAAACTATTAGAAGTTGAGCAACCAGGAAATGGCAGAGCATTTCTGCATGGTGGAACTTGATCTGCACCAGATTCCATAATATCCAGAATGCATTGGAACCATACATTTCTACATTTTATTCATTTAGCAGACATTTTTATTGAAAGCGACTTGAGTCAGTGCATTCAACTAAGGTAGTCAAACAACCACATGTAAAAAGTGTATGTAACCGTTACTGAGAATGTAATCTTAGTTATACTGATCTGTTGGTTAGTTGATTGTCTCTTAAATTCCGCTGGTTTAGGAGCTATCAGAGAACCTCATGAATGAGCAAGAAGCAGCTGGTAGCACAAAGCTCCTGAAATCTTCACTATTCTGTGATTAATTGGAAATAAAACTGCTGAATGTAACAAAATAATTTTTTTAAGTTTGTAGTTAGGATGAATGTAAATTACTTTGGGAGGTACCTGATCTAATTGAGTTGAAACTTGATTACCTAAATAGATTTTGTCAATCGGACAAAATTATTTATAATTATTATTTCTCAATTCAGTAGTGTTTCAATAATACAATTATATTAAGTAGATCTGTATTAATAATTTAATGTAAAAATAGCCTGTTTCCATTAGATGTAACTACTGTCCAAAATAAAATTAAAGGGATACTTTGGGATTTTGGCGCAGAGAGCAAGTCAGGCGCAGAGAGCAAACTTCCAAAGAAATGCGTTTATTGCGCATGGTCTAGCCAAACAAACAGGCAATGCCCATAGAACACGTATGTCTCCAAAACAGGGAAAGAACATAATACACAGGCGAAAAAAACAACAGCACCACTGACAGTAAGGATAAGCCCGCACAACAGCAAGCAAGCACTAGAAGTTTAAATAGACCAAATAATGAACCAAAATGAGCAACAGGTGAAAACGATCAAGACAAAACAAACAAAGGAAAAAGGGATCAGTGGCAGCTAGTAGACGGGTGACGATGACTGCCGAGCACCGCCCGAACAGGGAGAGGAGCCACTTTCGGTGGAAGTCGTAACAGTACCCCCCCCCCCCCCCCCCGGCGCGCTGCCGACAACGGCCTCAAGGACGACCCGGGGGGTGAGGCGCAGGGCGATACGGATGGAGGTGGTGGAAATCACTCAGCAGTGCTGGATCTAAGATGCCCTCCACCGGTACCCAGCACCTCTCCTCCGGACCGTACCCCTCCCAATCCACGAGGTACTGCAGGCCCCTCACCCGGCGTCTAGAGTCCAAGATGGCACGTACCGTGTACGCCGGAGGCCCCTCGATGTCCAGAGGGGGCGGAGGGACCTCTGGTACCTCACCTTCCTGCAGGGGACCAGCTACCACCGGCCTGAGGAGAGACACATGAAACGAGGGGTTAATGCGATAGTAAGGGGGGAGCTGTAACCTATAACACACCTCGTTTATCCTCCTCAGGACTTTAAATGGCCCCACACAACGCGGCCCCAGCTTCCGGCAGGGCAGGCGGAGGGGCAGGTTTCGGGTCGAGAGCCAGACCCAGTCGTCCGGTGCGAACACGGGGGCCTCACTGCGGTGGCGGTCAGCGCTCACCTTCTGCCGCCCACCAGCCCGTTTTAGTGATTGCTGGACGGCTCTCCAGGTCTCCTTTGAGCGCTGCACCCATTCCTCCACCGCAGGAGCCTCGGTCTGGGTCTGATGCCAAGGTGCCAGGACCGGCTGGTAGCCCAACACGCACTGGAAAGGCGACAGGTTCGTGGAGGAGTGGCGGTGTGAGTTTTGGGCCACCTCCGCCCATGGGACGTACCTCGCCCATTCTCCTGGCAGGTCCTGGCAATACGACCGCAGAAACATACCCACATCCTGGTTCACTCTCTCCACCTGCCCATTAATCTCGGGGTGAAAACCTGAGGTCAGGCTGATCGAGACCCCCAGATGCTCCATGAACGCCCTCCAAACCCGGGACGTGAACTTGTGACCCCGATCAGAAACTATGTCCTCAGGCACCCCGTAGTGCCGGAAGACGTGGGTAAATAAGGCCTCCACAGTCTGCAGGGCCGTAGGGAGACCGGGCAACGGGAGGAGACGGCAGGACTTCGAAAACCGATCCACAACAACCAGGATCGTGGTGTTCCCCTGAGACAGGGGAAGGTCGGTGAGGAAGTCCAGTTACATGTGACCAAGGCCATTGTGGAACGGGGAGGGGCTGTAACTTCCCTCTAGGCAGGTGTCTAGGAGCCTTACTCTGAGCGCACACCGAACAGGAGGAGACATAAAGCCTCACGTCCTTAGCTAAAGTGGGCCACCAGTACTTCCCCCTAGGACCTCGCACCGTCCTCTCAATACCCGGATGACCCGAGGAGGGTAGCGTGTGGGCCCACCGGATCAATTTGTCACGAACACCAAGCGGCACGTACTTACACCAAGCTGGACACTGTGGTGGCGTGGGTTCTAACCGTGACGCCTGCTCGATGTCCGCGTCCACCTCCCCTACCACCGGTGCCACCAGACATGAGGCCGGGAGTATGGGAGTAGGATTGATGGACCGCTCCTCGGTATCATAAAGACGGGACAGTGCGTCGGCTTTAGTGTTACGGGAACCTGGTCTATAAGAGATGGTAAAACGAAATCTAGTGAAAAACATGGCCCAACTTGCCTGGCGAGGATTCAGTCTCCTCGCTGCCCAGATGTACTCCAGATTACGGTGGTCAGTCCAGATGAGAAAAGGGTGTTTAGCCCCCTCAAGCCAATGTCTCCACACCTTCAGAGCTTTAACCACAGCCAGCAACTCCCGGTCCCCCACGTCATAGTTTCGCTCCTGTCGGACTGAGCTTCCTTGAAAAGAAAGCGTAGGGGCGAAGCTTCGGTGGCGTACCCGAGTGCTGAGATAGCACGGCTCCAACCCCAGCCTCGGACGCGTCCACCTCCACCATGAATGCCAAAGAAGGGTCCTGATGAGCCAATACGGGAGCATCGGTAAACGGTGCCTTCAGACGACTAAACGCTGTGTTCGCCTCCGCTGACCACCGCAAACGCACCGGCCCCCCCTTCAGCAGTGAGGTAATGGGAGCAGCCACCTGACCAAAACCCCGGATAAACCTCCGGTAGTAATTGGCAAACCCTAAAAACCGCTGCACCTCCTTTACCGTGGTCGGAGTCGGCCAATTACGCACGGCTGTAACGCGGTCACACTCCATTACCACCCCAGATGTGGAAATGCGATACCCCAGGAAAGAGATGGCTTGCTTGGAGAACACACATTTCTCAGCCTTGACGTACAGGTCATGCTCCAACAGTCGCCCAAGTACTTTGCGCACCAGAGACACATGTGCGGCGCGTGTGGCAGAGTAGATCAGTATGTCATCGATATAAACCACCACACCCTGCCCGTGCAAGTCCCTGAGAATCTCGTCTACAAAGGATTGAAAGATGGCTGGAGCATTCTTCAACCCATAAGGCATGACGAGGTACTCATAATGGCCAGATGTGGTACTAAACGCGGTCTTCCACTCATCTCCCCCCCGGATACGCACCAAGTTATACGCGCTCCTGAGATCCAGTTTTGTGAAAAAGCGTGCTCCGTGAAATGATTCCACTGCCGTAGCGATGAGAGGTAGCGGGTAACTAAACCCTACTGTGATGGAATTTAGACCTCGATAATCAATGCACGGATGCAGACCTCCCTCCTTCTTTTTCACAAAAAAGAAACTCGAGGAGACGGGTGACGTGGAGTGCCGAATGTACCCCTGTCCCAGAGATTCTGTGACATATGTCTCCATAGCCACCGTTTCCTCCTGTGACAGCGGGTACACGTGACTCCTGGGAAGTGCTGCGTTTACCTGGAGGTTTATCGCACAATCCCATTGTCGATGAGGTGATAATTGGGTCGCCCTCTTTTTACAGAAAGCGATAGCCAAATCGGCATATTCTGAGGGAATGCGCACAGTGGAAACCTGTTCTGGACTCTCCACCGTCGTTGCACCGATGGAAACTCCTATACACCTACCTGAACACTCCTCTGACCACCCCTCTAGAGCCCCCTGTTTCCATGAAATCTTGGGGTTGTGAATAGCCAACCAGGGAATCCCCAGCACCACTGGAAACGCAGGAGAATCAATGAGGAAGAGACAAATCCGCTCCTTATGACCCCCCTGCGTTACCATGTCCAGTGGAACCGTGGCCTCCCTGACCAGCCCTGACCCTAACGGTCGACTATCTAGGGAGTGCACGGGGAAGGGTTGGCCTATCTGTACCAACGGAATCCCTAACCTATGAGCTAAACAGTGGTCCATAAAACTCCCAGCTGCACCTGAATCGACTAGCGCCTTATGCTGGGAAGACGGGGAAAACTCAGGAAAAGAGATTAGTACAAACATATGACCAACAGGGGGCTCTGAGTGAGTCTGGTGCTGACTCACCTGGGGTGTCCGAGCAGTGTTCTGCCTGCCCTCTCGACTCTCAGACGAGCTCCTCCCGCACCGGTCGGCAGTGTGTCCTCTCCGACCACAACTGGTGCAGGAGGAACCTCCTCCTCCGGTCGCCCTGGACGCAGCACCCCCTAACTCCATGGGTGTTGGAGCGGGAGTGCTGGGGGGTGGAAACAACAGAACCAGTTCTGGACACCCGCAAGCAGCTAGCAGGTTGTCCAGCCGGATTGACATGTCGATTAGTTCGTCCAGTGTGAGGGTGGTATCTGCGGACAAGCTAGCTCTCTGCGGACATCCTCCCGGAGGCTACACCGGTAGTGGTCCATCAGGGCCCTGTCGTTCCACCCCGCTCCAGCGGCCAGGGTCCGAAACTCCAGCGCAAAGTCGTGCGCGCTCCTCATCTCCTGCCTAAGGTGGAACAGCCATTCACCCGCCGCTCGACCCTCCGGTGGGTGGTCGAACACAGTCCGGAAACGGCGGGTGAACTCTGGATAATGGTCCCTCGCTGAGTCTGGACCCTCCCAGACCACGTTGGCCCACTCCAGGGCTCTGCCCGTTAGGCAGGAGATGAGGACGCTCACAGTCTGGGCGAACGGTAGCCAGGTAAAGTTGGGCGAACGGTAGCCAGGTAAAGCTCCAGCTGGAGCAAGAACCCCTTACACCCAGCAGCCGTTCCATCGTACTCCCTTGGGAGCGCGAGCCGAAGAGCGCTGGGTCCGGACGCCGACGCAGAAGTAGATAGAGCAGGCTGAGGAGGAGCTGGAGACGAAGTAGGGAGGCCGCTCCTTTCCCATCTCTCCATTCTCTCCATCATCTGATCCATCGCCGTCCCAATCCGGTGTGGGATGGCTGTGTGATGGAGGACACGCTCTTCCATGGAGGGGAGGGGGGGCGCGGCTGCTCCTGCTAACTCCATGATGTGGTGCGGGCTTCTGTCACAGATTTCTAGGAGTGGTGGGTGTAGAGTCAGGCGCAGAGAGCAAACTTCCAAAGAAATGCATTTATTGCACGTGGTCTAGCCAAACAAACAGGCAATGCCCATAGAACACGTATGTCTCCAAAACAGGGAAATAACATAATACGCAGGCGAAAAAAACAGCATCACTGACAGTAAGGATAAGCCCGCACAACAGCAAGCAAGCACTATAAGTTTAAATAGACCAAATAATGAACCAAAATGAGCAACAGGTGAAAACAATCAAGACAAAACAAACAGAAAGGAAAAAAGGATCGGTGGCAGCTAGTAGACCGGTGATGACGACCACCGAGCACCGCCCGAACAGATGGGAATACCTAGATGAAGGTGTGTTATCTTAATGGGATACTTCAGCATTCTGGTGATGAATGTGTCGAGTATGAAGAAAGTTAGAGGTAGTTTTGCAGGCCAATGTTACTGTAACATGCTAGCAGATACACAGTGCTAGTGCTAGTTAACATTGGATTGTGTAACTTCCTCTAACTTCCTTCATACTGGACACAGAGACATAAACATGGTATCCACAAGTTCATCTGACTCTGGGGAAGTAGATAAAGGGCATCATTGCCAAAATCCCCAAGTATCCCTTTATCTAGATCCAAATAATTTTTTGAGTGTAGAATGGAGAAATCCAGAGTTGGACGTTTTCAAGACAGGGTGAAATAATTGAGAATTGTTGAGAAGAGAAACACTGAATGGTAATTCACAACACAGAATGTGAAAAACAATGGTGTCTCGCCCTAAAGTTTCCCAAACTCTCTCTAGGGCTCATTCCAGAACATAAAAACAGTCTCTAACTGAATCTTTCTACCACAAATTTCGAGTTCTATTTCGAGTCCTATTTTTTCCATTGTTGTATTGTTGCACACTGCTAAAAGTGTATTTACTATTGGGTAATCTCCCCAGGCCTACCCGAAGTCTCGCATTAGAGACTAATTGTGTAGGACAAACTACCCAATTAATGTAAAAATTCTCACGACCCCAACCATGTGAAAAAAGCAATGTAAAGCCCACTATTCGATCCCATAAAATCTGTTTTTCATCAATATAGCCACGCAGCGCACTGAACCCTGTGCCGTTTCAAGCTTGGGAAGCGTGAGACTCAACAATATGTCCTGGTGAATAGCATCTCCGGACATGTACCGAACAGAAGTCAATGCAGGGGCATCTCGGCCCGCACAGAGCACGTCCATTTGGAGAGCATAAACTGGGGAATTTCTGAGTCGTTCAGTCAGTGTTTCCTCTTGAGTGATAGCAATAGCATCAATCCTATGTTTCACAGTGTTATTTCACAAAGGTATTGATATGTGCCTTTGCCTCCCCATACATTGGTTTTACTATATCAAGCTGCAGGCGCAAATATCAAATCTCTGCAATAGTGTATGGCTTGTCCTGTACTATACAATAGCTAACCTCAAACTATGCTTTCTGGGCTCTCTCAGAAACAGTCATGGCCTTTTTAAATTGTACCTGTTGCTTAAACATCGATCATAGCTATAGCGTCATTGCTTTTTGGTACACAAGAAGTACATTCATTTCCAATGGAACTATGCGTTTTCCTTGCAGCATTGCATTGCAGAGGCAGTTGCATGGCGCACTGTGTGGTGCATACGTTCCAACATATGCATCAAATTGTATGATGGCTTGACAGAAATGGTAGCAGAAGGTGCATGTTGAACTTGTTTTGCACACATATCTAGATTATGCTGCATACCATTTTGCCCTCAATGGTTGAATTTCAAATATGAGATGTTCGTCGTATGAATCGGACCAAGGTGCAGCATGGTATGCGTACATTCTTACTTATTTTAACGAATGAACACTGAACAAACTAACAAAATAACAAAACGAACCATGAAGCTATATGGATAGTGCAGACAGGCAACTAAACATAGAACAAGAACCCACAAACACCAAAGGGGAAATGGCTACCTAAAATATGATCCCCAATCAGAGACAACGATAAACAGCTGCCTCTGATTGGGAACCATATCAGGCCACCATAAACATACAAATACATAGACCTGTAAAACTCTAGACATACAAAAACCCTAGACAATACAAAACCCCTAGACAATACAAAAACTAGCGTAATCCACCATATTCACACCCTGACCTAACCAAAATATAAAGAAAACAGAGATATCTCAGGTCAGGGCGTGACAATCATTATAATTTATAATTTTTGGGTAAACCATATTACAATGATTTTGAGATACAAAGAGGATATTATAATTATTTATTAAATAAAAATAAAGACATTTACCAGGCTTTTGGTGATTCTCTCACAACCCCATATTCATATCAAGCAACCCCACATGGGGGTAGTTTGGGAACCGCTTGAGAAGAGCCTAGTGGTGATGCTGCTACTCTGCAGTCTGTACCCATGCATGCTCCATCTAAAATGTGAATAGTAAATAGACTTATACAAATGACCATTCAGTGTCGTAGCCCTTTACACTCGTACCCGTATACGGGCTGAAAATAATGCCTAAATATGGGAATGCAGTGCCTGTCAAGGCTCTGCGATTCACAGCGCTGTATGGGTTTTTATTGACAGTTGCCGTTCTGAACTTGAGCACCCCATGCGACAAGAAGTTGCCCCCACCCCTCCCGCTAATTGTGCAATTTTGCTTAAAAAATCATGTCTGAGTGAGGGAAATGCTGTAAATTAAGAGGATTCAATGTATTTGGAAATATGAGACGTGGAGTATTATAATAAACACCGCTTTATGTCATACAAGCAAACCAAACACCCTTGAGTCCAAATGTGCACTTCACATTCCATGTCATATACAGTGACAAAGTTTATGATCACTGTGTTTGATTTAGTTACAAGATTACATGGTGTCATACCCTGGGTTGTTCTGAACAGAATGAGCCTGTCTGTCTATTTTGAAGAAAATTCACTGAGGAACACATACCTGAATGCATGCATGACTCATTTCTTTGCGCACCAAAATGACGATCCGGTTCTCTGAATAACCCTGTGAAACCCTAACACTGTAAGATCGCATTTTAAAACTTAGCTATTCATGTTGACAATAGAACAAGCTTTCAAATGATGCCTACCTGACCCCGATTGCAATTTATAATGGGCCGATTTTGGATTGCATAACAACAGTAATTGTGTAATGGGGGGATGCAGGGCTGTGTTCCAAACAAAACAACTACAAGTGTGCTTGCTCTAGTTCCTCAATGGCACAGCTAGGAAAGCTAAAAAAAATCCCTTTATAGTTAAAGACTCTTCTTTGAGTCATAAAGGTGCATTGAAATTACTGAGCTGTGTGGCCACTTGAAAACACCAGTTAGTCCTTTTACTCAGACACTTTGCATTTTTTTGTCTTATGTTGCACCTACCCCACATTTTCCAGAAAAATTATTGTTACTGAATGTATCCAAATTGTTTTCAGATTTTGTTATCAACAAATGCAGAGAGAAGTACAGTACATGTAAAATGCACATAAAATCTACAGTGTAATGTGTGGATGCAGTCGTGTCAGGTGAACTGTTGTGTCCTCAACTTTGGTCTAATAATTTTCCCGTAGTCTCCAAACTGTTCCCTTTCAATTGAAACCATGCTTATGTGTATGCTTTTCATATTTCTTCTGTAAGAAACATTTCAATTTAGCCCTATCTGTTACACAGAGTGGAACAGGGGAACCCAAGAGAAGACTCAGATGAGGAGACTGGGATGAAGAAACCAAGGTATTTATTGAAATACAGGGGGAAGATGGAGTGCAGGCCAAGGGAAGCTTGGGCGGGTTGCAAGAAACCAGGTGCGGAGGCTGAGGCTGAGCGAGACGGGTTGGGACAGGGTAAGCAGGTCCGGAGGGGAATCGAAGGGAGTAGTAGAGTGGGGAATCCAGAACAGAGTAGCAGGATGACGAGGTGCGGGACTGGAGACAGGGACCAGAGTCAGAGTGGGCAGAACTGTAGTGGAGAGGAAAACAGCGTCAGTCAAGGGAAAACAGGGACAACAGGATCTAAACAGGAACAAATGGCTAGAACCATAGACTGGCTGAGCAGAGAGCAGAATCTGGCAGCATGGAAGTGGCAGGGCTGAGTATTTGTAGAGGTCTTGATTATGGAACAGGTTGCAGCTGGTGGGGATCTGCTCTGACTCCAGCACACCTGTCTCCGCCCACACAATCACACACACAGAGAGAGGGAGAGAGTACTGGGGAAGTGGCGGCAGGTCAAGGAGACACAGGATGAGCAGTAGAGGGCGTTGCAGGAGCAGATGTGACACTATCCAAATAGGCCAATTCCCATGAGTGTAAAGGGTTAACCTCATTATAGCTGTCAGGTAATTTCCCAGTTGCGAAATGTAATCAGAAATAATTGCAGTAATCATTAGGGTATTATAAATGTATAAAACCATAGTATCGCTACAGCCTCATTAACATCAGATGTACTAAAAATATCCCAGATTCAAGATGAGTGTGTTCCTCATGTAGGCCTAACTTCACATTGACAGTCTTTCAGATTCCTACCTTCATTCCATTAGTGCTATTCTCTTTCTTCCGTTGTATGGCTCTCAGTGTTGTTATGAAGCCACTCTATTCAGAACCCTATCAAGTTGGCCAAATGGTTCTATAAGTGACATTTAAGAAAGTCATCCCTTCCCTTTATGGACATAAACACTAAACGCTTGACTTTATCATGGTCTTGAAGATTCTCTCAGAGTGAGTACACCATGTGGTACTTTCACCACAAGCCAACCCACATCAACCATTTCATCATCTCTGCCTTAAGAGCTACAGATAGAAGGTATTTATATTTCTTTATTTTATGCCAAAGCATTTTCCTGCCCTTATCTAAACTGCAGATTGTATCAGTCTGAGGGACCGGGGGAGAAAAAAGTTTCACTAAAATCTTCACTTTAGGGGTATTATGTCCTTACACCAACACAGGGCTGCCCTGATCAGAGGTAATACCATAATAAAAGCAGGCTTCTCGTACACTACAGTGGTAATGCCAGGAAAGGTTAGAGATTTATTTTAAGCCCTGCTGACTAGCAATGGGAGACACAAACCAAATTCAGAGCAGAATACACGAGCAACCCTGTAAAACATCATCCCTCAGGTATACAAATTAATTGAGTGTTAGGACAGATGGTGCCTTGCCCCGGCAATCTCATTCTGCACTAAAGGGAGAGAAGGAGCCCATTTCCTTCATAACTGATGGGCAATAACATAAAAAAGGACAGCTTGATGAAATTGATTTACTCAATTGAAATATAAGTATGTTGCACAGCACAGGTCATCTTCTCAGCAGTTTACGAGAGTGTGGGATAATACATTGGTCTGTTCAGATAGTCCAGAGGGAGGGGAATAACCAGGTTTTGTCTGATTCATGACAGTCATTTGTCGTCCCTCTGATCTTGCTTTCCCGACGAGTCCCGGGTCCTGAGCTTTGGTCTGAGGCTGGCCTGAACTACATTAGCCTCAATAGCTAGGTTTCTATCCAATTGGCGACAGATTTTTATGTGAATATGCTAAAATACACATAAAAACAATATGCACATTTTCACCAGAGATGTGTTTCCATCAAATTGACTTGTTGCAGGTTTAAATCCCAAGTACCAAATAAAAAATACTAGTTAAATGGGTTTCCATCGCATTTTCAACTGTACTGATGGTTTAATCACAACAAAGGTCGTGTTATAACGAGTGTGCCCACTCTGATATTGGCACTGGCACTCTAGCCAATAGCAGGTATAGCCTACATGATGATATTATTATGGATAAAACAGCAAGATAATTTTATTTGTCAAATTGCAGCCAAGCATCGATAATCACATCACCAGAATAAGACCCTTAATATTTATTGGAAAGGTGCATCAAGCTCATCACCTTGCACTTTCACCACCCTGTGAAGTTCATCAAAACTTATTTCATCCGTAACCTAATAAACTGCATGCTTTCCCGAGGAGTCGTAGTGGGAGGACCGCATAATATTTCATTGCGTGACTCCAAATTTACTTAGATATGATGGTTATTATATCAATATTTGCGCATAAAAGCGTTTCCACCGACATTTCTCGCATAATTAATATTACAAACACAAAAATATCTCACCTTGTCTATTATTATTATTTTGTTTTGTCGACATTTGGAAAGTTAACGTCAAATTTTCATCCGGCCAATCATGACATTATTTATCTGATGTACTTTATGTGCATAATTAATTAACTTCTCATCAAATGTGCAGTCTTTGGCAATTTATCTTTCTGCAAAATACTGTATACAGAATAACTACAAATAAAGCTTGAGTAAGATAAATCAGAGAGAGAGAGAAACTGAGAGGTGAGAGAGGGGGAGAAAGAGAGAAGGACCAACTGTTGATTTATCATTGCAGGCCACAAATGAGATGGGATCAATCTTGTGGGGTATAAATCAAATGTATTTATATAGCCCTTCGTACATCAGCTGATATCTCAAAGTGCTGTACAGTAACCCAGCCTAAAACCCCAAACAGCAAGCAATGCAGGTGTAGAAGCACGGTGGCTAGGAAAAACATGAACATGAACATGGCCAAGATGTTCAAATGTTCATAAATTATCAGCATGGTCAAATAATAATAATCACAGTAGTTGTCGAGGGTGCAGCAAGTCAGCTCCTCAGGAGTAAATGTCAGTTGGCTTTTCATAGCCGATCATTAAGAGTATCTCTACCGCTCCTGCGGTCTCTAGAGAGTAGAAAACAGCAGGTCTGGGACAGGTAGCACGTCTGGTGAACAGGTCAGGGTTCCATAGCCACAGGTAGAACAGTCGAAACTGGAGCAGCAGCACGGCCAGGTGGACTGGGGACAGCAAGGAGTCATCATGCCAGGTCGTCCTGAGGTATGATCCTTGGGCTCAGGTCCTCCAAGAAAGAGAGAATTAGAGAGAGCATACTTAAAATCACACAGGACACCGGATAAGACAGGAGAAGTACTCCAGATATAACAAACTGACCCTAGCCCCCAGACACAAACTACTGCAGCATAAATACTGGAGGCTGAGACAGGAGGGGTCAGGAGACACTGTGGCCCCATCCGATGATACCCCCAGACAGGGCCAAACAGGAAGGATATATCCCCACCCACTTTGCCAAAGCACAGCCCCCACACCACTAGAGGGATATCTTCAACCACCAACTTACCATCCTGAGACAAGGCCGAGTATAGCCCACAAAGATCTCCGCCACGGCACAACCCAAGGGGGGGCGCCAACCCAGACAGGAAGATCACGTCAGTGACTCAACCCACTCAAGTGACGCACCCCTCCTAGGGACGGCATGAAAGAGCACCAGTAAGCCAGTGACTCAGCCCCTGTAATAGGGTTAGAGGCAGAGAATCCCAGTGGAGAGAGGGGAACCGGACAGGCAGAGACAGCAAGGGTGGTTCGTTGCTCCAGAGCCTTTCCGTTCACCTTCACACTCCAGGGCCAGACTACACTCAATCATATGACACACTGAAGAGATGAGTCTTCAGTAAAGACTTAAAGGTTGAGACCGAGTCTGCGTCTCTCACATGGGTAGGCAGACCATTCCATAAAAATGGAGCTCTATAGGAGAAAGCCCTGCCTCCAGCTGTTTGCTTAGAAATTCTAGGGACAATTAGGAGGCCTGCGTCTTATGACCGTAGCGTACGTGTAGGTATGTACGGCAGGACCAAATCGGAAAGATAGGTAGGAGCAAGCCCATGTAACGCTTTGTAGGTTAACAGTAAAACCTTGAAATCAGCCCTTGCCTTAACAGGAAGCCAGTGTAGGGAGGCTAGCACTGGAGTAATATGGTTCTAGTCAGGATTCTAGCAGCCGTATTTAGCACTAACTGAAGTTTATTTAGTGCTTCATCCGGGTAGCCGGAAAGTAGAGCATTGCAGTAGTCTAACCTAGAAGTAACAAAAGCATGGATACATTTTTCTGCATCATTTTTGGACAGAAAATTTCTGATTTTTGCAATGTTACGTAGATGGAAAAAAGATGTCCTTGAAACAGTCTTGATATGTTCGTCAAAAGAGAGATCAGGGTCCAGAGTAACGCCGAGGTCCTTCACAGTTGTATTTGAGACGACTTTACAACCATCTAGATTAATTGTCAGATTCAACAGAAGATCTCTTTGTTTCTTGGGACCTAGAACAAGCATCTCTGTTTTGTCCGAGTTTAACTGTAGAACGTTTTCAGCCATCCACTTCCTTATGTCTGAAACACAGGCTTCTAGCGAGGGCAATTTTGGGGCTTCACCATGTTTCATTGAAATGTACAGCTGTGTGTCATCTGCATAACAGTGAAAGTTAACATTATGTTTTCGAATGACATCCCCAAGAGGTAAAATATATAGTGAAAACAATAGTGGTCCTAAAACGGAACCTTGAGGAACACCGAAATGTACAGTTGATTTGTCAGAGGACAAACCATTCACAGAGACAAACTGATATCTTTCCGACAGATAAGATCTAAACCAGGCCAGAACTTGTCCGTGTAGACCAATTTGGGTTTCCAATCTCTCCAAAAGAATGTGGTGATCGATGGTATCAAAGGCAGCACTAAGGTCTAGTAGCACGAGGACAGATGCTGAGCCTCAGTCTGACGCCATTAAAAGGTAATTTACCACCTTCACAAGTGCAGTCTCAGTGCTATTATGGGGTCTAAAACCAGACTGAAGCATTTCGTATACATTATTTGTCTTCAGGAAGGTAGTGAGTTGCTGCGCAACAACTTTTTCTACATTTTTTGAGAGGAATGGAAGATTCGATATAGGCCGATAGTTGTTTATATTTTCTGGGTAAAGGTTTGGCTTTTTCAAGAGAGGCTTTATTACTGCCACTTTTAGTGAGTTTGGTACACATCCGATGGATAGAGAGCCATTTATTATGTTCAACATAGGAGGGCCAAGCACATGAAGCAGCTCTTTAAGGAGTTTAGTTGGAATAGGGTCCAGTATGCAGCTTGAAGGTTTAGAGGCCATGATTATTTTCATCATTGTGTCAAGAGATATAGTACTAAAACACTTAAGTGTCTCTCTTGATCCTAGGTCCTGGCAGAGTTGTGCAGACTCAGGACAGCTGAGCTTTGGAGGAATACGCAGATTTAAAGAGGAGTCCGTAATTTGCTTTCTAATGATCATGATCTTTTCCTCAAAGAAGTTCATGAATTTATTACTGCTGAAGTGAAAGCCATCCTCACTTGGGGAATGCTGCTTTTTAGTTAGCTTTGCGACAGTATCAAAAAGAAATTTCGGATTGTTCTTATTTTCCTCAATTAAGTTGGAAAAATAGGATGATCGAGCAGCAGTGAGGGCTCTTCGATACTGCATGGTACTGTCTTTCCAAGCTAGTCGGAAGACTTCCAATTCGGTGTGGCGCTATTTCCGTTCCAATTTTCTGGAAGCTTGCTTCAGAGCTCGGTTATTTTCTGTATACCAGGGAGCTAGTTTCTTATGACAAATGTTTTTAGTTTTTAGGGGTGCAACTGCAACTAGGGTATTGCGCAAGGTTAACCTGTTTGGGCTGCAGGGGCAGTATTGAGTAGCCGGATAAAAGGTGCCCATTTCAAACGGCCTCGTACTCAATTCTTGCTCGTACAATATGCATATTATTATTACTATTGGATAGAAAACACTCTCTAGTTTCTAAAACCGTTTGAATTATATCTGTGAGTAAACAGAACTCATTTTGTAGCAAACTTCCTGACAGGAAGTGGTAAATCTGAGATCGATGCTCTCTTCTAGGGGCTGCCTATAAATGTCCTTGATATATATCAGTATACATGCACTTCATACGTCTTCCACTAGATGTCGACAGGCAGTGAGAGAAGAAATGGAGTGTATAACTTGATCTGGGGTCGAATAAAAGCTCTTTGTATGACGTGTCACCAGTTTCCTGTTTTCTGGAGAGCGCGTGAAGGGACCTGGTTTTGCCTTCTGTACAGCTGTCGTTATAGACGACTAATATCTCCGGCTTTGATTTTATTTGATACATGTGACAATATCATCGTAAAGTATGTTTTTTCAATATAGTTTTATTAGATTATTGAAATTTTTTCGGGACGTTAGGCGTGTTGCTTTGTCTGCGTATGTTCAGGAAGGAGAGCTTTGCGCCACTTTGCTAGCTTTCCGTGCTAATTGACTGGAGAAGAGGACATTCTAAATCCAAACAACGATTGTTCTGGACAAAGGACCCCTTGTACAACATTCTGATGGAAGATCATCAAAAGTAGGACCCATTTTATGATGTTATTTCATATATCTGTCATACATGTGAACTAGTAGTTTGCGGCCAGGTTTTGGGCACGCTCTCGCCATAACGTAAACTGCATATCGTAATGAAGTTATTTTTAGAATTCTAACACGGCGATTGCATTAAGAACTAGTGTATCTATCATTTCCTATACAACATGTATTTTTTAGTTATGTTTATGAATAGTTATTTGGTCAGAATATGTGAGTGTCAGAAAAATATCCGGACGTTGTGGGAAAAAGAAGCTACGTTAGCACAATGTATAACCACTGATTTCAGCTCTAAATATGCACATTTTCGAACAAAACATAAGTGTATGTATAACCTGATGTTATAGGACTGTCATCTGATGAAGCTTATCAAGGTTAGTCAAAAATGATATATCTTTTGCTGGTTTGTTACGATCGCTAACTTTTGCTGCTGGGGAATGGCTTGTGTTTCTGGCTATTGTGGTAAGCTAATATAATGCTATATTGTGTTTTCGCTGTAAAACACTTAAGAAATCGGAAATATTGGCTGGAATCACAAGATGCCTGTCTTTCATTTGCTGTACACCATGTATTTTTCAGAAATGTTTTATGATGAGTATTTAGGTATTTGACGTTGGTGTCTGTAATTACTCTGGCTGCTTCGGTGCCATTTCTGACGGTAGCTGTGATGGTAGCTGCAATGTAAAACTGATTTATAGCTCAAATATGCACATTTTTCGAACAAAACATAGATTTATTGAATAACATGTTATAAGACTGTCATCTGATGAAGTTGTTTCTTGGTTAGTTTGGTTGCTTCTTCGTTAGTTAGGTTGGTTTTGTGCATGCTACCTGTGCTGTGAAAAATGTCTGTCCTTTTTTGTATTTGGTGGTGAGCTAACATAAATATACGTGGTGTTTTCGCTGTAAAACATTTTAAAAATCGGACATGTTGGCTGGATTCACAAGATGTTTATCTTTCAAATGCTGTATTGGACTTGTTAATGTGTGAAAGTTAAATATTTCTAAAAAATATATTTTGAATTTCGCGCCCTGCACTTGAAGTGGCTGTTGTCATATTGTGCCCGACTTCGGGCTTGCAGCCATAAGAAGTTAAAAACATCCTAAAGATTGATTCTATAAATCGTTTGACATGTTTCTACGAACTGTAATTGAATTTTCTGACTTTTCTTCTGACCAGCGCGTCATCAATTTGGAATTTGGAACTAAATGTGCAAACAAAAAGGAGGTATTTGGACATAAATTATGGACGTTATCGAACAAAACAAACATTTATTGTGGAACTGGGATTCCTGGGAGTGCATTCTGATGAAGATCATCAAAGGTAAGGGAATATTTATAATACTATTTCTGACGTCTGTTGACTCCACAACATGGCGGATGTCTGTATGGCTTGTTTGGGCTCTGAGCGCTGTACTCAGATTATAGCATGGTGTGCTTTTTCCGTAAAGTTTTTTTGAAATCTGACACAGCGGTTGCATTAAGGAGACATTTATCTAAAGTTCCATGTCTAATACTTGTATCTTTTATCAATTTTTATTCTGAGTATTTCTGTAAATTGATGTGGCTCTCTGCAAAATCACTGGATGTTTTGGAGGCAAAATATTACTGAACATAACGCGCCAATGTAAACTGAGATATTTGGATATAAATATGAACTTTATCGAACAAAACATACATGTATTGTTTAACATGAAGTCCTATGAGTGTCATCTGATGAAGATCATCAAAGGTTAGTGATACATTTTATCTTTATTTCTGCTTTTTGTGACTCCTCTCTTTGGCTGTAAAAATGGCTGTGTTTTTCTGTGAGTAGAAACTGACCTAACATAATCGTTTGGTGTGCTTTCGTCGTAAAGCCTTTTTGAAATTGGACACTGTGGCTGGATTTACAACAAGTTTATCTTTAAAATGGTGTAAAATACGTGTATGTTTGAGGAATTTTAATTATGAGATTTCTGTTGTTTGAATTTGGCGCCCTGCACTTTCACTGGCTGTTGTCAAGTCGATCCCGTTAACGGGATCTCAGCCATAAGAAGTTTTAAGTGCCTGTAAAGGTCATAATAATTATCTGCCACTCTGCTAAATAAGCAATTCATGTCAACAGAAAGCATTAACCACAGCTGTTGACCTCCCTTAGCATACATAACAGGATAATGTACAGTCAGAAAAGACAGATGTTAACTTTGACCTTTGGCAAATCTACACTTTATACTGTACCAGATTTACAGTAATTAGAGAGCCATTGCTGGACTTTCAGAAGCTGTTAGAACACATATGTCAAAGTATAAACTCCCGATCTGTAGTACCTATCAACTCCAGTGTTATTGACTCCGACAACTGATTTGCTGCAGTGACTGTTGGGTTCCCCTATGTCTCAGTACCTTATTGGTCAATAAAAGAGAGTATGTTAATAACTATGACTGTTATATGAATTGGAATTTCAAAACAATTTCACACTGAATAGAATTATGTCAATTGAACCCATTTGCTGAAAAAGAGAGCCAAGTAGAGTTCATCTTGAGAAAGGTTTTAAGATGGTGGTTGTTCAAGATGAGACACACTGCAGGTACATTCTGAGGAGAAGCAGACAGAGAGGAATCAATGAAGGATAATTAATAAAGAGAGACTGACAGAAAAATGTGGAAAATGTCTCATGATGAAATAGAGAATGGAATGAAAATATTACATTTGCATACATACATAATTACATCACCCTGGTTCTCTTTACTCAAAAGTGAAGGTTCAATGTAATCTCTACATGCACTGTGGCCTAATGCTTCTCCCTTATAATGATGACAAATAGGCAGTTCCTCATTTAAGCTGTTGAAAAAACAGAATTGATCAAATTATTCGCCGGTGAGCACTAAATGAGCCTGAAATCAGTACCATTATTCATCACCAGCCATTGATTTGTTGTCCCAAAACGTATCTGTCCCTAAAAACCTGCAGGCTACGAGTGCGTAGACGCACCCAAACATTTAATTAATCAGGCAGCAGGCGACCAGTGCCCTCAACATGCCTGGTTTTACTTGTGCCGATTACTCTTGTAAACATGAGTCATATTGCCACTTTCTTTATTAAAGGACACACACCCACTTGTGGCTTCACATTGGTTTGGAGAGGAAGGAACAATTTCCCCCACATAGTGAGCATTTAATTGGAAGAGTGCATCTGGTCCATAAAGGACTCCAGACTCCAGTCAAATAATATTTCAGTGTTGAGTTCTTCTCCACTGTCTTAAAACGCTTTATTGTGATGAATAGTTTAGTTAACTCCAAGAACAATTATCACCGATTGTATAATGTTTTATATAGACAACACACTGTTGAGACAAGTGATGCGTTCAATAAATACACACAAATTTGCTGTCACATGCACACACACACTGATACACCAGAGGAGGCTGGTGGGCGGCGATATAGAAGGTCGGTCTCGTCATAACAACAATTTAAAACAGTTGTTTTTTATTTAACGAACAAAGCTATGCAACACCCAATTCCTCTGTGTAAATAAGTAATTGCCCCCTTACTGTATACACAATAACTGGTTGTGCCACCTTTAGCTGCAATGACTGCAACCAAATTCTTCCTGTAGTTGTTGATCAGTCGCTCACATCACTGTGGAAGAATTTTGGCCCACTCTTGCAAGCAGAACTGCTTTAAATCAGGGACATTTGTGAGTTTTCAAGCATGAACTGCTCGTTTGAGGTCCTTCCACAACATCTCAATTGGGATTCGGTCTGGATTTTGACTAGGCTATTCCAAAACTTCGAATTTGTTGCTTTTCAACCATTTTCATGTAGAGTTGATTTTGTGTTTTGGATCATTGTCTTGCTGCATGACCCAGCTGTGCTTCAGCTTCAGCTCACAGACGGATGGTCTGACATTCTCCTATAGAATTCTCTGATACAGAGCAGAATTCATGGTTCCTTCTATTAAGGCAAGTCGCAGGGCCCTGAGGCAGCAAAGCATCCTCAAACCGTCACACTACCACCACCATGCTTGACCGTTGGTATAAGGTTCTTACTGTGGAATGCAGTGTTTGGGTTTTCACCAGACATAATGGTGAAATACTTTTTCACAGCACTGTAGCTCACTTGATTCAACTTGTCAATTAACACAATAGGAAAACCTATGGAATTTTAATAATACAGTATAATACGGCTGACCAGAATAAAAATCCCTGTGTGATTCTTCAAAGGGATCTTTAGAATGAGAAAGGTTCTTTATAGCACCGTTCTCCATAAAGATTTTGTAAAGAACCATAAAAAGGGTTCTAAATAGCCCCAAAAAGGGTTGTAACCATAATGGCTCTTTATAGAACTTTAGGAAAGGGTTCTTTACAGCACCATACAGGTTCCATTTAGAACCTTATAAGCATGGTTCTTTATTGAACCTTCAAAAAAGGGTATTTTGTGGAACCAAAAATGTTTTTGCAATGGTTACAAGCCAAATAACTCCTATCTGGTACTATTTAGAACCATAATATTTCCACTGTGTATGATGAGCCTGTCCTCCTGTACCTCCACCCAGCAGGCCCCACTGGGAACACACAGATAGAGAGAGCGAGAGAGAGAGACTAAACCGACACACATATGGTACAAGGAGAAGCTGTGTCCGATGACCAGTAGGCCTGTCCTGCTGGGGCTAGTTCCATTTACAGGTCAAACTCAGGTCAGACAGGGCAGGTCAAGACACAGTCCCACCGCTGCCTCTGGGAATCAGTCAGTGCTATGGGACACACTTGCATCAAAGTAACACCTGGGGCCAGATCCACTGGGATGATCCAAGTAGATATGAAATGTTTTCCATTTCACTTAAAGTCAGACACAGGAGTGGGGATGCCCTTCTGTGTTAGTGTTTCCGTTTTAAATGTTATATGTAATGCCAATTGTTAGACCACATGTAACACTCTATCTACAATAATGAATGGCTCACACTTTACAAGTGATGAGAGTACGTGAGTGTCAAGTCATGACTTAACAAGCAGGTGATGCACAATAGCGTGAGAGGACGCTGTGTGAGGACATTTTGTCTATTTTGAGAAATTTGATGGTGTGGAAAGATTGCCTTCCCCCTATAAATGGGCCAAATCAAAGCTGTGAAATTTTTTGAAAATTGGCAGTACAGACAACAATGTGTGTCTGTAGGTGCAAAAGGCTGGGCACTCAGGGAGAGAGAGGAGGACAGTCAGTGATCTTTAGCTCCGGTGCAGCTAACTGACAGCCCACCTAAAGGGGCTGTGGCAAGGAGACTTATGTCACCAATAAGCAGCACCTCTGATAATGGTAAATAAACAGCTCCCACAAAGGTCCTGCAGCTGATCAGCATAGCAAGTGACAAGCGCCATTAGCTGCCAACATGCTAAATGATCATCCATAGACTGACAAGTAGCATCACGGCTAAGCTCATTGAAAAACTCAAGGGACAAGTACTGTGGATGGAGGCCTGAGGTCACTGTTTACTCGGCATTCGAATAAGGTAATATAAAAATGTATGTTAATTATACTACCTTCAGAGATAGCTTTCTACTTCTGCTCAGCACTATTTTTTCATGTTATGGTGGATAAGTGGTTGTTTGTATTTATGAGGAAGCTGTACTGTGCAATCAAATGCTGCAGCAGAGATGTCAAGCTGGCAAGAGATGTCAGCTATACTGTTGCTCTGGTTTGATGCAGAGTAACGATGAGCAGTTAGTTGGCAGTACATCATCCCGGAATGATAGACATGAGTTGTACCAGTTAATCTGGCACCCCAGTACTATTGAAAGATTGGAAACCTTACTGTGCAAATGTAAACTTGCAAAGACCCATATAGCCCCCAGGATAGTTATGCTTATTTTGTTTTAGAATATATCAATTTTATAAAGGCTATATTTATTTTAAGTCTTTTCTTTTTTTCTCTCGATGGAAAAGAGTATGTCCTGTCAAAGATACAGGATTACAGCATTTACAGTTGAAGTCGGAAGTTTACATACACAGGTTGGAGCCATTAAAACTCGTTTTTCAACCACTCCACAAATTTCTTGTTAATTATTAACAAACTATAGTTTTGGCAAGTCGGTTAGGACATGTACTTTGTGCATGACACAAGTAATTTTTACAACAATTGTTTACAGACAGAATATTACATTTATAATTCACAGTATCACAATTCCAGTGGGTCAGAAGTTTCCATACACTAAGTTGACTGTGCCTTTAAACAGCTTGGAAAATTTCACAAAATGATGTCATGGCTTTAGAAGCCTCTGATAGGCTAATTGACATCATTTGAGTCAATTGGAGGAATACTGGATGTATTTCAAAGCCTACCTTCAAACTCAGTGTCTCTTTGCTTGACATCATGGGAAAATCTAAATAAATAAGCTAAGACCTCAGACAAAACATTGCAGACCTCCACAAGTCTGGTTCATTCTTGGGAGCAATTTCCAAGTATAAACACCATGGGACCACGCAGCCGTCATACCGCTCAGGAAGGAGATGCGTTCTGTCTCCTAGAGATGAACGTACTTTGGTGTGAAAAGTGCAAATCAATCCCAGAACAACAGCAAAGGACCTTGTGAAGATTCTGGAAGAAACATGTACAAAAGTATCTATACCCACAGTAAAACGAGTCCTATATCGACATAACCTGAAAGGCCGTTCAGCAAAGAAGAAGCCACTGCTCAAAAACCGCCATAAAAAAGCCAGACTACGGTTTGCAACTGCACATGGGGACGAAGATCATACTTTTTGGAGAAATGTCCTCTCGTCTGATGAAACAAAAATAGAACTGTTTGGCCATAATGACCATCGTTATGTTTGGAGGAAAAAAGGGGAGGCTTGCAACCCGAAGAACAACATGCCAACCGTGAAGCACGGGGGTGGCAGCATCATGTTGTGGGGGTGCTTTGCTTTGTGGGGGTGCTTTATGTGGATATATTGAAGCAACATCTCAAGACATCAGTCAGGAAGTTCAAGCTTGGTCACAAATGGGTCTCCCAAATGGACAATGACCCCAAGTTGTGGCAAAATGGCTTAAGGACAACAAAGTCAAGGTACTGGAGTGGCCATCACAAAGCCCTGAACTCAATCTTATAGAACCTTTGTGGGCAGAACTGAAAAAGCTTGTGCGAGCGAGGAGGCCTACAAACACGACTCAGTTACACCAGCTCTGTCAGAAGGAATGGGCCAAAATTCACCCAACTTTTTGTGGGAAGCTTGTGGGAGGCTACCCAAAACGTTTGACCCATGTTAAACAATTTAAAGGCAATGATACCAAATACTAATTGAGTGTATGTAAACTTCTGACCCACTGGGAATGTGATGAAAGAAATAAAAGCTGAAATAAATAATTCTCTCTACTATTATTCTGACATTTCATATTATTAAAATAAAGTGGTGATCCTAACTGACCTAAGACAGGGAATTTTCACAAGGATTGAATGTCAAGAATTGTGAAAAACTATGTTTAAATGTATTTGGCTAAGGTGTATGTAAACTTCCGACTTCAACTGTATATTATGAATTTAAATTATTCTGTACTTGATAAAAAATATAGCCATGTTAGACTGGATATTGCAGTGAATTTACTTAAATAAAATATTGTTTTTTTTCACAGTAAGAAAGAGATGGATGTGTACAGTACCAGTCAAAAGTTTGGACACACCTACCTACTCATTCCAGGGGTTTTCTTTATTTTTACTATTTTCTACATTGTAGAATAATAGTGAAGACATCAAAACTATCATATAGTAAGCAAAAAAGTGTTTAACAAATTAAAATATATTTTATTTTTGAGATTAATCAAAGTAGCCACCCTTTGACTTGATGACAGCTTTGCACACTCTTGGCATTCTCTAAACCAGCTTCATGAGGGCCCAGATTCACAAAATAAATGTCTTCTTAACTGCCATTTTTTCCTTAACTATAGACTGAAGAAGAACGTTAAGCAAAAGTTGCTATTCCTCAAAAAGGTTATTGGAAATGTTATTGTGCTATTTCTTATGTTTCTCCTTAAGCAAAAAGTTAAGAAGAAATTTGATTCTTGAAAATAAAGTTCTTGGAAATGTTCTTTGAACTGCTTTTTTCACCCAATCTGTCCAATTTAACACCTCTAAAATGTAAATAAAACACTATAAAGAGCTTAGATAATGTGTCATTACATACTTATTTGAAGGTTTTTGTCGAATTTGAATCTGGTTATCTTCAGAAGTAAACAGCGGCTGTCTAGGCTTTTGAGAGTCATGATGGCTTGCAGTGATGATGCAAAAAATGAATGCATTCAGTTGTACAATTGACTAGGTATCCCCCCTTACCCTTACCCTTACCCTGTCCCTGTCCCTTTCTTGTTTTCAAACTGCGAGAGAATCGCTACACCTGGTGGAGAGAGGCTGTACGACACAGGATGAGTTGCATTATGCGTGCTGTACGTTACGCCATGACACGTCACAATTTAACGTGCAGTGTCAAAGGGGTCAGGTTTTTCAACTTTTCTCCAATACTATCGGTCCATTACTATGTCAATCAACACTTGAATAGAAACATAGTTCACACCCCAGATTTTGATGCCAACACAGTCCCTACAGTCCCATTAGTTTTCATTGTAGCCTCGTTTGAATGCCGTGGTTGTGCAAATTTGTACGGAATGGGGTTAGTCAACAGTAGCTCAACCCTTGTCTTTAACCTCAGAGCAGTGAAAGAAAAAGCTCATGGAAGCAATTGAACATGCTAATTCCCTCACAAATGTAATTTGAAAATTTCAGTATTGATTATTTTAAACCGAAGAATATATTTTAGAGCAGTAATCTCAGTAAGAATATTGCTAACATGATTGCCATTGCTAGCTACAGTGGAAAGAAAAAGTATGTGAACCCTTTGGAAATACCTGGATTTCTGCATAAATTGGTCATAAAATTTGATCTGACCTTCATCTAGGTCACAACAATAGACAAACATACAACATAAACTAATAACATACAAACAATTCTAAGTTTTCATGTCTTTATTGAGCACACTAAACATTCACAGTGCAGAGTGGAAAAAGTATGTGAACCCTCACATACTTTGGGATGACTGGTGTGAACTGCTCTCGAGGTCATGCCACAACATCTCAATCGGGTTAAGGTCAGGACTCTGACTGAGCCACTCCAGAAGGCATATTTTCTTCTGTTGAAGCCATTCTGTTGTTGATTTACTTCTGTGTTTTGGGTCGTTGTCCTGTTGCATCACCCAACTTCTGTTGAGCTTCAATTGGCGGACAGACAGCCTCACATTCTCCTGCAAAATGTCATGATAAACTTGGGAATTCATTTTTCCGTCGATGATAGCAAGATGTTCAGGATCTGAGGCAGCAAAGCAGCCCCAAACCATGATGCTCCCTCCACCATACATTACAGATGGGATGAGGTTTTGATGTTAGTGTGCTGTGCCTTTTTTTCTTCACAGATAGTGTTGTGTGTTCCTTCCAAACATCTCAACTGTAGTTTCATCTGTCCACAGAATATTTTGCCAGTAGCGCTGTGGAACATCCAGCTGCACTTTCGCAAACTTCAGACGTACAGCAGTGGTTTCATCCATGGTGTCCTCCCATGAACACCATTCTTGTTTCATGTTTTACGTATCGTAGGCTCGTCAACAGAGATGTTAGCATGTTATTTATTCTGCGCTGTGCTCTTGCAGTCATCTTTGCAGGATGGCCACTCCTAGGGAGAGTAGCAACAGCGCTGAACTTTCTCCATTTATAGACAATTTGTCTTACTGTGGACTGATGAATGTAGTATCTGGGATCTACATCTGTTTATATTAGTTACTATACTGTTACTAAGCAGTGATGTATTACGACAGTGTTACGTTACTACACCTAATAGGAAATGCACATGCACACTAGTGTGCCCGGGAACTGTAGAGCACGAGAGGTTTTGACTAAACAAAAACTGTACTCCCGTCTCCTGCCTGGTCATTTCTCCACAACACAAATATTACAGTGGCGACGAGGTGATTAAACTTCTTTAACGGACATTGCTTGAAGGGAAGAATGTTGCGTGAGTAATGAAACTCAAAATAATTATGTAATTCGTCAGTTATTTTTTATTTTCTTTCGCCAGTAAAAAAAGGCTAAGCACTGCTAGCAGGTACAGTGTTCAGGAGCTGCCAAGTAGCAAGACTATTGGAGTACAGAATAGCGACACTGCCCTCTGGTGGTTAAATAAAACACTGTCATTGAACCCATTGAAATTAGGCGATCTCGGTGGAGAAATATTGTCAAGAAAAAGAAAAAAAGGAAGAAGGAACGTAACACGGTGTGTACATTATTACAAATGAGTGCAGTGAATTAAGTAATTGCAGAAACTTCTGAAGTGAAGAATTAGATGAAAATTAAGGAATACAAGGAATAAGGAAACTGGAATAAGGAAAATGGCAACCATTGGTCGAGTACCAGAGTTTGAGGCTACAAAAGAGGATTGTGATTCCTATTTGGAGCGGTTTGAGCGTTGGCTGGCTGCAAATGAAATCAAGGATGAAAAGAAAGCAGCCGTATTTCTCAGTGTTTTGGGTCCAACTGAGTATGGATTGCTGAAAGGTCTCATTGAACCAATAAAAGCAGTGGAGTTAGTGGAGTGGAGAACTATGCAGAACTGACTGAAACTCTCAAGGCATTTCAAGCCTAAGCCAATTCTCATTGCAGAACGTTTCAGATTTTACCAACGTCACCAGAGTCAAGGGGAAACCGTGGCTGACTACATCCTTGCTTTGAAAAGGCTGGCAAGTACATGTGAGTTTGCACAATTTCTTGATGATGCTCTTCGAGACAAGTTTGTATGTGGTCTCACAGGTGAAGCATATCACAGAAGGCTTCTGTCAGAGAAGGACCTGACCTTTCGGAAAGCCTGTGATATCGCACTTGGACTCGAGCTTGCCCACAGGGATACTATTGAGCTATCGGGATATGCAGAACGTCAGAAAGGTGTTCACAAGGTCAGTGATGCACGTGGTGAAAAAGGCTCACAAAAGTCACACTTTTCTCAGTCCCGTCCTCAAGGTTACACAAGAACAAAGCAGCCCACATCTCAAAGGTCTAAGCCAAGTTGCTACAGATGTGGGGGAGATAATCATCAGCACAGTGAATGTCGATTCCAAAATGTAAAGTGCCATAATTGTGGAAAGGTTGGACATTTACAGAAAGTGTGTAAAGCCTCAAAACGCACAGCAAGAGCGCACAAAGTGTCAGACGCAGCACAAGAAGAGGAAGGTACAACTGAAACAGTATTGGAACTGTCCACAGTGTACACAGCTCAACAACAACAAGATGGAATCTATCTCAACATGGAGTTAGCGGGAAAACCGGTAAAAATGCAGCTGGACACCGGAGCGTCTGTATCTCTGGTTCCAGAGAGACTCTACAAAGAAAAACTGAAAGAGTGCCCTCTTCAGCCAGCATCCATCCGCCTTTCTTCATACACTGGTGACACTATTCCTGTCTTAGGGCAGATCCAGGTACCAGTCCGGTATGAGGGGAAGGAGTGGACGCTACCGCTTGTCATTGTTAAAGGAGAAAAATCAGCCTTGCTAGGCAGAAACTGGCTACAAAAGATCAAGTTGAACTGGAGAGAAATCTTCAGTCTGAGAAAGGACAAACCAGTGAGTCAGGCTACACTCACTAACATGCTGGAGAAGCAAAAAGAACTTTTCAAAGATGGCTACGGCAAAATACAAGACTTCACAGCAAAAGTCAGAGTTCAAGAAGGAACCCTGCTTTATCCTATCTTTCACAAACCACGTCCAGTTCCCTATGCTCTTAAGGAAGCAGTAGAGAAGGAACTGGACCGCCTACAGAAGAATAACATAATCACGAAAGTAGCGAGGAGCGACTGGGCCGCTCCGATTGTTGTAGTCCCAAAGAAAGACAAGACTGTCAGAATGTGCGGTGACTACAAGGTCACAGTAAATCGCTGCATACTACCAGAGGAATATCCACTACCAAACGCTGAAGATCTGTTTGCCACTCTAGCTGGTGGGAAGGTTTTCAGTAAGCTGGACCTGGCATTCGCTTATCAGCAACTGAAGCTGGATCCGGAGTCAGAACAGTATCTGACCATCAATACACACAAGGGGCTATTCAGATTCAATCGCTTGGCCTATGGAATCTCGACAGCTCCAGCGATATTCCAACACACAATGGATCAGATCTTGGACGGTATAGACAACGTTGTGTGCTTCATGGACGACATCCTCGTGTCAGCACCAACCATTGGAGAGCACCTTGTAGTGCTGGACAAAGTGATGTCAAGACTGGAGAAATACGGAGTGAGAATGAAACGCAGCAAGTGGGAGTTCCTCCAGGACTCAGTGGAGTATCTCGGATACAAGATTGATGCACAAGGCCTGCACCCAACCAACAGCAAGGTGGAAGCAATCGTAAACGCACCAGCACCCACAAATATCTCAGAGCTGAGGTCATTTTTGGGGCTCCTGAACTATTACGGAAAGTTTGTGGCAAACTTGTCCACATTGTTGCATCCGCTTCACCAACTGCTGCAGGCCGATACAAAGTGGAATTGGTCCCCACAATGCGAAGAAGCATTCAAGACTTGCAAACAGCGTCTGCTAAAGAGCAAGTGGCTTGCCCACTACAACACAGAGATGAAGCTGAGATTCGCGTGTGATGCATCTCCATACGGAGTAGGAGCCGTCATCTCACATGTTCTATCGTCAGGTGAAGAACACCCTATTGCATTTGCATCACGGACTCTGTCACCAAGTGAGAAAAATTATGCTCAAATTGAGAAGGAAGCCCTGAGCATAATATTCGGAGTGAAGAAGTTTCACAAATACCTGTACGGAAGGAAGTTCCAACTGCTGACAGATCACAAGCCTCTGTTGGCCATCCTTGGACCAAAATCAGCTATACCAACCCTTGCTGCACTTCAAATGCAACGTTGGGCTCTGATATTGTTAGCCTACGACTACGAGATTGAGTACAGACGATCCAGTGATCACGCAAATGCAGATGCACTATCAAGACTACCATGCAATAGTGACTCCGACAGTGAAGATGATAGAGCAGTCTTCCAGATCTCTCTCATTGACGAACTGCCCATATCTGCTTCAGACATAGCAGAGGAAACAAGGAAAGATCCAGTGCTTTCCAAAGTCTTGGACTTAACTTCTTATGGCTGCAAGGGGCAGTATTGAGTAGCCAGTTAAATCGTGCCCATTTCAAACGGCCTCGTACTCAATTCTTGCTCGTACAATATGCATATTATTATTACTATTGGATAGAAAACACTCTCTAGTTTCTAAAACCGTTTGAATTATTTCTCTGAGTGAAACAGAACTCATTCTGCAGCACATTTCCTGACCAGGAAGTGGAATGTCAGAAATCAATGCTCTGTTCAACTTCCTGCCTATACATGGGCATGATACGTAAGAGTCTACGTACACTTCATACACCTTCCCCTGGTTGTCAAGAGGCGGTGAGAGAAGAAATTTCGTGTTTATCTTGGTCTGAGGTGGAATTAAAGCTCTTTGTATGACGTGACCGTCCATTTCCTGTTTCTGGAGCGCGCGAAAGGGGACATGGATTTGCCTTCTGTTTAGCTGTCGTTATGGACGACTAACATCTCCGGTTTAGATTTTATTTGATACATGTGACCATATCATCGTAAAGTATGTTTTTTCAATATAGTTTAATCAGATTATTGAAATTTTTTCGGGAGTTTTGCCGTGTTCCGTTCTCTGACTTTGTTGACGTTGGAGAGATCCGTGCCACTTGGCAAGTGCCCATGCTAAATCAAGAGGGAAATTTGCCGTTCCAGATCCAAACAACGACTGTTCTGGACAAAGGACACCTTGTCCAACATTCTGACGGAAGATCACCAAAAGTAAGAAACATTTTATGATGCTATTTCTAATATCTGTCGTGCATGTGAACTGGTCGTCGGCGCCCAAGTGTTTCTGGCTATTGTGGCTACGCTAATATAACGCTATATTGTGTTTTCGCTGTAAAACACTTGATAAATCGGAAATATTGTCTGGAATCACAAGATGCCTGTCTTTCAATTGCTGTACACTATGTATTTTTCAGAAATGTTTTATGATGAGTATTTAGTTATTTGGTGTTGGTGTCTGTAATTTTTCTGTCTGCTTTCGGTGCAATTTCTGACTGTAGCTGCAATGTAAACTATGATTTATACCTGAAATATGCACATTTTTCTAACAAAACATATGCTATACAATAAATATGTTATCAGACTGTCATCTGATGAAGTTGTTTCTTGGTTAGTGGCTATTTATATCTTTATTTGGTCGAATTTGTGATAGCTACTGATGGAGTAAAAAACTGATGGAGTAAGAAAAGTGGTGTCTTTTGCTAACGTGGTTAGCTAATAGATTTACATATTGTGTCCTCCCTGTAAAACATTTAAAAAATCGGACATGTTGGCTTGATTCACAAGATGTGTACCTTTCATATGCTGTATTTGACTTGTTAACCTGATGAGGACCAGGGGGTGCTATTTTCACTTTTGGGGAAAATCGTATGATATTTAAACGGCCTCGTACTCAATTCTTGCTCGTACAATATGCATATTATTATTACTATTGGATAGAAAACAGTCTCTAGTTTCTAAAAACGTTTGAATTATTTCTCTAAGTGAAACAGAACTCTTTTTACAGACCATTTCCTAACCGGAAGTGAGATTTCCAAAAGCGAACTCTCTCTTCAAGAGCTTGTCTATAAAAGGGCATGTCACTTATGACTGTAGAAACACGTCATACGCCTTCCCCTGGGTGTCATGCGGAAGTGAGAGAAGAAATCACTTGATTATCTCGGTCAGGGATTGTATACAACCTCTTGGAGTGAGAAGTGCGCACTTTATTTTTTTTGGAAGGCGCGAAGTTGGATCTGGAGTAGCCTCCTGGAAAACCGTCGTTATAGGTGAATATGATCTCTGGCTTCGATTTTATTTGATACATGTCACAATATCATCCTAAAGTATGTTTTTTCAATATACTTTAATTATATTATTGAAATGTATTCTGGACTTTAGACGTGATGCGACGCAAGAATTTTGTCAAGACGGAGAGGTTAGCACAGCACGGCCTGTGTGCTTGCTAATTCAAGAGGGAAATCGTTCGTTCTGGTTCCAAATAAAGACGGTTCTGAACAAAGGACCCCTTGGAGAACATTCTGATGGAAGATCAACAAAGATAAGGACCCAATTTGGGATACTATTTCATATATCTGTCGAACTGTGCTATCGCTAGCGTTTGACTAGAATCAATGCTGCTGTGTGTTAGCTATTGTAGTAAGCTAATATAACGATATATTGTGTTTTCGCTGTAAAACACTTCAAAAATCGGAAATATTGGCTGTATTCGCAAGATATTTGTCTCATTAGCTATCCACCATATATTTTTCTGAAATGTTTTATGATGAGTAATTAGGTAGTTGACGTTGGTGTCTGTATTTACTCTGGCTACTCCCATGCGATTTCTGACTGTAGCTATGATGGTAGCTATGATGGTAGCAGTAATGTAAAACTGATTTATAGCTAAAATATGCACATTTTTCGAACAAAACATAGATTTATTGTGTAACATGTTATAGGACTGTCATCTGAGGGAGTTTTTTCTAGGTTATTTAGGTTGGTTCTAGGTTAGTTAGGTTAGCTTTGTGCATGCTACTTGCATGCTACCGTTGCTGTGAAAAATGTCTGTCTGTCTTTTGTATTTGGTGGTGAACTAACATAAATATATGTGGTGTTTTCGCTGTAAAACACTTCAAAAATCGGAAATATTGTCTCTATTCACAAGATCTTTCTCTTTCATTAGCTATCCACCATATATTGTTCTGAAATGTTTTATGATGAGTTTTTCGGTATGTCACGTTGGTGTCTGTAATTATTCTGGCTGCTTTCGGTGCAATTTCTGATTGTAGCCGCAATGTAAACTATGATTTATACCTGAAATATGCACATTTTTCGAACAAAACATAGATTTATTGTATAACATGTTATAAGACTGTCATCTGATTAAGTTGTTTCTTGGTTTCTTTGGTTTGTTCTAGGTTAGTTTGGTTGATTTTGATTTTGCTACCTGTGCTGTGAAAAATGTCTGTGCTTTTTTCTATTTGTTGGTGAGCTAACATAAATATATATTGTGTTTTCCCTGTAAAACATTTAAAAAATCGGACATGTTGGCTGGATTCACAAGATCTGTATCTTTCATTAGCTGTATTGGACTTGTTAATGTGTGAAAGTTAAATATTTCTAAAAAAATATTTTTTGAATTTCGCGCTCTGCCTTTTCAGTGGAATGTGGGAGGAGTTCCGCTAGCGGAACGGGGGAGTGAGACAGGTTAATGTGTGAAAGTTAAATATTTAAAAAAATATATCTTTTGAATTTCGCGCCCTGCACTTTGAGCTGGCTGTTGTCATAAGTGTACCGACGTCGGGCTTGCACGCCAAACAGGTTAACATTAGGAGGTTGGCCAAACTTCGTAAATGACGATAACCTTCGTCCATTCATCGACAAGAAAGACCAGTTGTCCACTGATCAAGGATGTGTTCTGTGGGGATCAAGGGTGGTGGTACCTCACAAATTCCAGAGGAGACTGCTATCTGACCTGCATGAGGGACATCCAGGGATCACTCGAATGAAAGCACTCGCTCGCAGTTATCTGTGGTGGCCTGGACTGGATCAGGACATTCAACAGCATGTAGGCCACTGCTCACCTTGTGAAGCTGTTCGCAACAAGCCTGCTGCTGCACCTCTTCATCCATGGTCCTGGGCTGCTACACCTTGGGAACGCATCCATGTGGATTACGCCGAGATTGACAAGCAACATTTCCTTGTTGTCGTCGATGTCCATTCCAAGTGGATGGAAGTGTTCCCTACTCAACTGACCACAGCTGAGAAGACCATCAATCTTCTCAGACACCTGTTCGCATCTTTTGGACTAGTCAAGGAGCTCGTATCGGACAATGGCCCTCCTTTCACGTTAAACGATTTTGAAATGTTTCTCAAGAACAATGGAGTAAGGCACATCCGGTCACCACCTTACCATCCGGCATCAAACGGAGCAGCGGAGAGAGCCGTGCAAACCTTTAAGAAGGCCTGGACTAGACTCGAGGTTCAGTCTGTGCCCACCCACCAAAGGCTTCCCCGGTTCCTGTTTACTTACCGTAACACACCACACACAGTAACGGAATGTACACCAGCTGAATTGTTTCTGAGACGCCAACCACGTACCCGCCTGACATTGTTGAAACCAGACTTGTCAAGCACTGTGGCAAAGCACCAGCTACAGCAGAAGAAAGCTCATGACAGACACTCAAAGACTGTCAGAGAATTCAAAGAGGGAGAGAAGGTGATGGTACTAGATTTCAGACACCCCAAGAGCCTGTGGAACTCAGGTGTGATCTTGCAACGCAAAGGACCTTTGACTTACCAAGTCCAAATTGGTCATCGCCAGGTCAACGTTCATGTGGATCATCTGCTACGGTCCAACGCCCCAGCAGAGACACGCCGAGAGAACAAGAACAATAACGACCCCCAGGACTATTCTCCTGACTGTGGACGTACGGGAGAGACAGAGCCTGACCTTCCACCCGAACCTGGCCCACTACGGGAAGCCCAGGAGGAGCGGAGATATCCTATTCGACAGCGAAGGGCACCTCAAAAGCTTGACCTGTGAGTTGAGCTGTTTAAGGTAACAGACAGTAAAACAAACAAACACTTTAATATGTCCTAGATAAAAGGAAAGAAAACGGACATTACCTGGGTTAATTATTAGGACACAAACTCCATCTTCGGGGCAGAATAATCCCCTGGATTTGTGCTGGGCTCTGAAAAGTCTGCTTCAACCCAGTAGTTGAAAAATGTTAAGAATGCATTGTTCAGATATTGCATTAGTAGTTCCCTAACATATTTACCTTGTTCTCTGGGAGTTAAACACTATGGGGGAGGAGTGTAGTATCTGGGATCTACATCTGTTTATATTAGTTACTATGCTGTTACTAAGCAGTGATGTATTACGACAGTGTTACGTTACTACACCTAATAGGAAATGCACATGTGCGCTAGCGTGCCCGGGAACTGTAGAGCACGAGAGGTTTTGACTAAACGAAAACTAACTGTACTCCCGTCTCCTGCCTGGTCATTTCTCCACAACACATATTACAATGAACATCGAGGCTTTTAGAGATACTTTTGTAACACTTTCCAGCTTTATGCAAGTCAACAATTCTTAATCTTAGGTCTTCTGAGATCTCTTTTGTTCAAGGCATGGTTCACATCAGGCAATGCTTCTTGTGAATAGCAAACTCAAATTTTGTGAGTGTTTTTTTATAGGGCAAGGCAGCTCTAACCAACGTCTCCAATCTCGTCTCATTGATTGAAATCCAAGTTAGCTGACTCCTGACTCCAATTAGCTTTTGGAGAAGTCATTAGCCTAGGAGTTCACAAACTTTTTCCAACCTACACTGTGGATGTTTAAATTATGTATTCAATATAGACAAGAAAAATACAATAATTTGTGTGTTATTAGTTTAAGCACATTATGTTTGTCTATTGTTGTGACTTAGAAGAAGATCAGATCAAATTTGATGACCAATTTAATCCAGGTAATTCCAAAGGGTTCACATACTTTTTCTTGCCACTGTAGATAGCTAGCTAAATGGTTGCCTAGCAACAAACATAAGAGGATTTGTAAGAAGATATTTGAGAAGTTAGTAAGAAAATAATAAATATTAAGATATTGTTGAGGAATTGCACTTATTAACTATCTTTTGAACTTACATTTTTGCAAGTGTTTTGTGAATCTGGGCCCTGGAATGCATTTCAATTAACACGTGTGGCTTGTTAAAAGTTCATTTGTGGAATTTCTTTCCTTTTTTAATGCGTTTGAGCCAATCAGTTGTGTTGTGACAAGGTAGAGTTGGTATACAGAAAATAGCCCTATTTGGTAAAAGACCAAGTCCATATCATGGCAAGAACAGCTCAAATAAGCAAAGAGAAATGGCAGTCCATCATTACATAAGACATGAAGGTCAGTCAATGCTGAACATTTCTAAAACTTTTAAAGTTTCTTCAAGTGCAGTCGCAAACCCATCAAGCGCTATGATGAAACTAGCTCTCATGAGGACCGCCACAGGAACGGAAGACCCAGAGTTACCTCTGCTGCAGAGGATAAGTTCATTAGATTTTCCAGCCTCAGAAATTGCAGGCCAAATAAATGGTTCACAGAATTCCAGTAACAGACACATCTCAACATCAACTTTTGACAGGAGACTGCGTGAATAAGGCCTTCATGGTCGAATTGCAGCGAAGAAACCACTACTAAAGGACACCAACAAGAAGGAGAGACTTGCTTGGGCCAAGAAACATGAACAATGGACATTAGACCGGTCGAAATCTGTCCAAATATGAGATTTTTGGTTCCAACCGCCGTGTTTTTGTGAGACACAGAGGAGATGAATGGATGATCCCTGCATGTGTGGTTCCCAGCGTGAAGCGTGGTGGAGGTGTGATGGTGCTTTCCTGGTGACACTGTCTGTGATTTATTTAGAATTCAAGGCACACTTAACCAGCATGGCTACCAAAGCATTCTGCAGCAATACGCCATCCCATCTGGTATGCGCTTAGTGGGACTATCATTTGTTTTTCAACAGGACAATAACCCAACACACATCCAGGCTGTGTAAGGGCTATTTGACCAAGAAGGAGAGTGATGGAGTGCTGACCTGGCCTCCACAATCACCCAAACTCAACACAATTGAGATGGTTTGGGATGAGTTGGACCGCTGTGTGAAAGAAAAGCAGCATATGTGGGAACTCCTTCAAGAATGTTGGAAAAGCATTCCAATTGAAGCTGGTTGAGAGAATTTCAAGATTGTGCAAAGCTGTCATCAAGGCAAAGGGTGGCTACACCTTTTTGGTTACTACATGATTCCATATGTGTTATTTCATAGTTTTGATGTCTTCACTATTATTCTACAATGTAGAACATAGTAAAACATAAAGAAAAACCCTTGAATGAGTAGGTGTGTTCAAACTTTTAACTGGTACTGTAAATGTACATATGATTCATACAATTGGTGTTTGGGTCTAACCCCTAACTGCCAGGGTGTGCTGTTTTGAAGCCACTGAGTAGCCATTTTTGTACTCCTCCACAAGCTAAAGAAATGCATTCATTTTTGCCAAGTATATTTTATTACAGACACACAGTTTTGGACCCCAGCACCAGAGGCAGCTAAGCAACCTCACATCATTATCAAATCTCTCTCATCTTTGAAAAAGGAACTATGGTAGGAACGTGACAGTACCCCCCCCCCCCAAAGGAGCGGACCCCGGCCGCAAAACCTGAACCTATAGGGGAGGGTCTGGGTGGGCATTTCACCGCAGTGGCGGCTCTGACAGCTCCTGACTGACGGGCGGCTCTGGCAGCTCCTGACTGACGGGCGGCCCTGGCAGCTCCTGACTGACGGGCGGCTCTGGCAGCTCCTGACTGACGGGCGGCTCTGGCAGCTCATGACTGATGGGCGGCTCTGGCAGCTCAGGACAGATGGGCGGCTCTGGCAGCTCAAGACAGACGGGCGAACCTGGAGGGAGGAGACGGAGAGACAGCCTGGTGCGTGGGGCTGCCACAGGACCCACCAGGCTGCGGAGACCTACAGGAGGCCTAGTGCGTGGAGGAGGCACCGGATGGACCGGGCTGTGGGGGAGCACTGGAGCTCTGGTGCGCAGCCTTGGCATCACTCCTCCAGGCTGGATGACCACTTTAGCCCAGACCTTCCAGAGTGCAGGCACAGGTTGAACCGAGCTGTGAGGGAGCACTGGAGATCTGGTGCATAGCACTTGCACCTCTCCCTTAGGCTCAACGCCCACATTCGCCCTGCACGGGCGGAGCGCAGGCATAGGACGCACTGCACCCTCCCAGCGCCCCGGAGACACAGCACGCAGAGCCGGCGCAGGATACCCTGGGCCGAAACGACGTACCGGAGACCAAACACGCTGGCCCGGCACAATACGCCCTGGCTGGATGCCCACACTTGCATGGCACTTGCGGGGGGCTGGCCTATAGCGCACCGGGCTATGAGCGCGTACTGGCAACACCGTGCGCTTGACCGCATAACACGGTGCCTGACCAGTAATGCGCTTCTTCCGGTAAGCACAGGGAGTTGGCTCAGGTCTATCGCCTGACTCCGCCAATCTCCCCGTGTGCCACCCCCCCAAAAAATTGGGGCTGCCTCTCGTGCCTGTCGCGCTGCCGTGCTAACTCCTCATATCGCCGCCTCTCAGCTTTCGCTGCCTCCAGTTCTTCCTTGGGGCGGCGATATTCCCCAGTCTGTGCCCAGGGTCCCTTACCGTCTAGTATCTCCTCCCAAGTCCAGGAGTCCAGAACCCTCTGCTCCTGGTTACCACACTGCTTGGTCCTTTTTTGGTGGGTGATTCTGTAACGGCTTTCGTCTGGTGAAGGAGAAGAGGACCAAGGTGCAGCGTGGTAAGTGTTCATTTTACTAAACAAAATAAACTGAACACTGAAATGACTTAGCCACTGAAATAATAAAGAGCGAAAACGAAACAGTTCTGTAAGGAATACGCACAAAACAGAAAACAATCACCCACAACCAAAATGGGGAAAACAGGCTACCTAAGTATGATTCTCAATCAGAGACAACGATCGACAGCTGCCTCTGATTGAGAACCATACCAGGCTAAACACAGAAATGGAAAACATAGAAAAACAACATAGAATGCCCACCCCAACTCACGCCCTGACTAAACCAAAATAAAGACATAAAAAAGGAACTATGGTCAGAACGTGACAATTGTAGGGAAGATCCATTTAGTTTTTGTCTGATTGGTTCTCATTTCCTAGTCTGAAGAGCACGGTGTAGCCGTTCAAGATGAAGATGTTTCAAATGTCTAGGCATAGCCTAATATTGGCCTAATTGCCTTCAGAGAAAGTTTAAAAAATAATGCATGTCAATAAGAACCATGAACTGTAACCGATGCAGACATTTAACTATCTGATATATTTGGCAATTTATCTATTCATTGGCACAATGATTTTTAGTGCTGGGATAATAACCTTCCTGCCTAGTAAAAATTACTGACATGGCAGTTTCGCATGGGACTAAAGCTCCATCTCTGTGTTTGTCAATGAAGCTAGCTAGTAGTAGCTAGCAGGAACATTGAGGAGGCAGGCCATGTTAGCTAAATCACTGGTGAGTGGCAACGTGTGTGTTTTGTTTTTACACATTTTTTACTATCTATTACCAGAGTGTGAATATGTCTAGCAGTGTTTCATAGTGAATCATGTTACAAAACAGGTCGGGTGGGATACAATGCTCGTGAATGGGTTTTGAATTTTGGAATATTGACAAGTGGCAGTTGGGATGCAGGTGTGCATTGTCTCAGTTCTCATTTTCCCTAACATGCTGACCAGACCGGACACGTCGCGTGCGCAAGCGTCGCAAAATAAATGTAGAAATCCATGTTATTCAATTATTGCACCCACACTGCTCGCGCGTGCCAACGAGCGTCTGCGACGCCAAGGGCTAAAATAGAACTCATTCCTATTTCTGACGCAGATCACGCTGCAAGTCCTGCCTCTCCCATCTCCTCATTGGTTTATAGAAGCAGGTACCCACGTGCCATCTCCTCATTGGTTTATAGAAGCAGGTACCCACGTGCCATCTCCTCATTGGTTTATAGAAGCAGGTACCCACGTGCCATCTCCTCATTGGTTATACCCACGTGGGTGATAGAAAGACGAACTGTTTTGCCGGTAGTCGTGGTAATACAATAAACGTTTAGATGCGATCACCATATAATTTAAACGATGAAAAAGCCTGGAAGGAGGAGAGATGACTAGAAACGATTCAGTTGGCCGTTTTATGTGTGGATTAATTGTCGGAGTAGAGATCCTTGTGCATTTCAGGTAAAATAACAACTCAATGTTTATATCCCAGGAAAAATTAGCTAGCAACAGCAAGCTAGCTAAATAGGACAAATTAACGTTAGCTAGCAAGTGCAAGCTAACTAGCCAAATGACCATACATGTTTAATGCTTTTTGACCTGTCCCCAAATTAATGTCATTGGTTCAGAGTTTGTTTTGATATTTTAACCTGCGTGTCGTGATCGCGTTTGGTGTGGGGGGGCAAAATACATTTATGCACGATAGCGCACGCGCGCAGCCGGTTTGGGCAAGGTGTAAAGCAGTGGCAGATTTGAGTGATCACTATCAAACATGTTAGCAAGTGGGCTTAGGGGTCAAGTGTACTTTCAACATAACATTGGTGACGTGTTGTCTTATGTAAACAAGTCTGAGTCTGAGGCGCTGTGTAATGGGCAGGTCTGTCTCACTGTCTGGAGGTTCTGATTCTATGATTGGATAGAGTGCAATCAGAGAAGCTGCTTCTCCGTGCATGACAATTCTCCCTAGGCTTTACAATCCCATGTTAGTGGGCAAGTGGCATGATTACAATCCAAACCAAACCCTTGTGTAAATTGTGAAGACCTCAGTTTCACAAAACTTTGTTTTGGAATATACTAACTTTATGACCCCAATTTCTTTGGGGGAGGTTTGATGTTTCTGACTAATATCAATACCACAAAGGCAGAATTTTAACCAGAGTAATTTTGTTTGCGTTCTGTTGCCATTTAAGGGCTTCACTCCCAGAACCAATCTGAAACCAAAAACAATCATTCCCACAACTTTGAAGTAACCAAATGCACTAGCTGGGTTATTATGTTATGAAATATGTCTGCTTAGATTGTGCACATGCATATATTCTTAAGCTCTACTTTAATAAGGCAGTGCTTAAGGCATTAAGCAGCTAATATTGCATTATTGTATTTCAGTCAGCTTGTAGATCAGAGTGTAACAACTGACGTCTAATGAGCTTGTGCATAAACTGAGACAATCAAGAGAGAAATAGAGTGGGAGTCATTGAGTTATGTCCTTGTGAGTAAAATTTAACACAGCCTTGATTCACACTGACAATATTAAGTTAAATGTCCTATTAGACCTTAAAAACAGGATACGACTGCAGAATGGGCCATGGTCAGAATAGTATTGAGCTCCACATTCATCAACCAGTGTTCTTAATACATACTGAACAAAAATATAAACACATGCAATAATTTCAAAGATTTTACTGAGTGACAATTCATATAAGGGAATTAGCAGTGCTAATCCTGGCACCTCTCAGATTTGACTTAGTTTGTTCCGGTACCTATTTGCCAAGATCTGGTACCTGTCACGGCATGAATTATTAATTATTTCACTGTTCGCACTGTAGACATTCTAATTAAAGCGATCAGCATTAAATCAAGTTGCCTTCTCGTTATTTCTCCCGCACCCCAGAAAGACCATCATGTAAAAGCACAGTGATCCTTCCATATAATCATCCTATCCTGCCGCACTAATTCCAGACCTGCTCTCTTATTTGAGGTTATGGGGAGGACCAGTAGGAAGGGATAAGTAACTGATCTTGACACAGGTTTTGGTAGTGGTGGGCAGGTAGTGAATAGGTCCCTACGTAATCACGTCACATAGCCTAGTCTAGTCGTCTCCCTACTGAATTAAAATCGTGGGAAAGCCAAATACATTTTTTTAATAAAAAATGGCAATCAAGAGAAAGATGGTGAATCGAACCCAGAACGAGCCAGATAACTGTGCCGGAGGAGAGGAGTGAGGGGCAAACTGTTCCTGATGGCGATGCTAATCCCGCCAGTTCAGCATCACCACCAGCACTTCCACTAGCTAGTAGGCCAACTAGTGAGTCAGACTCAGCGGAAGAGGGAGACGGGGTGCTCGGGGGGAGGGGGCAGGTGCAAGAACAAGGAAACATATAACCCCTGGCTTGTCATGCAGAATTCAAAGTTGTGCTGTACAACATGCAAAAAAAGTAGGGAGCTTCGGTCTACACTCTAGAAACAACTGGAGGGATTAAACTAGCAAGAGTGGGTGGAATGTACAGTAAATTAACATCCTATGCATCAGATGTATAAAAAAAAAACTCAGAAAAAAGGTTTTGCCTGAACCAAGTCGCATTTGGTGGCAGCAAGCATTGTAGACAAGGCTAAAGAGGACACCCAGGGTAACAAAACAAAACAAAAAAATAATAATTGACACTACAGCCAGTCTTCAGAACAGGCTTAGAAGGAGGCTAAACATCACAGCACATGCCGGTCATGGTTTTGAGCAAGAAGTTGATTCTCTGGAGTACATGGGGAGAGTCACTGTGGGAGGTTTTGAAAACTAAGGTAGGACATCTTTTTTCCTTTACCTTCACATCACGGGAAAAAGATTGTAATCTGAATATGTGCTTCATATTATCACATAGGCAGAAAGTCTATATATTCTCATATGTGTGTTCTGTTGTAGCCTACATTGATTTATTTTATTTGAAGTTATATTCCAATATTGTGATATTTGTTCTGCTGCTACATTGAGTCTAGAAAATTATATGAAATTCAGATCTTGTAAGACCCACAGCCGAGTATGTGTGTGTTTGGCGGGTGTTCTGCAGTGTCGTCTAAAAATTAGGCTATAAGAAATTCCTGCAGTCAGCATGCCAATTGCACGCTCACTCAAAACTTGAGACATCTGTGGTATTGTGTTGTATGACAAAACGGCACATTTTAGTGGCCTTTTATTGTCCCCAGCACAAGGTGCACCTGTGTAATTATCATGCTGTTTCATCAGCTTCTTGATATACCACACCTGTCAGGTGGATGGATTATCTTAGCAAAGGAGAAATGCTCACTAACAGGGATGTAGAAAATTTGTGCACGGAATTTGAGTTAAATAAGCTTTTTGTGCGTATGGAAAACTTACAGGATCTTTTATTTCAGCTCATGAAACGTGGGACCAACACTTTACATGTTGCGTTTATATTTTTGTTCAGTGTAAGTTAGAAAAGGTCAATTTTCTGGTGTAATTTGAGAAATTGCTTACATTGTGGACATTTAAAAACATGCTTCGGAAATTTTTAGTATTTATTTTTAAATTGTTTTATTATTATAATTTATTTTTGTTTTAAAAAATTGGCCCCTTTTTCGTGGTATTCAATTGGTATTTACAGTCTTGTCCCATCACTGCAACTCCCGTACGGACTCGGGAGAGCCGAAGGTCGAGAGCCGTGCATCCTCTGAAACCCAGCCAAGCTGCACTGCTTCTTGACACAATGCCCGCTTAACCCAGAAGCCAGACGCACCAATGAGTCGGAGGAAACACCATATACCTGGTGACCGTGTCAGTGTGCATTGCCCCCGGCCCGCCACAGGAGTCGCTATTGCGCGATGGAACAAGAATATCCCTGCCGGACAAACCCTCCCCTAATCCGGACGACGCTGGGCCAATTGGGCGTCAGCCCATGGGTCTCTCGGCCGCGGCCGGCTGCGCCATAGCCTGGACAGCACAGCTAGCCTTAGACCACTGCGCCACTCAGGAGGCATAAGTATTTTTTTAAACTTTGTGCTGGACGTTTCAATGTGTAGTTCATACTTGCATAAAACTGGCGGTCAGTGCCATTTAAGATTGGGGAGGACAATCATTTTTTATGAGCATGGCCTTAATAATTTTACAGCATATTGGATGACTGTCATTTATATTCCATTCACATAGCTCAATATAGCATTGATAGGTTTAGGCTACTACTTGATACTCAAATCTTCCCTATACCCATCATGAGGTTCTTACTAACTAGCCTACAAATGAAAGTTTATATCGTAGGTGCACATGTTGATCAAGGTGACAGACAGTGACACATTCAACACCTTGCACACTCTTGCCTGCATCTAGCTGCTATAGGGTGTAATGATTTGTATAATTGGTTGCAAAATGTTCCAACCAAAACAAGACTAGTATTACCTACCAAGGCAATTCTCTTTGGTTTTAATCACAGCCGTGTATATTCCCCATCAAGTCGATACCATGACGGCCCTCAAAGAACTTTACTAGACATAATGCAAACTGGAAACCACATATCCTGAGGCAACATTTATTGTAGCTGGGGATTTTAACAAAGCCAATTTGAGGTAACGCTACATATTGACTGCAGTACTTGCACTGCTAAAACACTGGATCACTGCTATTCCATCTTCCGGGATGCCTACAAGACCCTCACCTGCCCTCCCTTCAGCAAATCTGATCACAAATTCATTTTACTCCTCCCTTCCTATAGGCAGAAACTCAAACAGGAAGTACCCGTGCTAAGGACTATTTAACGCTGGTCTGACCAATCGGAATCCACGCTTCAAGATTGTTTTGATCACGCTGACTGGGATATGTTCTTGATACCATTTGAAAGGAATTACTTTGAAGTTTGTGGAAATGTGAAATTAGGAGATTATAACACATTAGATCTGGTAAAAGATAATACAAACAAAAAAACATGATTTTTTTTTACCCATCATCTTTAAAATGCAAGAGAAAGGCCATACTTTCAGATAGGAGTCTAGGTGTAATTATATTTTGTCCACCAGATGGCAGCAGTGTGTGTGCAAAGTTTCAGACTGATCCAGTGAAGAATTATATTACTGCACAAGATTTTGTATCAAGTCTGTCAGGAGTTTGCCCAAATGTGGTCAATTAATACATTTTCAAGTACATACCTATAGAGAACATACAAACATGCTATGGTATTAAAAAATTGTAGGTACACACTCACAGAACTGTCATACATGATGGATCATTGGCTTATACACACATCTTCAGACACCTAGATGGCCAGGCAGGGTGGGTGTGGAGCCAGAAACAGCATTGAGGTCAAACTGTAGACCCCAGTTCCTACATTTGAACATAACAATGGATCTTCTTTTTTTTAACGACGCTACATTTTATCTCTGAGAACCTCAGGATGACAAATCAGAGCAAGATTACTGAATGTAAGTACATTATTTACCTTCAGAGGTGAATGTATCAAACCAGTTGCCGTAATACAAGTTTTTGTTGTTGTGCACTCTCCTCAAACAATAGCATGATATTTTTTCACTGTAATAGCTACTGTTACTTGGATACCGCAGTTAGATTAACAAGAATTTAAGCTTTCTGCACATATAAGACATGTCTATGTCTCGGAAAGTTTGCTGTTGTATACAACGTCATTCTAGTCACATTAGAGCACGTTAGCAACAACCGTCCCGGTTTAAGGACACCCATCCCGTAGAGCTTAAAAGCCCTAACCCGAAACCGTGGATAGATGGCAGCATTCGAGCAAAACTGAGAGCGAACCACCACATTTAACCATGGCAAGGTGACTGGGAATATGGCAGAATACAAACAGTGTAGTTATTCCCTCCTTAAGGCAATCAAACAGGCAAACATCAGTATAGAGAGACAACGTGGAGTCACAATTCAATGGCTCAGACACGAGACGTATATGTGGCAGGGTCTACAGGCAATCACGGACTACAAAAGGAAAACCTGCCATGTCGTGGACACCGACGTCTTGCTTCCGGACAAGCTAAAAACCTTCTTCACCTGCTTTGAGGATAACACAGTGCCACCAACGTGGCTCGATACCAAGGACTGTGGGCTCCTTCTCCATAGCCGACGTGAGTAAGACATTTTAGCGTGTTAACCCTCGCAAGGCTGCTGGCAAAGACGGCATCCCTAGCCGCATCCTCAGAGCATGCGCAGACCAGCTGGCTGGTGTGTTTACTGACATATTCAATCTCTCCCTATCTCAGTCTGCTGTCCCCACATGCTTCAAGATGGCCACCATTGTTCCTGTACCAAAGAAAGCAAAGGTAACTGAATTGAATGACTATCACCCCGTAACACTCACTTCTGTCATCATGAAGTGTTTTGAGAGACTATCAAGGATCATATCACCTCCACCTTACCTGACACCCTAAACCCACACAATTTGCTTACCACCCCAATAGATCCACAGACGATGTAATTGCCATCACACTGCACATTACACTATCCCATCTGGACAAGAGGAATACCTATGTAAGAATGCTGTTCATTGACTATAGCTCAGCATTCAAAACCATAGTACCCTCCAAGCTCATCATTAAGCTTGAGGCCCTGGGTCTGAACCCCGCTCTGTGCAACTGGGTCCTGGACTTCCTGACGGGCCGCCACAGTTGATGAAGGTAGGAAACAACACCTCCGCTTCGCTGATCCTCAACACTGGGACCCCAGGGTGCGTGCTCAGCCCTCTCCTGTACTTCCTTTTCACCCATGACTACGTGGCCACGCACACCTCCAACTCAATCATCAAGTTTGCAGACGACAAAGCGGTAGTAGGCTTGATTACCAACAATGACGAGACAGACTACAGGGAGAAGGTGAGGGCTCTGGGGGTGTGGTGCCAGGAAAATAACATCTCACTCAACGTCAACAAAACAAAGGAGATGCTTGTGGACTCCAGGAAACAGCAGAGGGAGCACACCCCGTATCCACATCGACGGGACCGCAGTGGAGAAGGTGGAAAGCTTCAAGTTCATCGGGGGAACATCACTGGCAAACTGAAATTGTCCACCAACACAGACAGTGTGGCGAAGAAGGCGCAATAGCGCCTGTTCAAACTCAGAAGGCTGAACTGAGCAACTGCACCGCACACAACCGCAGGGCAAACCAGAGGGTGGCCCGGAATGTACAACGCATCACCGGGGGCAAACTACCTGCCCTCCAGGACACCTCAGACCCGATGTCACAGGAAGGCCAAAAAAATCATAAAGGACAACAACCACCAGAGCCACTACCTGTTCACCTCGCTATCATCCATAAGTTGAGGTCAGTACAGATGCATCAAAGCTGGGACCGAGAGAGTGAAAAACAGCTTCTCTCTGAAGGCCATCAGACTCTGAAATAGTCATCACTAGCACATTAGAGTCTGCTGCCTATATACACAGACTTGAAATCCCTGTTTAATAAATGGAACACTAGTCACTTTAATATTGTTTACATATTTTGCATTGCTCATCTCATATGTATATACTGTATTCTGTTCTATTCTACTGTATGTTTGTCTATGCCGCTCTGACATTGCTCATCCATATATTTATATATTCTTAATTCCTTTCCTTTACTTAGATTTGTGTGTATTGTGTGTATTGTTGGGAAATTGTTAGATATTACTTGTTAGATATTACTGCACTATTGGAGCTAGAAACACAAGCTTTTCACATTTCACTCGCAATAACATCTTCTAAAAACGTGTGACCAATACAATTTGATTTGGACAAATTCCGATACGTCTATCCCAGATTCTATTGCTTCCGGTTAAAAAAAAGTTATTCAACAGAATCCGCGGATGGAATACACCCCTGTTCACTCGCACACAGAGTTCATTTTCATAGCAGCCATATACAAACAGCATCATCTCTTTGCTCATTGTATAATTATTTCTCACATATACGCGCTCTCCTCCTCTCACCTTTTCCCTTCGCTTTCGGATTGAGTCAAACTGTGCATGATTAATATTATTAACAAAGTATTTTATTTAGGGTTAGGGTAATATTATTAACACTTATACAGAGAATAGCTGCCTCTTGTACAGAGAACCTATTCTTGGAGGGACTCGTTTGCGTGTGTCAATCTTCGTTGAGCCCAATTGTATTTGCGGTGGTGAACCCTGCAGGATTTTTTTTCATTTAACAACAACTTGAGTGAAAGATGGATGAAATGGTTGTACATGTCAAGAGAATGTGAAATGGCTGCTATGTATAGGCTACGTTTGCTCTGAGGTTCCCTTTTACTTTTTGTATGGAACTGTTTTCCATGTGTATGAAAATCACAACAGTTTTTAATCACTAATTTGAACTGGCTCACACAGTACAGTCTAGTTGTTCATTATTAGTGCACACATCTAGCATGCTGATACACATAGAATTGTTAATGTTCATTACTTAATTTTCTTTATCATGATGGTAGCTGTGCTGTACCTTCAACTTTAGTATGAACTTACTGTATGGTCCTCCACCAATGCTTGTTTGTAGTTTTTCTGTGTATGTAATTTTTTATTAGGTAAGATGACTGAGAACTGTCGTGGCAGAATCAGATTTAGCTAAGTAACATAGATAGATAAGATGTTATTTTCATCATATGCTTGTGAGATACTTGTCATTAGAATCTTCTGAGCTAGGGATTGGTAACTTGGGGCCAGAGACGGGAGAGGTCAGGCTTGTCTTCATATGTCAATGTATCTGTTAAACCATGTGGTGCTAAGTAGAATATTAGAAGGGGGGGAGGACAGAGTGGAACGTTGGTTTCTTATGGGAACGTTGTTTGTAACTATTCCTAAACCATGGGATGGAGTTATTAATTGGGGAACCAGTTAGTTATCTCATATAATGTCTGTACGCCAGTCACTCCCTACTTTTCTCATAGGGGGAAGGAGTTTGGCCGTGTTTGGAACCATTGTATGTCCCCTCTGAGGTTGCCCTTATCTTGGCCTAGTATTTGACCTAAGGGGCTCACTGTCTGATTTTGAGTTTGTCCAGGTTTGGGAGTATCTAGAAATGACAATTGATATATGCCATTGGATGAGGTAATGTTTTGGTAGACAGTGAAGTATCAAGCATGAGATTTAAACCTTGTCTTGGGAGATCAAACTGAACGATGACTTATAGCTGATGCTGTCTAGCGATAGGATACTCTTCTTTCGGGTAAAGGATTCTTTGTAAGTTGAGAGGGGTGTATCTTGGCTATAAATGAAACTAAGAATTGTTTTGTAAAGGACTCTCAGAGAATTCATTTATAGACACTGAATTGATCTGAGAGTCATTAAAGGGCTTTGGTGAAGCTTGTATATATATTAAAGATGGAATATATAATTTAACTCTGACTTGTGTGTGGTTGGCTCTCTCGCTCTCTTTATTGAGTAATACAGGAAATTACCACGACAGAACATATTGTCATTTACATCAATGACCTGGGGAATAGTTGCAGGGGAGAGGAAGGGGGATGAATGAGCCAATTGTAAGCTGGGGATGATTAGATGTCTATGATGGTATAAAGGCCAGATTGTGAATTTAGCCAGGACACCAGGCTTAATACCGCTACTCTTACAAGTGCCATGGGATGTTCAGTGACCACAGAGAGTAAGGACACCTGTTTAACATCCCATCTGAAAGACAGCACCCTACACAAGACAATGTCCCCAATCACTGCCCTGGGGCATTGGGATTTTCTTTTTTAGACCAGAGGAAAGGGTGCCTCCTACAGGCCCTCCAACACCACTTCCAGCAGCATCTGGTCTCCCCATCCAGGGACTGACCATGACCAACCCTGCTTAGCTTCAGAAGCAAGCCAGCAGTGGGATGGAGGGTGGTATCCATTTTTGATTTTGGATAAACTATGCACTGGGTGTTGAGGAAGTGAGCAAGCCATCTTTCCTGTCAATCTTTCTCCCTAGAGTATGGTTGAAATAAACTGGGTACATAGTTGTGTCAGATCTCCATGGATCATAGAATCCAATCAAGAGCACAAATAATCACAACTCACCAGTGTAAAATAAGGAAACCGATTTTTTTTACCCTTTTGTTTTATTAACTGTACATGCACTCACAGACAAGAAAACAAGCACAAATATATATATTCCCTATAACAAAAACACAACAACAACAAAAACAATGAACCCATTTTCCAATTTTAAAAGGATCAAATGTTTCTATCCTCCAAGTGGTATGCCCTTGTGTTTTCCACAGCCAGGTCACCCCTAATACAAGTCAGTATTTGATGTCCATCCATGTCTGAGGATGTTGGGAGATTATGTGGAAACTGGCCACTAGGGGCAACAGTGAGCGCAGTTCCGTTCAATTAGGCTTCGGTTTTGTGTACGGGGATGGTGGATGGTGTAAGCATTTCATGAGCATCCGCTTCTGATTCCAAAGCTGGCAACTTCAAATCCAGCGATTGTTTTTTTTATTTAAGCCTATCCCAAACCTTAACCCTTAACTTCTGTTCTGTTTTAATCTCCACCCGGCACAGCCAGAAGAGGACTGGCCACCCCTCATAGCCTGGTTCCTCTCTAGATTTCTTCCTAAGTTTTGGCCTTTCTAGGGAGTTTTTCCTAGCCACCGTGCTTCTACACCTGCATTGCTTTCTGTTTGGGGTTTTAGGCTGGGTTTCTGTACAGCACTTTGAGATATCAGCTGATGTAAGAAGGGCTATATAAATATATTTGATTTGAACTTAACTATTCGGAATGAATGCCTAACCTTAAGATTTTGGAGTCAATGCCTAAACTTAACCTTAAATGCTTAGAAATTTTACGTCTGTAACAAATTCGAAATTTGACGTATGAGGAACATGAATGAATGTCTAATTCTGACGTGAGACTGTGAGCTAGTTGGTTTTCCAAAAGTATTACAACTGTTGGTGCTGTGAGTCTCCATCGACCTGTTCTTCAAAGAAAACAGCTAAGTCCTGTGGTCTGTTTGTTAGCAACTAATGTGAGAGGGATAATAAATACAAAATATTGAAAGATGTTCAATTCAGGACACATATGCTTGTTCACATTACAGACTATTGGTGAGAGACGTTTGTTTGAGCTCATAAATTATTTTGAAACTCTTGGGAATTCATTTCAATCAGATCAAGTACCACTACAAAACATAAAAAGCAAACGTTTTATCAACTACTTACGCATACAATACAGTGAACAGCAATATAAGATAACTTATTCACAGATTCAGATCTGACCTTGGAGCATACAGCAAAATCTACAGATTTAAAGTTAGTTCAAGTAGCATAACAGTACAAATGGTACAATGCCACTAAAAAATACATCATACATGGGTAACATTTTAACAGAACAACCTTTATAGAAGCTGCTTTTGTACATTCAGATCAGATATACAATAGAAATGTCACTCATGTATGTGTTTATTTGCATTTGTAAAAGAAGAAGAAACAATTAAATCACAATACAGTTAATTGCATCAACAATCACATTTTTCCATTCTTTTTCACTCCCCATGAGTTGCTACATTTACAAGTTTACAAATACACATATGTACAGTACCAAAATGTGCAACAATACATATAGAGAAACAATCAAACAACCCAAAATAAAAACAACAAGCAATTGAAGTGTCAACCATTATTATTGATTTGCTCTTATTGCCATGAATTGGAAATAGGAATGCAAAATACTTGTGTATTAATCTGGTCTGCCTTTGATTGAGATCTTGGAATATTTTTTTCTAATACGTATTCCATGGATCTACAACAGTCACTAGTGCCAAACTGACACAAGCGAGGCAAGAGGGGCATAAACAGTAAATCTGTGAACATAATGAAATTGTATCGATCGCTGATTTCCAAAACATCGAGATAAAATTGCATGTCCAAAACACTACCATTTTGCCAATTACAGCTCTGGCACAGAAATGATATTTCAACATTAATTTTGTTAATGATGTTTTCTGTTGTATAGTGAACTCTGTGAATGGATTTACATTTGCAGAGTTTGGTTATATGAGCATTTGTGGGCTTTCAAACACATAGTACAGTTGAAGTCGGAAGTTTACATGCACCTTAGCCAAATACATTTAAACTCAGTTTTTCACAATTCCTGACATTTAATCCTAGTAAAAATTCCCTGTCTTAGGTCAGTTAGGATCACCACTTTATTTTAAGAATGTGAAATGTCAGAATAATAGTAGAGAGAATAATTTATTTCAGCTTTTATTTCTTTCATCACATTCCCAGTGGGTCAGAAGTTTACATACACTCAATTAGTATTTGGTAGCATTGCTGTTTAAACTGTTTAACTTCGGTCAAACGTTTTGGGTAGCCTTCCACAAGCTTCCCACAAAATGTTGGGTGAATTTTAGCCCATTCCTCCTGACAGAGCTGGTGTAACTTGAGTCAGGTTTGTAGGCCTCCTTGCTTGCACACGCTTTTTCAGTTCTGCCCACACATTTTCTATAGGATTGAGGTCAGGGCTTTGTGATGGCCACTCCAATACCTTGACTTTGTTGTCCTTAAGCCATTTTGCCACAACTTTGGAAGTATGCTTGGGGTCATTGTTCATTTGGAAGACCCATTTGCGATCAAGCTTGAACTTCCTGACTGATGTCTTGAGATGTTGCTTCAATATATCCACATCATTTTCCATCCTCATGATGCCATCTATTTTGTGAAGTACACCAGTCCCTCCTGTAGCAAAGCACCCCCACAACATGATGCTGCCACTTTGCTGTTGTTCTGGGAATGATTTGCACTTTTCGCACCAAAGTATGTTCATCTCTCGGAGACAGAACGCATCTCCTTCCTGAGCGGTATGACGGCTGCGTGGTCCCATGGTGTTTATACTTGCGTACTATTGTTTGTACAGATGAACGTGGTACCTTCAGGCATTTGGAAATTGCTCCCAAGGATGAATCAGACTTATGGAGTTCTACATTTTTTTTCTGAGGTCTTGGCTGCTTTATTAAGATTTTCCCATGATGTCAAGCAAAGAGACACTGAGTTTGATGGTAGGCCATGAAATAGATCCACAGGTACACCTCCAACTGACTCAAATTATGTCAATTAGCCTATTATAAGCTTCTAAAGCCATGACATAATTTTCGGGAATTTTCCAAGCTGTGTAAAGGCACAGTCAACTTAGTGTATGTAAACTTCTGACCCACTGGAATTGTGATACAGTGAATTATAAGTGAAAATCTGTCTGTAAACAATTGTTGGAAAAATGACTTGTGTCATGCACAAAGTAGATGTCCTAACCGACTTGGCAAAACTATAGTTTGTTAACAAGAAATTTGTCGAGTGGTTGAAAAATTAGTTTTAATGACTCCAACCTAAGTGTATGTAAACTTCCGACTTCAACTGTATGTAAGACCAGTCTTCCCTGTTTATTACCACCTATAATTCTTGTTCCCATTTGTGTCTAGTAACATCTGTCTCTATTGGCATGTGATCTAATAACAATTAATGAACCTTAGAAATACACTTCACAGTTTTTTCACCATTGTTCAGCAATACATCTAGTTAAGAGGATGTTAGTTCCATAAGAGAACACTGTTTCAACTGGACCATATGTCCGACTTGAAAAAATCTAAACAAATAGGTCAACAGAATACTGAATTTCTTACGTACTTGGTTGAAAGAAAAAAAAGTACCATCCTGGAAGACATGGTTAATTTCCCTTATTCCTTTATCAAACCCGGATTTAAATGCATCATCCCTAAAACAAGATGAGAAGCAGGGATCTCAAAATATTGGCGCTAGAAAGAAGAGAGCTACATTGTAACCCAGTAATTTACGAAATGCCTTCCAAACTTGTCGACTTCAAAATGACTGGGTAATTAGTCATCTCCTTTACGTCTTACAAACCAAAGGAGTGCAGATATTTCAACTCATATGGGAAGATGTCAAAGGATTCTACTCTTGCCCAATAACATAGTCAGGTTGAAAACCATTGCTTAACTTGGGCGAGTTGTGCTGTCCAATAGTAAAGCTATACGTTAGATAAATTCAGACCACCCGCCTTATATGGATGATACAGGACCTGGATGTGAAGTTGGAAGATTCTGAAACAAATAAAGAAATGTTGGTGATATTGATATTTTGATGACATTAACTCTGCTTATAAGATAAATAGGAAGTAAGTATATTCTTGTCAACTCATTGGTAACCTTTTCAATCATTTACATTACTTGGTATAAAATTCCTAAGTACACTCTTAGAAAAAAGGTACTATTTAGAACCTTGTAGAACCCTTTCTACAGAGAGTTCTATCAAAACCAAAAATGATTCTCCTATGGGGACAGCCAAAGAAACCTTTTGGAACCCGTTTTCTAAGAGTGTACTTAATACTCTTCATAGACCATTTCCATTTGAATTGGTCTTGTAAAGATTTGGGATTTGTAACGGTTTTCTTCCGTTGGTGAAGGAGAGGACCAAAATGCAGCGCGGCTAGTGTTCAACATGTTTAATAAACAAAGAGACGATAACGTGAACACTATACAAAATAACAAACGTGAAAACCGAGACAGTCCTACCTGGTGCAGAACACAAAGACAGAAGACAACCACCCACAAACCCCAACACAAAACAAGCCACCTAAATATGATTCCCAATCAGAGACAACACAAAACACCTGCCTCTGATTGAGAACCATATTAGGCCAAACATAGAAACAGACAAACTAGACACACAACATAGAATGCCCACCCAGCTCACGTCCTGACCAACACTAAAACAAGTAAAACACACAAGAACTATGGTCAGAACGTGACAGGATTGAAGGTAGATATGGGCATAAGCTCTGTTGTTTTTGCCATATTTCTATCACAGACACCTTAATGCATACTTATAAATTACTTATCAATTGTATTATGTCAGTTTAACATACAAATAAGAATGGAAAAAATATACTGAAACATTTTCCTTAAAGTATAATTTTTTGAGATTACTAATTTTATTGTCCCCACTACAACACAAAAATACTTAAATACAATTGTGTCGTATTTAATTGAAATACTGTAGAATTCCATTTATTTCTATGGAGGACTGCTCCTAATTAGGACTGCCAATATGGCCGACCGGTGGCTTCAAAGCCTCTCAATGGCCAATACATAGCATCCGCAATCCAGGGTTTATATACATCATTGGTCCCACCCTGGACAGATGCAGGGCTGCAGCATAGCGAGCTGCTTACCATCTATCTCCTAATTTAATATACAATGAGTAAGGAGATTAGCGGTCAATATCTTGGATAATGCAGTGTAGAGAAACACTTAAAATTAAAAGGAAAGGAAGACAGAAGGAAAAACACCCTTCATAGATTAAAAAAACTAAATCATGTTATTTCAGTATTTCAGTTAAATGTGAGCGCTATATTCTTTGTAATAACAAAATCATTATGACCAAGTGTTGTGTCAATCTTGGGCTATTCATTTGTCACTTGTTTTCTTACGAAGTGTCATATCAAAAGACGCTTGGCTTAATTAAATATCAAATTGAAGGGTGAAACAGCATATTCAAGGAAAATAAGAGTGAAAAAACTGGCTTTTTGAGTTCATTCCCATTCCATTGATCATTGATCAACAGCAAATGAGCAAATTGAAAAGGAATCTTACCACCTGACCATGATCCGTCCTGTGGTCATACAACCTTATATGTGACTTGCTCCATCCTTGTCAGTCGCATGGACGATGACATATACAGTACCAGTCAAAAGTTTGGACACACCTACTCATTCAAGGGTTTTTCTTTGTTTTGACTATTTTCTACAATGTAGAGTTATAGTGAAGACATCAAAACTATGAAATAACACATACGAAAACCAGATGGGATGGCATATCGCTGCAGAATGCTGTCTCAAATTTGGACTCATCAGACCAAAAGACATATTTCCACCGGTCTAATGTCCATTGCTCGTGTTTCTTGGGCCAAGCAGGTCTCTTATTCTTATTGGTGTCCTTTAGTATTGGTTTCCTTGCAGCAATTCGACCATGAAGGCCTGATTCACACAGTCTCCTCTGAACAGTTGATGTTGAGATGTGTCTGTTGCTTATTTGGGCTGCAATCTGAGGTGCAATTAATTGCCGATTTCTGAGGCTGGTTACTCTAAGGAACTTATCCTCTGCAGCAGAGGTAACTCTGCTTCTTCCTTTCCTGTGGCGGTCTTTATGATTGCCAGTTTAATCATAGCACTTGATGATTTTTGTGACTGCACTTGAAGAAACTGACCTTCGTGTCTTAAAGTAATGATGGTATATTGTTTCTCTTTGCTTATTTGAGCTGCTCTTGCCATAATATGGATTTGGTCTTATAGCAAATAGGGCTATCTTCTATAAACCACCCCTACCTTGTCACAACACAACTGATTGGCTCAACGCATTAAGAAGGAAATAAATTCCACAAATTAACTTTTAACAAGGCACACCTGTTAATTGAAATACATTCCAGGTGACTACCTCATGAAGCTGGTTGAGAGAATACCAAGACTGTGCAAAGCTCTCATCAAGGCAAAGGGTGGCTACTTTGAAGAATCTCAAATATAAAATGTATTTTGATTTGTTTAACACTTTTTTGATTACTACATGATTCCATATGTGTTATTTCATAGTTTTGATGTCTTCACTATTATTCTACAATGTAGAAAATAGTCAAAATAAAGAAAAACCTGTGAATAAGTAGGTATGTCTTAACTTTTTACTGGTAATGTATATTGGACTCATCAGTATATTGTTGAAAAGAGGAGATTCTGAGCTTTGCAATAATATCCAACGTGTGCAACCAATCTCAGAATTTAGTGCAGCAGAGCTTGTTCAAACAGAAGTGTCACTGATCGCCTGTTTAGAGAAAATCAACCCTGAAGTGTGTTATTCATTTTCAGGAAATGCACTGATGGCTTGTAGGCTATTTGATCAGTAGATTAATTGCTGCAATTTTGAGCAGAATAAAGGAGAAGACATAGTTTTTCTTCTTACATTTGAAGTGAAATATATGTTTGTTAAGAGCAGCTGGCCGACTCGCCGACTCGTGTTCACTGCATGCTGCCAAAACAGGAAGTGAAATGTCCCTTTTCAACAGTACTGTGTATGTTATCACTGAGATGGTGTGAGGATGTCATAAAACAATATTAATATTAGTTTCTGTTGTTTCTGTAAAAGTTTCTGTTGTGCCAAAACACCAACAGAGACATCTCCCTGACAACATCACAAGATCTGAATGTTTCAAAATGGCGTCTCCTCGTTCATCTCAGGTGAATGCATTCGACCTCCTCGGTCACCGGCATGGAGGACGTCCGGATGTCTGTCTCGTCCACAGTCTTACTGGGAGCATAGGTGGACCTCCAGCGCAGCAGCACAATCCTTTTCAGGTACTTGACCGTGTTGTTCTTGACACTGACAAAGCAGAAGGTGTTCATCATGCTGTTGCTCATGGCAATGCACTCAATAATGTAGAAGGCCACCAGGGAGTTCCTCTGGCGGGAGATGAGCGTCGGGTGGAAGTCGCGTAGGATGGTGAAGCCATAATATGGTGCCCAGCACAGAATGTATGCTGTCAGGATGCCGATCAGGACCATGACTGTCTTCCGCCGACAACGCAACCTCTTCCGGATCTGCTCCGTCTGGAAGCCCGGGACACTCTTGAACCAGAGCTCACGGGAGATCCGTGCGTAACATATCGCCATGACAAAAACGGGCCCAAGGAACTCCAGGGCAAATATAAACAGGAAGTAGGAGCGGTAGTAGGCCTGCTGGTCCACAGGCCAGATCTGGGCACAAAAGGTCTTGTGGGTGTTCTGAGAGGTGCTGGCACCACCATGAGGGTACATGGTCTCGGAGGCAAAGTACGCAGAAGGGATGGAGATGAGGATGGGTACGACCCAGACACCAGTGATCAGACAGTAGGCCGTCTGGTACTTCATACGAGGCCTCAGAGGATGGACGATGGCCATGTACCTGAGGACAGAGGAGAGGGTGTATTAAGGTACATAAAAACTAGCAAAAATTACATTTTTGTCAGTATATATTTTCATCAGGCTACTAGGACACATGCAAATGAAAAATATACTCTTGCTAGTCCTTGCAATTTAACCAAGGTGCATGACATTATGAGCGAACCAATCCTAATGGGATCTACAAACACTTTTTAGCTGCTCTAGTAGGAACAAACCAAAATTCCAATGAAAATATAGAAACAGTTTTCCATGTTCCATGTAGAGTGGTTGAATATCTTTATTAGATCAAATCAAAGTTTATTTGTCACGTGCGCTGAATACAACAGGTGTAGTCCTTACAGTGAAATGCTTACTTACAGGATCTAACCAATGGTGCGAAAAAGATATTCGGTGAACAATAGGTAGGTAAAAAATTAAACAACAGTAAAAAGACAGGCTATATACAGTAGCGAGGCTACATACAGACACCGGTTAGTCAGGCTGATTGAGGTAGTATGTACATGTAGATATGATTAAAGTGACTACGCATTTTTGATGAACAGAGAGTAGCAGTAGCGTAAAAGAGGGGTTGGCGTGTGGTGGGACACAATGCAGATAGCCTGGTTAGCCAATGTGCGGGAGCACTGGTTGGTCGGGCCAATTGAGGTTGTATGTACATGAATGTACATGAATGTACATGGTTGGGTGGGCACACAAAGCAAATAGTCAGGGTAGCCATTTGATTACCTGTTCAGGAGTCTTATGGCTTGGGGGTTAAAACTGTTGAGAAGCCTTTTTGTCCTAGACTTGGCACTCCGGTACCGCTTGCCATGTGGTAGTAGAGAGAACAGTCTATGACTAGGGTGGCTGGGGTTTTTGACCATTTTTAGAGCCTTCCTCTGACACCGCCTGGTGTAGAGGTCCTGGATGGCAGTCAGCTTAGTCCCAGTGATGTACTGGGCCGTACGCACTACCCTCTGTAGTGCCTTGCGGTCAGAGGCCGAGCAGTTGCCGTACCAGGCAGTGATGCAACCAGTCAGGATGCTCTCGATGTTGCAGCTGTAGAACCTTTTGAGGTTCTCAGGACCCATGCCAAATCTTTTTAATTTCCTGAGGGGGATTAGGCTTTGTCATGCCCTCTTCACGACTGTCTTGGTGTGTTTGAACCATTCTAGTTTGTTGTTGATGTGGACACCAAGGAACTTGAAGCTCTCAACCTGCTCCACTACAGCCCCGTAAAGGAGAATGGGGGCGTGCTCGGTCCTCCTTTTCCTGTAGTCCACAATAATCTCCTTAGTCTTGGTTACATTGAGGGATAGGTTGTTATTCTGGCACCACCCGACCAGGTCTCTGACTTCCTCCCTATAGGCTGTCTCGTCGTTGTCGGTGATCAGGCCTACCACTGTTGTGTCGTCTGCAAACTTAATGATGGTGCTGGAGTCATGCCTGGCCATGCAGTCGTGGGTGAACAGGGAGTACAGGAGGGGACTGAGCATGCACCCCTGGGGAGCACCAGTGTTGAGGATCAGCGTGGCAGATGTGTTGCTACCTACCCTCACCACCTGGGGGCGGCCAGTCAGGAAGTCCAGGATCCAGTTGCAGAGGGAGGTGTTTAGTCCCAGGATCCTTAGCCTAGTGATGATCTTTGACGGTACTATGGTGTTGAACGCTGAGCTGTAGTCAATGAATAGCATTCTCACATAAGTGTTCCTTTTGTCGAGGTGGGAAAGGGCAGTGTGGAGTGCAATAGAGATTGCATCATCTGTGGATCTGTTTGGGCGTTATGCAAATTGGAGTGGGTCTAGGGTTTCTGGGATAATGGTGTTGATGAGCCATTACCAACCTTTCAAAGCAGTTTCATGGCTACAGACGTGAGTGCTACGACTCTGTAGTCATTTAGGCAGGTTGCCTTTGTGTTCTTGGGCACAGGGACTATGGTGGTCTTTTTATTTTAACATTTTTTATTTCACCTTTATTTAACCAGGTAGGCTAGTTGGGAACAAGTTCTCCTTTGCAGCTGCGACCTGGCCAAGATAAAGCAAAGCAGTGTGACAAAGACAACAACACAGAGTTACACATGGAATAAACAATAAACAAGCTAATAACACAATAAACAAGTCAATGACACAGTAGAAAAAAGAAAGTCTATATACAGTGTGTGCAAAAGGCATGAGGAGGTAGGCAATAAATAGGCTATAGCAGCGAATAATTACAATTTAGCAGATTAACACTGTAGTGATAAATGAGCAGATGATGATGTGCAAGTATAGATACTGGTGTGCAAAAGAGCAGAAAAGTAAATAAAATAATAACAGTATGGGGATGAGGTAGGTAGATTGGGTGGGCTATTTACAGATGGACTATGTACAGCTGCAGCGATCGGTTAGCTGCTCAGATAGTTCATGTTTAAAGTTGGTGAGGGAAATAAAAGTTTCCAACTTCATCGATTTTTGCAATTCGTTCCAGTCACTGGCAGCAAAGAACTGGAAGGAAAGGCGACCAACTGAGGTGTTGGCTTTGGGGATGATCAGTGAGATATACCTGCTGGAACGTGTGCTACGGGTGGGTGTTGTTATCGTGACCAGTGAACTGAGATAAGGCGGAGCTTTACCTAGCATAGACTTCTGGATGACCTGGAGCCAGTGGGTCTGGCGACGAATATGTAGCGAGGGCCAGCCGACTAGAGCATACAGGTCACAGTGTTGGGTGGTATAAGGTGATTTGGTAACAAAACGGATGGCACTGTGATAGACTGCATCCAGTTTGCTGAGTAGAGTATTGGAAGCTATTTTGTAGATGACATCACCGAAGTCGAGGATCGGTAGGATAGTCAGTTTTACTAGGGTAAGTTTGGCGGCGTGAGTGAAGGAGGCTTTGTGGTGAAATAGAAAGCCGATTCTAGATTTGATTTTGGATTGGAGATGTTTAATATGAGTCCGGAAGGAGAGTTTACAGTCTAGCCAGACACCTAGGTATTTATAGTTGTCCACATATTCTAGGTCGGAACCGTCCAGGGTGGTGGTGCTAGTCGGGCGGGCGGGTGCGGGCAGCGAACGGTTGAAAAGCATGCATTTGGTTTTACTAGCGTTTAAGAGCAGATTTTCTGACATTCGTGACCAAGCTAATTTGTGGCTAGCTGTTCTTACTGTTTTGTCTAGTGATTGATAAACTCACAAACGCTTGGATTGCTTTCGCTGTAAAGCATATTTTCAAAATCTGACACGATAGGTGGATTAACAACAAGCTATACTGTGATTTGGTATATTTCACTTGTGATTTCATGATTATAAATATTATCCTTATTTTTTTTTAATTTGGCGCTCTGTAATTCAGCGGTTGTTTACAGAAATTATCCCGCTAAAGGGATGGAGGCCACGGAAGGAGTGTTGTATGGCATTGAAGCTTGTTTGGAGGTTAGTTAGCACAGTGTCCAAGGAAGGGCCAGAAGTATACAGAATGGTGTCGTCTGCATAGAGGTGGATCAGGGAATCGCCCGCAGCAAGAGCGACATCATTGATATATACAGAGAAAAGAGTCGGCCCGAGAATTGAACCCTGTGGTTCAACCCGGACAACATGCCCTCCGATTTGACACACTGAACTCTGTCTGCAAACTCTGTCTCTTTTATCGGTGGCGGTTATGATATCGTTTAGTACCTTGAGCGTGGCTGAGGTGCATCCGTGACCGGCTCGGAAGCCGGATTACACAGCGGAGAATGTACGGTGGAATTCGAAATGGTCAGTGATCTGTTCATTAACTTGGCTTTCGAAGACTTTAGATAGGCAGGGCAGGATGGATATAGGTCTGCAACACTTTGGGTCTAGGGTGTCACCCCCTTTGAAGAGGGGGATGACCGCGGTAGCTTTCCAATCTTTAGGGATCTCGGACGATACGAAAGAGAGGTTGAACAGGCTGGTAATAGGTTGAACAGGCTGGTAAGAGGTTGAACAGGCTGGTATAGCATTTGCTATAGGCCAATAGTTTTTTAAATTGTAATTATTATTTTTTTGGCCCAACCAAAAATAAACTTTGCTCCAGATTGTCTAGCCCAGCTGATTTGTACGGGTCCAGGTTTTGCAGCTCTTTCAGAACATCAGCTAAATGGATTTGGGAGAAGGAGAAATGAGGAAGGCTTGGGCGAGTTGCTGTGGGGTGTGCAGTGCTGTTGACCGGGGTAGGGGTAGCCAGGTGGAAAGCATGGCCAGCCGTAGAAAAATGCTTATTGAAATTCTCAATTATAGTGGATTTATCTGTGGTGACAGAGTTTCCTATACTCAGTGCAGTGGGCAGCTGGGAGGAGGTGTTCTTATTCTCCATGGACTTTACAGTGTCCCAGAACTTTTTGGAGTTTGTGTTGTAGGAAGCAAATTTCTGCTTGAAAAAGCTAGCCTTGGCTTTTCTAACTGCCTGTGTATATTGGTTTCTAACTTCCCTGAAAAGTTGCATATCACGGGGGCTGTTCGATGCTAGTGCAGAACGCCACAGGATGTTTTTGTGTTGGTTAAGGGCAGTCAGGTCTGGAGAGAACCAAGGGCTATATCTGTTCCTGGTTCTAAATTTCTTGAATGGGGCATGCTTATTTAAGATGGTGAGGAAGGCATTTATTTTAAAAAACCAGGCATCCTCTACTGACGGGATGAGGTCAATATCCTTCCAGGATACCCGGGCCAGGTCAATTAGAAAGGCCTGCTCGCTGAAGTGTTTCAGGGAGCGTTTGACAGTGATGAGTGGAGGTCGTTTGACTGCTGACCCATTACGGATGCAGGCAATGAGGCAGTGATCGCTGAGATCTCGGTTGAAAACAGCAGAGGTGTATTTAGAGGGCAAGTTGGTTAGGATGATATCTATGAGGGTGCCCGTGTTTACGGCTTTGGGGTGGTACCTGGTAGGTTCATTGATAATTTGTGTGAGATTGAGGGCATCAAGCTTAGATTGTAGGATGGCTGGGGTGTTAACTTCTTTGATATAGGGGGCAGCATTTTCACTTTTGGATGAATTGCGTGCCCATAGTGAACTGCCTCCTACTCTGTCCCAGATGCTAATATATGCATATTATTATTACTATTGGATAGAAAACACTCTGAAGTTTCTAAAACTGTTTGAATGATGTCTGTGAGTATAACAGAACTCATATGGCAGGCAAAAACCTGAGAAAAAATCCAAACAGGAAGTGAGAATTCTGAGGCTGGTTGATGTTAAACTCATCGCCTATTCAAATCCCTGTGATATATGGATCTGTTTGCACTTCCTACGCCTTCCACTAGATGTCAACAGTCGGTAGAACATGAATGAATGAAGTTTATACTGTGTTGTGGGACCGGATGAGAGGGGAATGAGTCAGTGGTCTGGCAGATTGCCAGTTCCTGGTCACGCGCTTTCCTCATGATATCGCCTTGCGTTCCATAACTTCTACAGACATGAAGGAATGCTCCGGTTGGAACGTTATTGGATATATATGATAACAACATCCTGAAGATTGATTCTCTACTTACTTTGACCAGATTATTCAACGTGTAATATAACTTTTTGAAGTTTTCGTCCGACGTTTGCCTGCATCTGCGTGAGCGTTTGGACACGTGTACTACACATGCTAGCAAAAGTAGCTACTTGGACATAAGTAATGGACATTATCGAACAAAATAACGATTTATTGTGGAACTAGGATTCCTTGGAGTGCATTCTGATTAAGATGATCAAAGGTAAGGGAATATTTATGATGTAATTTCGTACTTCTGTTGACTCCAACATAGCGGAGAAATGTTGTTAAATCTGAGCGCCGTCTCAGATTATTGCATGGTGTGCTTTTTACGTAAAGTGAACTGGCTAACTTCTGGCTAGCTTCTGTTGTGGATTTCAGATTTGAGGTGAATAATACGTTTTTTTTTTAATTGGTGAGGCGGGTTGCAGGAGAGTGTTTTGAAGTTGAGTTTTTAGAAAAAAATATATAAAAAAGATATGCGAAGAAAAATGTTAAATATATATATATACACGGGACAAGACAAGACGAGGACAAAGGACGTCTGACTGCTATGCCATCTTGGATAATTTACGGATAGCCAGGGGCACACTCCAACCGTTAGACATAATTTACAAACTAAGCATTTATGTTTAGTAAGTCCGCTAGATCAGAGGCAGTAGGGATGACCTGCGATGTTCTCTTGATACGTGTGTGAATTGGACCCTTGTCCTGTCCTGCTAAGCATTCAAAATGTAACGAGTACTTTTGAGTGTCACGTAAAATATAAAAGTGAATTATTTTCTTTTGGGATGTATTGAAGAAAAAGTAAAAGTTGGCAAAAATATTAATAGTAAATGAATGTACAGACACCAAAAAAACTACTTAAGTAGTACTTTAAAGTAATTTTACTTAAGTACTTCACACCACTGAATATGGCAACATAATATTCAGTGCTGTTTAATTTGAGAATTATGCAGCCTGTTTCTTTGATGTTTTCTGTCTTCAGATACAGAGCCGTGAAACACTGTCTGCAGATGAAGAGGTCCCAATGAATGTCCCAAGAGAACAAGGGTAAATCCTTGTATACCATAGATTATATGTGCACCTACAGTATGTTAGCATATTTAGTAAACAAAATACAGTTTAAAAGTCAATGTATAAACCTATTACAACTGGAGCAGACCACACCTGATTCAATTTATCAAACCTAATTAGTTAATAATCAAGTGTGCTACTGCTTGGCTAGAACAAGTCTGCTCATCCAATAGATCGGGAATCAGTGGGGTGGGGTTGGCCACCTCCGGTATTAACTTTTTTATGTTCACCTGAAATTAGTTCTTAGTAATGTTTTAGCCTACTTGTAACTTATGTATAACCTTTACATGTTAGTTAGATTACTTGTACACTTTGAAATCATAAGAAAGTGTTGATTCTGAAGTGTTTTCTTGTTTAATTTGTTAACTTAAAACTATTATTCAAGGTGAACAGCGTCAATGTTGATTAATCACAGCTCACAATTCTACAGTAAAGCGGGTAAGGGAATCTGCCACTAATGTCTGTGTTGTATTCGCAAAGTAACATTAACTCACTTTTTGTATAGTTGTAAACTCTCCTAATAGTTTTATTTGATTGTCACTCTTTTTTCAGGATATCAGCCATGTTAACCCATTTTGCAGCAGATAATGGCGTGCAATGCCAATACGGCCATAAGCCTACAGCAGTGGTTCTCCAGTCCTTTAGTACCTCAACAGCACATTTGTGTTGCAGGCCCAGACAAACATGCCTGATTCAACTCATTGAGCGTCTGATGATTAGTTGACAAGTTGAATCAGGTATGCTTGTCTGGGAAAACAATAAACTGTGTACTGTTGGGGGTACGTGAGGACCGGACCACTGGCCCTACAGTATGATTGCATTAGCGCAGAGTTTCCCAAACTCTGTCCTCGGGACTCCAGGGGGTGCACGTTTTGGTTTTTGCACTAACACTACCCAGCTGATTCAAATTATCCAAGCTTGATCTCTCTCCACCGCACCTGCTGTCTCGACCTCTGAATGCTCGGCTATAAAAAGCCAACTGACATTTACTCCTGAGGTACTGACCTGTTGCACCCTCTACACTGATTATTATTTGATCCTGCTAGTCATCTATGAACGTTTGCACCTCTTGAAGAACAATCTTGCCTTAAATTACCATGTACTCTTATAATCTCCACCCAGCACAGCCAGAAGAGGACTGCCCCCCCCCCCCCCCCCCTTTCTAGGGAGTTTTTCCTAGCCTGCTTCTACATCTGCATTGCTTGCTGGTTGGGGTTTTAGAGTGGGTTTCTGTACAGGATTTTGTGACATATGCCGATGTAAAAACGGCTTTATAAATAGATTTGATTGATTGATGATTAGTTGATTATTTGAATCAGCTCAGCTCTGTAGTGCTAAGGCAAAAGCCAAAATGTGCACCCCTTCGAGGACTGAGTTTAGGAAACCGTGAGATTAGCCTTATGGGCATTTGCAATGCACCCCTTGACATTGTGCATCTGAAGCAGAGAATAGCTTAACTCATACATTGTTAACATTTTGTTGAGATACATGTTCTCATTTTTAAAACGATACCAGTAGACCAGGTATTCCCAAACCGGAGTATGCGTAATGGGGCAGTAGCTGTAGGGGGTACACCAAATAAAAATGTGACTGTCACGTCCGTTGTTGGAATGAGACCAAGGCGCAGCGTGGTAAGCGTACATCTTTCTTTATTTAAATGAACACCAAAAATATATATATATATATTAACGAACGTAAAGTTCTGCAGGCTACACAGTAACTATGCAAAAACAAGATCCCCCAAACTCAGGTGGAAAACATGCTGCCTAAGTATGATCCCCAATCAGAGACAACGATAGACAGCTGCCTCTGATTAGATTTCCCCACCCAAGTCACACCCCACGGGCCATGGATCATCACTGGAGGCTCCGGGCCATGGATCATTACTGGAGGCTCCGGGCCATGGATCATCACTGGAGGCTTCGGGCCATGCATCATCACTGGAGGCTTCGGGCCATGGATCATCACTGGAGGCTCCGGGCCATGGATCATCACTGGAGGCTTCGTGTCATGGATCATCACTGGAGGCTTCGTGCCATGGATCATCACTGGAGGCTTCAGGCCATGGATCATCACTAGAGGCTTCGTGCCATGGACCATCACTGGAGGCTGGGTGCATAGAGCTGGCACAGGACTGCCTAAGTATGATCCCCAATCAGAGACAACGATAGACAGCTGCCTCTGATTGGGAACCATACCCGGCCAACAAAGAAATAGAACACATAGAAAAAAAGGCTCTCTAAGGTCAGGGTGTGACAGTGACTGACAATATATATTTTTAAATCTCACATTTTCAAACAGTCCATTTATATTTTCCAACGGGGCTATACATTTGGGTGAGGTTTTTTTCTCGCCTGAGTAGCCTCATTTCACTGCCAAAAATAAAATGAAACCATCTAGTGTTCAGCAAAACAACAACAATGTCAAATACAGGAAGCCTAGTTAAATAATTAACATCCAATCACATTAACCGTTACTCTCTTGCGGGAATTCCACTAATGGTCCGTATGTAGCCAAACGTAGCTGCTGCGCATTCCGTTTGCTCGAAAATTGATAAATGGTTAAAAAAAGTAAGACCTGCGTCCATAGAGACACATACCAGCTCTACTGGAAGTACTCTTACTACCAGCAGTACTACACCTGCACTTGTCGACGACACAAGTTGTTCTTCTTCCACGAACACATCCAATGCTAGCATCAGTAATTGTACATTTGTTGTTAGCCCAGCTAGCATGGACTCTGACAGTTGTGAATCTGATGCAGCTGAAGAGTTACTGCCCCCTTACCCTGGAAAGCACTGAACAACAGACATGGAAGTTGGACCATCGAAGAGACGCAAATATGATGAGAACTACATTGATTTGGGGTTCACTTATATTAGAGTAGTGCCTTTCCTCAGCCACAGTGTGTTATATGTGCAAAAGTACTGTCTCACAACTCGATGAAACCTTCACTCTTGCGCAGACATTTAGAAACAAAACATGCCAATTTGAAAAATAAGCCACGGGAGTTTTTTGAGCAAGAATTAAGATTACTTTCAAGTAGTAAGACATGTATAAAAGCAACAGATACCATTAATAAGAAGGGGCTTGAAGCATCTTATATGTTGAGCTACCGAGTGGCTAGGACAGGGAAGCCCCTGTCTTAATTCTTCCTGCTGCCGCGGATATGGCTGGGACAATGCTGGGGGAAAAGGCGCAAAAAACTATAGAGACAATGTCTTCATCAAACAACACTGTTTCATGACACATCAGTGACATGGTAGGAGATGTTTTGAAACAATTACTGCTTCGCATACAAGCCAGTGAATTATATGCGTTACAGCTGGATGAGTCAACAGACGTGGTGGGCCTGGCACAGCTCTTGTTATATGTCCGTTACGTTTATGGGGGGTCGATTAAGGAAGACATCCTCTTCTGCCAACCACTGGGAACCAGGACAACAGGAGAAGATATTTTTAATAAAGTACTGGACAGTTTTGTGACATCAAATGGACTTTGGTGGTCAAGATGTGTTGGTATCTGTACTGATGCCGCAAAAGCAGGGAGTCCTAGTGGAGTGGTAACGCTCGTTAAAGCAGTTGCTCCTGACGCCACTTGGGTACACTGCAGCATCCACCGAGAGGCTCTTACTGCCAAAGCAATGTCTGACAGCTTGCAAGACATTTTAGACACTACAGTGAAGGCCCCTGAACTCTCGTGTATTTTCTGCTGAATGCAATAATATGGGAAGCGACCATGTAACACTTTTACAGAAGTGCGCTGGGGGGCAAAGTATTGACACATTTTTTAAATTGAGAAACGAGCTTAAAGTTTTCTTTACTGACCATAATTTTCACCTGTCTGACCGCTTGCATGATGACGAGTTTCTAACACAACTGCTCTATCTGGGTGATGTTTTTCTCGCCTGAATGATCTGAATCGAGGATTACAAGGACTCACCGCAACTATATTTAATGTGCGGGACAAAATTGAGGCTATTATTAAGAAGTTGGAACTCTTCTCTATCTGCATTAACAAGGACAACACACATGTCTTTCCATCATTGTATGATTTTTTTGTGTGCAAATGAACTCAAGCTTACAGACAATGTCAAATGTGATATAGCGAAGCACCTGTGTGAGTTGGGTGCGCAATAACGCAGGTACTTTCCCGAGACGGATGACAAAAACAACTGGATTCCTTATCCCTTTCATGCCCTGCCTCCAGTCCACTTACCGATACCTGAACAAGAGAGACTCATCAAAATTGCAGCAAGCGGTTCTGTGAAAATGTAATCAGAAGCGACTGCCAGATTTCTGGTTTGGGCTGCGCTCAGAGTATCCTGCCTTGGCAAATTGCGCTGTTAAGACACTGATGCCCTTTGCAACCACATACCTATGTGAGAGTGGATTCTCGGCCCTCACTAGCATGGAAACAAAATACAGGCACAGACTGTGTGTGGAAAATGATTTAAGACTGAGACTCTCTCCAATACAACCCAACATTGAGTTATGTGCGTCCTTTCAAGCACACCCTTCTCAGTAACCTGTGGTGAGTTATTCACAATTTTCACAGTTTTATATGTAAGATGGTTAAATAAAGAGCAAAATGATTGATTATTAATATATTATTATTTGTGCCCTGGTCCTATAAGAGCACTTTGTCACGTCCCACGAGCCGGGTTGTGCCAAAAACACACTAATTCTTATGTTTAATAAATGTATCGTATAGTGTGCGGCAGGCTTACAATGATGGCAAAAAACTACTTTTGAGAGTACGCTGACCCTGGTGCTAGAGGGGGTACGCAGCTGGACGTTGAATGTTTGAAGGGGTACGGGACTATAAAAGGTTTGGGAACCACTGCAGTAGACAATGTGGCTTATCATTATACTAGATGTTGCACATGCCTTGTGCTGACATGAAATTGTTTTGTGCAAATCCAACCCGTGTAGTCTAGGTGGTGAAATGTCTGGAAACAGGAGAGATGGGATCCTTATCTTAAAACATGCATACAACTACTACTACCACTAAGTTCAATGTGAGATACTTTTTTCCCAAGAGGTCTGAGTGGCACGTGGACCACAGGAGGTTGGTGGCACCTTAATTGGGGAGAACGGGCACGTGGTAATGGCTGGAGCAGAATAAGTAGAATGGTATCACCCATTCAACAATATAGCCAACTATTCAAATATATTTACAACATCAAACAATAATCTTTTACATGTTGTTCCAAATTACATGAAAATACTGGATTCATACCATTTTTTTGTCATGACAACAAGGTGAAGGTGATCTCTACTCAAATGGCACAACAGAATCATTCAGATTGACCAAAGCACAGCATATGACAACCATATTGTATAACTGAGGGATGTCTCCTTCATATCTGGAAAAGAACGAAGTAGTAGAAGTAGAAACTGATGCTGCTGCAACATTGTTCATCTTCACAGTGGGAATCCAGTCGACATGGGTGTCTTGATAGATGACAGTTGGTAAACCTACAGTACATAAACAAATGAAAAGCACACCTGATTTTAGAATATCACTTCTTCAGGTTACCTATACCATCAGGGCTCCTAATTGTTTGGTTGTGCTTAATTCATTCAGGTGTTTTAGTGTCTTATTTATTTTTATTTTACCCTTATTTTACCAGGTAAGTTGACTGAGAACACATTCACATTTACAGCAAAGACCTGGGGAATAGTTGCAGGGGAGAGGAGGGGGATGAATGAGCCAATTTGAAGCTGGGGATGATTTGGTAGCCATGATGGTATGAGGGCCAGATTGGGAATTTAGCCAGGACACTGGGGTTAACACCCCTACTCTTACGATAAGTGCCATGGTATCTTTAGTAACCACAGAGAGTCAGGACACCCATTTAACGTCGCATCCGAAAGACAGCAACATACTGTCACGCCCTGACCTTAGTTATCTTTGTTTTCTTTATTATTTGGTTAGGTCAGGGTGTGACAAGGGTGGTTTGTTTAGTTTTTGTATTGTCTAGGGGTTTTTGTATGTCTAGGGGTTTTCTAGTCTAGGTGTTTATATGTCTATGGTTGCCCAGCTGTTTACCGTTGTCTCTGATTGGGGACCATATTTAGGTAGCCATATTCCTTGGGTATTTTGTGGGTTGTTATTCTATGTTTAGTTGCCTGTTCTGCACTAGCCATATAGCTTCACGTTTGTTTTGTTAGTTTGTTTAGTGTTTATTTCGTTTATTAAAGAAGAATGTATTCTAATCACGCTGCGCCTTGGTCTCATCAATACGATGAACGAGATAGAAGAACCCACCAAAAAAGGACCAAGCAGCGTGGTAAAGAGGAGTGGACATCTTGGACCCGGGAGAAAGAGGAGTGGAAGACATCCTGGACCTGGGAGGAGGTAATGGCAGGGGACAAGACCCTGCCATGGAAGGAGGTGGAGATAGCACAGGAGGAACGGCGACAATATGAGGGTACACGGCTGGCACGAAAGCCCGAGAGGCAGCCCCAAGATTTTTTGGGGGGGAGGCACACGAGAAGATTGCATGAGTCAGGTCGGAGACCTGAGCCAACTCCTCGTGCTTACTGTGGGGAGTGTGTTACTGGTCAGGCACCGTGTTATGCGGTGGAGCACACGGTGTCTCCAGTGCGCTATTCTAGCCCGGTGCGCTCTATTCCAGCTCCTCGCATTGGCCGGGCTAGAATGGGCATCCAGCCAGGAATGAGGGTGCCGGCTCAGCGCTCCTGGTCTCTAGTGTACCTCCTGGTCTCTAGGATATCCTGCACCGGCTTTGCGTACTGTGTCTCCGGTGAGTCTGCACAGTCCAGTACATCCTGTGCCTGCTCCCCGCACTCGCCCTGACGTGCGTGTCCTCAGCCCAGTACCACCAGTTCCGGCACCACGCACCAGGCCTATAGTGCGCCTCGGCAGTCCAGAGCGTCCGGCGACAGTACCCAGTCCAGAGCGTCCGGCGACAGTACCCAGTCCAGAGCGTCCGGCGACAGTACCCAGTCCAGAGCGTCCGGCGACAGTACCCAGTCCAGAGCGTCCGGCGACAGTACCCAGTCCAGAGCGTCCGGCGACAGTACCCAGTCCAGAGCGTCCGGCGACAGTACCCAGTCCAGAGCGTCCGGCGACAGTACCCAGTCCAGAGCGTCCGGCGACAGTACCCAGTCCAGAGCGTCCGGCGACAGTTCACAGACCGGAACCTCCAACGACGGGCCACAGTCCGGAACCTCCAACGACGGGCCACAGTCCGGAACCTCAAACGACGGGCCACAGTCCGGAACCTCCAACGACGGGCCACAGTCCGGAACCTCCAAATGTGTTTCATGATTTCCTGACTTGTTAGAGCAGCCAAATACTGCACAGAAAATGACCGTGGTGATGAATCAACGAGTTTTAGGCACTGTTTTCATTAATGCGATGGTCTTCCAACATGGCTGCCAGGAGGTGATGGTCTTCCAACATGGCTGCCAGGAGGTGATGTACATCAACTGCAAGCCCTCTATAGAGTAGGGTCACTCCCAAATGTGCTATCCCTAGCTGCACTGTCCATGGTGAGCAGAGCTGGTAAAATCATTTAGACTCACAGTGGCTTCAAAGTTGTTGTGATATAGTGGAGGATGCAGTCACAACCAAAATATGACGAAACTTAAGTAAAGCTACTATTACCGTAAGAGTATAAGCAATAACAGTGTGTTATATACTTCTCATACAGTGTTCAGTCAAAGCCCTGGTCCTTGAATTGGTAGCTGTAGAAATCAGAATCCATTCAACAAATGGACAACGTGTTATCAACTGAAGTCAATATGTACACGATGCTGAGCGTGATTCTAATTAACATTATACATTAAGAGGGCTGAATCGCAGCACACATGGTCATTTATGTCTAGTCGACTGCAGACTGGGTGTAGACATGCACAACATGTTCCCAGAAACAGTTCTAGGTAATTATTGCATTGTTGTGGATCTCCAAGGAGTACTCCAGATTCCAGATGGAAATCTGATTGTTGGTTGAATAATACACCCTTGGCATTCACTCAATTCTTATTTCAAAAGCAATTTCCACAAATACTGCTCTCAGATATGTTCAAGAGCTTGCATCACACTTGATTGAAAACAGCCTACTGCCAAAATGCCAATTGTACAACATCCCTTGTTGAGTCGATGGCAAATATAAACAAATGTTTTTCTCAGCCCTGTGGTGTGACCTTTGACTTAGTCTCTTGAAGTGTTTGGGAAGCTACTCTAAAATTATAGCTTACCAAGCTACCAGCTACTTTACAATGAAAGAAGTTAAGCTACCCTTTAGAAAAATATAGGTGACTTAACCAAAGTTACTTTGAAAAATTGTCATATGTAAATCTGAAATGTCAATGACTACAAATTGCAAGACAGATCACTTTGGGGTCATATGTTAACATAATATTGTAATTTAGCCTATTAAACACAAAATCGATATTTCAAGTGAGAATTAGGCAGGTCTGATGCCAAAAAAGAAAGGAAATGATTGCCTACTTCATCCATATTTTATTTTAGCAAAAAATGTAGTGTGTTGTTCCAGTAGTTATCTACACCGCTACATGGCAAAACAATACGTATTTAAAACACTACATACATTTGAATTTAGTTCAACTACCACCAAGAGACTAGTTATATTACTAGTTGCACTACATATAGTTCACTACTCCCCAGCAGTGGTCTCTTGTAAGATACAGGGCCTTCAGAAAGTGTTCAAATCCCTTGACTTTTTCCACATTCTGTTGTGTTAAAAAGTGGGATTCAAATGGATTTAATTGTCTTTTTTGTCAATGATCTACACAAAATACTCTAATGTCAAAGTGGAAGAAACATCCTAACTATCCTAATCCTATCCTAACATTTGTAAAAAATAATAATTGAAGACTAAAACACTACTATATCTTGATTAGATAGAAATTCAACACCCATGTTTGAATCACCTTTGGCAGTGATTACAGCTGTATGTCTTTCTGGGTAAGTCTCTAAGAGCTTTCCACACCTGGATTCTGCAACATTTGCCCATTATTATTTTCAAAATTGTTCAAGCTCTATAAAATTGGTTGTTGATCATTGCTAGAAAACCATTTTCCGGTCTTGCCATAGATTTTCAAGCAGATTTAAGTCAAAACTGTTACTTGGCCACTAAGGAACATTCACTGCCTTTTTGGTAAGCAACTCCAGTGTAGATCTGGCCTTGTGTTTTTGATTATTGTCCTGCTGAAAAGGGAATTCATCTCCCAGTGTCTGGTGGAAAGCAGACTGAACCAGGTTTTCCTTTACGATTTTGCCTGTGCTCAGCTCCATTCCTTGTGTTTTTTAACCTGAAAAACTCCCCAGTCCTTAACGATTACAAGCATAACCTAACTGATGCAGCCACCACAGTGCTTGAAAATATGGAGTGTCATACTCAGTAATGTGTTACATTGGATTTGCCCCAAACATAACACTTTGTATTCAGGACAAAAAAGACAATTGCTTTGTCATCTTTTTTTGCAGTATTACTTTAGTGCCTTGTTGCAAACAGGATGCATGTTTTGGAATATTTGTACTCTGTACAGGCTTAATTTTTTCAATATTTCAATTAGGTTAGTATTGTGGAGTAACTACAATTAAACTCTGTAACTGTTTTAAAGTCACCATTGGCCTCATGGTGAAATCGCTTAGCATTTTCCTTCCTCTCCAGCAACTGAGTTCGGAAGGATGCCTGTATCTTTGTAGTGACTGGGTATATTGATACAACATCCAAAGTGTAGTTCATAACTTCACCATGCTCAAAGGGATATTAAATGTCTCCTTTGTTTTTTCCCATCTACCAATACATGCCCTTCTTTGCAAGGCCAATTATGAAACTTCAGAAGCTATTTTAAAGACATTTTGTTGGTCCTAGAGTCATGAAATGTTCAAAGTACATCGAAGGGGGTAAAAAGAAAAAGGGCTAAAATTGAATTTGCAATGGTTGCTGCTGTGGCTAATTCAGAGGACTATGAATATAGACACAAGCCATTGACATTAACAGCATTTTATACAGCATTTTTCTTTCATAATACCGTTTTGATACAGTTTTGGACTTAAAGTATGGTGTTCAAGCAAAGAAAACATGAGACTGGTCTTTTTGATGAGGAACAAATAAAGCAGCTAAATGCCGCTTGAGGGTAGTTTATTTTCTGTACAGCAGGCTGATCTTTTATTAATAGCTTACTTTCCTCCTCTTTTAGTTTGTTTAGAAAATATTTGAAAGGTGTAAACTATGTAAGAAACTCCATCAAACCAAGCTGTGGGTTTGTGGAAAGTGTGTACACTACCGTTCAAAAGTTTGGGGTCAATTAGAAATGTCTTCGTTTTTTAAAGAAAAGCTAAATTTTTTGTCCATTAAAATAACATCAAATTGATCAGAAATACAGTGTAGACATTGTTAAATGTTGTAAATGACTATTGTAGCTGGAAACGGCAGATTTTTTATGGAATATCTACATAGGCGTACAGAAGCCTATTTTCAGCAACCATCACTCCTGTGTTCCAATGGCACGTTGTGTTAGCTAATCCAAGTTTATCATTTGAAAAGGCTAAACGATCATTAGAAAACCCTTTTGCAATTATTTTAGCATAGCTGAAAACTGTTGTTGTAACGAGTGCGCTGAGAGTCGGGAAGCAAGTACAGGGAGTGAGTGTTTTAAACACGAAACACAAACACGAAACACAAACGCACCGACATGAAACAGAGTCAATAACACCTGAGGAAAGAACCAAGGGGAGTGACAGATTTAGGGAAGATAATCAAGGAGGTGATAGAGTCCAGGTGAGTGTCATGAGGCGCTGTTGTGCTTGACGATGGTGACAGGTGTGCGGGATAAACAGCAGCCTGATGAACTTGAGGCCGGAGAGTGTATACGTGACAGTACCCCCTCCCCGACACGCGGCTCATGCCGCAGGACGCCGACAAAGGGGACGAACCCGGGGATCAGGAGTGGACCGGTCACCCCTGCTGAAGCATGGGACCCTGTCACACCGGCTGAGGCGCGGGAACCTGCCAGACCAGCTGAGGCAGGGGAGCCTGGCGATCCGGCTGAGGCATGAAAGCCTGACGAGCTGGTGGAAGCAGGGGAGGCTGGCGATCCGGCGGAGGCATGAAAGCCCGATGAGCCGGCTGAGGCAGGGGAGCCTGGCGATCTGGCTGAGGCATGATAGCCTGTAACGGCTCCCGGACCCAAAGTCATTTACACTGTCACAAAAAAACCACTCCCTGATGCTTCTCTTAGGTGAGGTGTTATTCTGTAATGAGTGCGCTGAGACTCGAGAAGCAAGTACAGGGAGTGAGTGTTTTAGTAAGTAAAGAAAACAATAAACACAAAACACAAACGCACCGACATGAAACAGAGTCAAAAACACCTGAAGAAAGAACCAAGGGGAGTGACAGATATAGGGAAGATAATCAAGGAGGTAATGGAGTCCAGGTGAGTGTCATGTGGTGCTGGTGCGCTTGACGATGGTGGCAGGTGTGCGGGATAATCAGCAGCCTGATGACATAGAGGCCGGAGAGGGAGTATACGTGACAGTTGTTCTGATTAAAGAAGCAATAAAACTGGCCTTCTTTAGACTAATTGAGTATCTGGAGCATCAGCATTTGTAGGTTCGATTACAGGCTCAAAATGGCCAGAAACAAAGACCTTTATTCTGAAACTCGTCAGTCTATTCTTGTTCTGAGAAATGAAGGCTTTTCCATTGCAGAAATTGCCAAGAAACTGAAGATCTCGTACAACACTGTGTATTACTCCTTTCACAGAACAGAGCAAACTGTCTCTAACCAAAATAGAAAGAGGAGTGGGAGACCCGGTCCACAACTGAGCATGAGGACAAGAACGTTAGAGAGTCTAGTTTGAGAAACAGACGCCTCACAAGTCCTCAGCTGTCAGCTTTATTAAATAGTACCTGCAAAACACCAGTCTCAACGTCAACAGTGAAGAGGCGACTCCGGGATGCTGGCCTTCTAGGCAGAGTTGCAAAGAAAAAGCCATATCTCAGACTGGCCAATAAAAATACAATATTAAGATGGGCAAAAGAACACAGACACTGGACAGAGGAACTCTGCCTAGAAGGCCAGCATCCCGGAGTCGCCTCTTCACTGTTGACGTTGAGACTGGTGTTTTGCGGGTACTATTTAATGAAGCTGCAAAAAAGGAAGGAAGACACTTACAGGGGACAATTTAGAGACATTGCCACTGACTTTGATGGCAGACTATGCTAGCTAAGTCACTTATTGATTGCTACAAGGCTGAAACAAGGGGCAAGGTGCCTTCAACAAGATAAAACTCCTGAGAAGTGCAAGGCAATTTGTGGACACACGCACACACACACACACACACACCTATCATTGAAAGACACCAATAAATGGGGATAAGGCACTGACCCACCTGTCTGCAGCGATAGCCAGCAGTGCGTTAGTGGACACGTAGAGAGACACAGTCCTGATGTAGTTGACGGAGGCACACAGCACCAGGCCATGGTCCCAGGACAACTGCTTCACCACATAGTAATCCACCAGGAACGGGCAGCACACCACTGACACTATGAAGTCTGATATAGCCAGGTTAGCTATGAGCAGGTTAGTGAGGTTACGTAGCTTCTTGTACCGTGCCAAAGTAGCGATAAACAGGAAGTTGCCAACACCACAGACGAGCATAATGCAGATGAGCACCATGGCGATGACGATGGTGGCAACGAAGAAGGCCGTGCCCTGCGTAGTGTCGGGAATCTCGTTGTCGGGAATACCATAGTCTGTGTCGTAGTTATCCGTAAACGGGTCCAGCTCACTTCCTCCCAGCACGTGGCCAGGGGTCTCAGCGTACACCGCAGCCAGCTGGCTGATGTTGGGATCTCCCATGGTGAATTCCCAATAAGTTTTAGGTTTCTTGTTTTAATTTGTGTTTTCTTTCTAAATTATTTCAGTGTCTTCCAGGAACCATTTCAGAAGGTGTTTGGGTCATGGTGTCACTGTCTTGCAGGAACTATGGAGGTGGATGAGGGAGGGTCTTTTGGAGTGTAGAAAAGATCCCACTTGTCACTTAGACAGCCAAGAGAACATCTTCGACTGACCTGCAACACAGTTGTTCTCAACTTAGACTCACAGAGAGACCAGAGAATGTGTGAAAATTCATTAAACATTGATTTCAGAAGCAAACATGCTCCCCGGATCAAATAAGCATGAATAAATGTAGCTTCCTGTGGGTGCCGCTGTTGACATTGCAGAGCTGGTAAAATAATCATGAAAACCGCTATGACAATTTATTTTCTGTTCATCAGTTTTATTATTGGTCAATGACACAGATTCTTGCTCCCAGTCTGCTCTCTATTGAAGAGAAACCCTGGGTTAAGTACCTAACAAGTATGTTGTAAAATTATTCACTTCAATCCACATGAATGGACATTACGTCAGAGTGACAAAGCTGAAAGAGAATTAGCCAATTTACTCTCATTGTTAGAATAATAACGTGGAATAAGAGCCAGCTGTAATAACCTGGACACCATCCAACACACAATAGAGTGTTATGAAACACTCAGAAAAAAGGCTTAACACTGACTCAATAGACAAGCCCTCCACAAACAACATCAACACTCTTGGTAAGGGAGAGAGAGTGTGTGTGGAGGGCGGAGGACAGGAAGCAAGTGACAGAGTGGTTGGGGGAAGAAATATAACTTGTATGAAATAGATAGATAGATAGATAGATAGATAGATAGAGCAAGAGAGAGAGAGAGAGAGAAAGAAAGAAAGAAAGAAAGAAAGAGAGAGAGAGAGAGAGAAAGAGGAAGAGAGAGAGAGTACAATGACGCAAATAATACAATTTAAAGCTGTTGGGAAAATAAAGCAACAATCATGCACACATATGCAAATCAACAAATTAAATAATCACTTGTTGCAATTAAATGCAAACTGAGTTCGCTAATTGCACCTTGAAAAAATGAGGAGGTGGAATATTGCATTAAATGGTTTCTTATACAAACCAGCTCGTCTCTATTTACCAAACCACTGGGACTAGATCATTTAGCCCTACTTTATAATGAACCATGGCATACCTGTCACCTTTGGAGTTCCAGCTGACTCAATTTACATCTGTGCTCTTCCATGATTAGACTGTTAGGCTATGTTGAATTATCAAGTGCAGAAAACATCCCATCTTTCTCTCACACCAATGGAAAACAATATGAATTAGGACTTATGCACTGTTCAATTAAGCATCACACAGACATTTTAAGATTAAAGCTTTAACTTTAAAAATGTTATTGGCCTATATAATATTTAATGAGCTGAAGCTGCACCACTGTGTTGTGAAGAGTTATCCTGACTGATATGCTACAAACACACGACTACGCACGCACAAGGTATTTTTCTACAAGTGTTTTCAACATGTGAAATGGATTCCATTCCATTAAACCTCTTTGAATGAAATAAGCAAGTGGACATGGGCTAGAGAAAACCAAAGAAATCCGTCACTGTGGGTACATTATTCAACAACGCAGTGTAAATTACATTTTGCAAAGATTTACCGTTGTGGAAAGTAACATTTAAACTTGTCTCTCAAAAAGACCACCACTTTGATACATGAGAAACTGAAAATATATCCAGAATACTGACTTGCTTTCAGAAGATCCCAGGAATTGTTGTCTTTTCGCATTATCAATCTCATCTTGAGCAGTTCATGTATTTAACATGTAGTCTAGCCCACGTCCCCAGGCAATTACTTTCTGTAGGCTATTGTAAGAAAACAACAGGTCCTCTCCTCTTCATCACTCCAAATGCACTGTCGCTCCTGTCCTTCCTGCTGTTCTCTCCTCTCCACCAACGTGCTCCTAGAGAATAAAAAAATATGCTTCCTCCTCCTCTCCCTCTTCTGGCAATGTGACACATACTGTTTCTTCCTTTCTAGCAGAGAGGCTTCCGCTCTAGCTGAGAAGGTGTTTTATAAAGGTGTCCTGTCTCAAGTCTTGAATGCGGGGTGAGTGTAATGTATGTGTGATGTTGTTCACTTAGTCACTAGTTGGATACGGCTTGTCCTGTTCCCTGTATTGACAGCTAGCATGTATGGTGGAAAATTGCAAGACTATGTTATAATACTTTTATTGCATCAAATGGTTGTTTTATGCAACAGAATAGAGTATTCTTAACTATTGTGTGTGTGTTCTACTGAGGAAGGGCCTCTGGGAGATAGCACTGACAGGAGATAAAACCTAAAGAGCATTCCAGAGCATGAGTTCATGTTTTTGTTCTATACCGTACCAGGGAGAGATGGTTCCAGTTTGGAGTCGGAGCGCCAGACACTGGTCTCTATACAATGAAAACTGTTGACACAGCAGATACTGTCTGCTATGTATTATAGGTATCTTTCATACAAATCTTAACCTTGTGACCCATTCTATATATCTGTTGTTCGTCATGTAGGTTGAAAGGGGTGTATCTTGGCTATAAAAGACCTTTGTACTTTTGTCTCGGGGCTCTCAACGAATCATCTGAGTGTGAATCGTCGACCAGCCATCATTACCTGAGAGCACTCAATCGATTCACTTTATATGTGTGTGTTGTATTGACCTGTTCCCTTATTAATAAGTGATTAAAGATTTAGTTTAAGTATAACTCTGACTTGCGTGATAAGTTTGTCTCTCCTTTGATAGTAAAGAAATTAACCACCACAAATGACATCACTGGCTTTGCTAATTGAATTGTGTTGCACCTGTTATAACGTTATAGTCTACTCAATGGGGAGATTTGCCAGTATCTTGGCAGAGTTCACAGTTCGCTCACTCATGGGGCCACACTGTTTAATACATTTCTAAAAGACAAATTCAAGACTATTCATAGGCCTAATGGGTGACATTTCTATTCTCTAAGTGACATTTTAACAAATTAGCTAGTTTGTATAATCACAAGATGTCCTTCCAATTAACACTTTGGCATTAGAGCTCGCATTTTAGCAATCAGTTATGTCAATGGCCAGACTGCATGTTACCCCTGGAAGCAATTAAATTGTTTTCCATTAGAAATACATGCACTGGTGTTTGAATAAATTTAAAAATATACAGATGAAGCATATACATTTTAACTCATTAGTTTTGATAATGAATATGCATCTGATAATGAATAAGCATATTTCAATGTATATGATGTGAAAATGTGTGTGTATGTGATTCTTTTAATGAAGGTGATGCCAAAGAAAAATGTCCATCCTGGATGGACAATAAAGTTTTATTCTATTCTATTGAAAGTCAACTTCCATTGTCCTCTTTGCTGAATATTTTTCACATGTTCAGCTCATTTGTGAATGCATCTTGTTTGGAAAGCAAGTTAGTGAGGGTATTAGTTTTCCTTTGTACCAGTGATGAGAATAACTATCTTCAAAGTAATGACTCTGGACGTCGGGTTGTGAAGTGAACTCTTCTTTTAGTAATAATACTTGTTCACATTATATTTAACAACTTGAGATTCTACAAACAAAAGTCAGGATAATCAGTTATCACTTGTACATAACTGCCGCGTTCTTCGCTTTTCTTACTACCTGTCGCAAGGCATTCTGGTACTTGCAGTCAATAGCGTAATCCAGTACTAACCAATACAACATAAATATGTATGTAGTTCTCTCAATCTCCATCACATGAATTCTAATACAATTACATATGTAAATAACTGTAAAGAAAATATATTTAGATACAGCTCAATGAATTAACTGTAAACATTAACTCTGTAACCCATTAAAAGTTACAACACCTGTACAGTACTGTATGTGACGAGGAAATGCTTCCATCATTATATCAGGTCAAGTTGTGCTGGAACATGACAGTAGTAGATATATGGGGCAGAAACCTTCAACTTATGTTTAATTTAATTAAGTAGTTAAGTAGAATTATGTACAAATCTATAGCCTGCACCAGTTTACCAAATTCTACACGAGCTACAAGCTATTAAAATGTCCTTATCATGACTACTGCAGTGATTTAATTACAATAACATAGCTTTAAGTTCATCCATGCACTCCCTTAACTATCTTGTTCTACTGAGGCGTAAAAGTAGTCATATGAATTGGAATGCAAATAAGTTACTTTTGGGATGTCTGACTCTATCAGGCTTTGGTGAATGAGGAAGCGATTGTTTTCAGAATTTGGAATGAGGGCTACTTTAGAACTCTGATACTGTGTGATTGGTTTCTGTGTGGGTTGTCGTTAAATTCTCTGCTTCGTTCTGTGTCCTGTCAAATATACTGAACAAAAATATAAACGCAACATACGGCAATTTCAAAGATTTTACTGTGTTACCGTTCACATAAGGGAATCAGTCAATTTAAATGATTCATTAAATAAAGGTGAAATAAATAAAAAATACCACCAACCATTTACATTTACATTTAAGTCATTTAGCAGACGCTCTTATCCAGAGCGACTTACAAATTGGTACCTGGACTGTCTTGTTTCATTACGCACACCGGGTTCCCATTCCCCCTGATTAGTATATATGTGCCCTCTGTTTCCATTGTCCTTGTCAGTTATTGTTATCGTGTCCATTGGTCTTGTGAGTACCTGTGTTGTATTGGCTTCCATGCTACGTGTTATTGTGCACTTGTTTTACAGGTCTCGTCCCATGTATTATTTAGAGGTTTACACCTCACTCTTTTGTTTGGGTGGAGAAAATAAAAACCCTTATTACGTATTCCTGCGCTTGTCTCCTATCATACAGCGTGACAGTGTTATTGTAAGGTAAAACAATAGGGGCCTACAGTGCACTGAACTTAGAAAATCTATAAATAACAAATTAATATTTACTGAACAAAAATATGAATGCAACATGTAAAGTGTTCTTTCCATTTTTCATGAGCTTAAATAAATATGCACAAAAAGCTTATTTCTCTCAAATTTTGTGCACAAATTTGTTTACATCCCTGTTAGTGAGCATTTCTCCTTTGCCAAGATAATCCATCTACCTGACAGGTGTGGCATATCAACAAGCTGATTAAACAGCATGATCATTACACAGGTGCACCTTGTGCTGGGGGCAAAAGGCCATATTGGAAACAAGACATTATCACACAGTAAATGTTCTCTCAAGGCTGCCTTTGGAAGTGCTTTGACAAGCAGGGTGCTCATTCTGTAGCAGATGAAGGTAAGAATTCTCAGTGCCAAAATCCATCGACATGGCTCTATGAAAGTTACTGTCATTATTCTTTCCAAAATAATAGAATGGACAAGGTCTCCTTTGCCAAGATAATCCATCCAGTTGACAGGTGCACCCATGTCTTAGCCTCTGCCCAGTCATGTGAAATACATAGATTAGGGCCTAATGAATTTATTTCAATTTACTGATTTTCTTCTATGAACTGTAACTCAAAATCTTTGAAATTGTTGAATGTTGTGTTTATATTTTTGTTCAGTAATACTAATACTAACATATATTTTACAGAACTCAGAGCCGATGTCCAGTTCTAGCTGCCTGCACTGCATAACTATTTTTTTCTCTGAATCCCTGGCTTTTCTAGGGTCAGAAGTGCTGATGTAACACATTGTGGCTTGTGCTCCATTCAGCCTTATACGGGCAGACAGCCCCTCTAGATCTGTCGAGTGTGACAACCCACCACACAGGACAATGCCCTAATGCACACACACACCATATGAACAAAATACACATACAATATATAAATACAATATATGTCAACACACAAACTGACACAGTTGGGTTAGGTCTTGAGGTCATGAAGTCATGTTAACGTACATAGCAGAGCACGGCTATTGCCCTGGAACAAGATGAGTCATTTATGCACTCAACCTATGCTACTCAACCAACACTGGTCTGCTGCAATGTGAAGTGAGGTCAAACATGCCACCCACCAGACACAGCTTAAATAGCATTGCTTGAGGCACAAGCATTATCAGTGTCCAGAGAGCCTCCCTGAAAAAAAAGCTGTTGTCTGGGTTCTATTTGCCATTTTTACGATTTATGTAAACATTCACAGAATTTCTGAGGTATTTCAGGTTGAGAGCTTTCCTGAAGGGAACACCATCCTCATATAAACTTAGACGAGAGAGAGAGAGCTCTTTGGCTTTTGGTGTGTTGTTGTGAGGTGAGGGTGGATGCAACACAAGCTCATTTGTACAGATACTAGTGTTACTGTGGCTGCTCATGGACTTGAATTTGCAAATTCCACAGAGGAATACACATTTTACAGTAACACCAATCCCACAGAGGAATACACATTTTACAGTAACACCAATCCCACAGAGGAATACACATTTTACAGTAACACCAATCCCACAGAGGAATACACATTTTACAGTAATACCAATCCCACAGAGGAATACACATTTTACAGTAACACCAATCCCACAGAGGAATACACATTTTACAGTAACACCAATCCCACAGAGGCATACACATTTTACAGTAACACCAATCTCACAGAGGAATACACATTTTACAGTAACACCAATCCCACAGAGGAATACACATTTTACAGTAACACCAATCCCACAGAGGAATACACATTTTACAGTAACACCAATCCCCATATGTGAAAAAGAAGCAGGCTGTCGATTTGTGTACAGTCAATACATTCAGAATATTCAGTAGACAAGTTGGGAGCTAAACCAAGCATTCCAAGATCGTCTGCAGTTTACTTAAGACCAAGCCCTTTGGTCCCATATGTATTTTTCTCATGCAGTTGATAAAAATGTATTTTTTACCCATGGGACAGTCAGTCAATTGTTGTGACTCCCATCAGTGGGATTGTAATTTCATATAATCTTTATGCAATTGGAACGGTTTGTATAATGTATGACTGACCATTTTCCTTATTTGTGCTGGATCTTGGCCAATGCTTTCTGTGGGTTATTGTGTGTAATAATTTAATGTTTGCGGACATCTATGAATATTCAATTCACTTGTGTGATGAATAATGTGACAGGGCTTGCCAATTTGTAACAGTTGGTATAATAACCAGTAGGAGAACAAAATAGCTAAAATCTGCTTTTGGGGTTACTAGGGTACTTTTGGCACATTAGTAATTGTCTATGGCCTGTAACAAAAACCTGCACAGCATGCTATTTCCACTTGGTCATGTGGTAAACCTAGGCCATAGTCCAAAATTCCCCATAAATCAAACCGAGATCTAGAAAAACAGTTGATTGGAAACAATGAGGCTTCTGATAATGGTCCATTTGACACAGCAATATTCCCCTTCGCCTGTCTGCCGTTTGTTTTTGTCTTTTTGCTCGATCATCATTGGCAGAGCTTTTGTATTGTCAGCCACAAAGGCTAACAAACTCTGGAAGGCCCTATGCGCGCGGCTTGCGTGGGATCAGGCCAGCAGGAGATTTGTGGGGGTCTATTTCGCAGCCGGCAGGGGCCGGGCAGCCTTTAGTCTAGCATGAGACAGCCAAGGGTGAGCACCCGAGTTTTCACACACTAAAGGTGTTGAAGGGGAGAACGCACTCCGGGGATAACACCAACCGAGACAGCGGGAGAGCGACAACCACCACCATGCACCAGACCAGTTACATGCACGAGGTGCGCAAGGAGAAGTATGAGCGCTCCGATGTCTTCGAGGAGCCCTACGGCCCTGACGCGTCGGCGGGCGCCTCGGCCATCCAGGGCTGGGAGAGCCTGCAGGAACTCAACAGCCGTTTCGCCCGCTACATCAACCGGGCACGCGTGCTGGAGCAGCGCAATGCCGTGTTCCGGAAGCAGCTAGAGACGCTGCAGCGGATGGAGGAGGCTAGCGGGCTCGAGGAGGCCTTTACCGAACAGATCGGCCTGAACCAGCAGCGCATCCGCGAGCTCTCCGCTGACCGTGCCAAGCTTGAGCGAGAGCTGAAGGACTCATGCCGCATGCTGGACGAGTTCACCAACAAGTAAGTGATGTCCGTGAGTTTGAAGGTGTGCTTGCGTGTATTTGTGTGTGTGCGTCAGTAAGGGTGGTGTGTTTTTTAAACTGATGTGTGGGTCAGAGAGAAGGAAAGTGTGGATGGGCCACCGCCTGTGAGTAAGCATTGCAGGGGTGAGGTGCCCTTCTCTAGACCAGATGCAGAGTAAACTGTTTGTATGCTGGTGAAGGCTTCGTTTCCCAGATAATCTGACTGTGATACATTGTCCACCTGTTGAAAGTCTGTCTTCAATAAAGGGGTTTATTGACATGGAAATGGCAGGTGCTGTGAGTTCAGTCATGGTAAGTGTCATGGATTTCTACCTTCTAACACCAAGACAGTACTAAGAGAAATGCTGCACATGGTTGTGTGCTGAAAAAAGATAACAAACATCCCTTTCAAGTGCTCTCAAGGGGAGTCAGGTTGATTAAGGAAAATTAAGAGTTAATAAAAACGAAAAAAATAATGTTTTATTGTCACAAAGATAGGTGTAGTGAAATGTGTTGTTTTACAGACATTGTAAAGTCAGTAAAGCCAGATAGAGAAAAGTTGATCCTCTCAATGTGCTCAATACACAAACTCATGTAAATCACAGAGCAATACAAGGTAGGCCACACATAATTCTTGAATGTATGTTTTGTGATTATGTTTTTGTACTCCAAAGATACAGAAATGAATGTGAGTATCAAGAACAGCTGCGGGGTACATTGGAACAACTCAACAAGGTATGTGCTTGAGTCCTATGACAATTTCCCCCGTTTAATTGAATGTAAAAAAACTAAATTAAACCTAGTCCCAGACAAAAAATAATTGGGCTTGCTTTTTAGTCCAGGACTAGGCCTAATCTGTTTGTGGGAAACCGCCTAATATGTTCAACTGTAATACAACTGCTAATCTGTCATGCCTCATTATTAGCGCCCTAACCATAAAACGCAACTTGTGAGCAAAGTTTTCTGCATAAGCCCTGTGCATGAAAGGGGCTTTGCAATGTGGAACAACAAAAAATATGTAATATATCATCTGTCTGGTTAATAATCTACAAGCTTTGTCCAGAGTGGTAGAATCATAATTATATTGTGTAACTGCAATCCTGATAGGACTTTGGGGCTGAGAGACAAAGCTTATGAGGTCAGGACAATACAGTGAGCTGATGGAACTGAATTAAAATGTCTTATCATATCGCTGTCTTTCTGGGTTAGTGATATCAGAGGCTTTAGACATAATGGAGGAATGTACTAGTGAAGAAACGGCTCAGTGTGGTGTTCAGATGAATAATAACCGCAGTGTAATACTGTGTGAGGCTTTATGAGGAGTGGATATCTAACTATCGACTTGCCTCTCTCTCTCTTCTCTTTTGCTCCCATCTTCTTCTCTTCTTTTATTTTCTCTTCTTTTCTTTTCTTCTCCTCTCCACTTGTCCTTTTCTCCTCTCCTCACCTCTCCTAGGAAGCTGACTATGCCCTGTTGAGGAACCTGGAGTTTCAGATCCACTCCCAGTTCCTTCAGGACGACATCAACTCCACCAAAGACAGACACAGGAAGGTAAGAGGTATACAACCTACACATCATCTGCAATCTATTACAAACTCATTCTGCCTTTATATTGTACAATCATACAATTGGCTCTGGGGGAAGTATTTTAGGTCAGTGGAGTGTACTAATCATTAAAAAAAATACTTATTGCAAAGGAAACTGGTACAGTGTGCATAGCATATCGCCTTTCAACCTGCAGATGTAGGATCTTAAATTGACCAGTCTCGCAACAGGAGTAACATAATCCTACAGCAAGAAGATTTGATTATAAAAAATATTAGTTTTCATAGGCTACAGTAGGCTATTAGGTGTTGCCTAGCGCTGCATTTCGGATACACTTGCATGTCGTACTGGAGACCATTACACTCCCTTCTGTATTTATTTAGACAGTGAAGCTACAACTTTTAATTTGGCTCTATACTCCAGCATTTGGGATTTGAGATCACTTTATGTATCTAGACCCCCCATTTGAAGGTGTAACATAAGTATTTGGACAAATTCACTTATAGTGTATTAAAGTAGTCAAAAGTGTAGTATTTGGTCCCATAATCCTAGCACGTCATGACTACATCAAGCTTGCGTCTCTACAAACTTGTTGGATGCATTTGCAGTTAGATTTGGTTGGGTTTTGGATTATGTTGTGCCAAATATAAATGAATGATAAATAGTGTATTGTGTCATTTTGGACTCACTTTTATTGTAAATAAGAATAGAATATGTTTCTGAACACTTCTACATTCATGTGGATGCTAACATGATTTCGGATAATCATGAATGAATTGTGAATAATGATGAGTGAGAAAGTTACAGAGGTACAAAGATCATTCTGCCAAACCATGCTAGCCTCTCACCATTACCAATAACAGGGGAGGTTAGCATTTTTGGGGGGTTGTGATATTTATCCCTCTGTGACTTTATCACAAAGTACAAATCCAAAATGCTGGCGTATAGAGCCAAATTAAACATTTTAGCCTCACTGTCAAAATATGTGACTAGTTTCAGGAAACTAGGGCATATTTCGCACGTCACAACTTCACAGGAGAGACTTCTGGAACATGTGAACTTTCATGTGCCTTAATAACAAGCTTGTATGCTGTAAATACGAATAAAATATCTGTAAATACGAATAAAATTGTTAAATGACGAGCCTAGTTGGTTTAGCCACGGAAAAAGTCAACTGAGACAATGAGTGGGCTGGACATGCCGAGAAACTAGTTTGGATTGGTCTGCCGTGTAGCAGGCTTCTGTCTATAACATGAGCTGTTACATGAGCTGTCAGTATGTGTAGGTTATCCTTTCCAACCCAGCTGTTTTGAAAGATATCACATAGTAGAACTGCACAAGTGTTGCTCTCCACTTTCTGGAGGACCGAGTTTTGAAATCAGTGGAATTAGAGTATGATAGCTAAGGAGATGGAGGAAATTGTGTTTGATTGCAAATATGCAGACAGAGTCGAAAAGAGAACACACAGAAGGTTGTTGTATAAAACACCTGTTTCCGGATTACATCTTCAAACTAAGGGCAACCATGGCATCCATGACAGAGAGGGAGAAGCGTCCATCCATTTATACGGGTAAGAGAGTCTAGCTAGCTACATTTTCAGATATTACACGTTTCTAATTTTGTCAAAATAATTTTCATTTAAAGTTAAAGTGCGATGTTAGCTAGCTATCTAACGTTAGCTGGCTGGCTCGCTAGCTAACCTTACATGTATGATCTGTGTAGTAATATTATTTGTTTCTCAGAGCCATTTGCATTGCGTTGTAGCCTAATGTTAGTTAGCTAACATTGAACCTGGTTGGTTAGCTACCTGCAGATTCATGCAGGGTAGTAACGTTATGAGTTGGTATTATGGTTTATTGTTTAGCTAATTAGCTACATGTCTAAACAAAAGACTCCACTACGCAAGTAACCATTTCAATAGAATGTTCATGATGTCACTGTGACAACTGTCTATAGACGTAGTTGGTAAATTCGCTCTGGCTATCTACTCTGATTTCAGTGCACTCTCGTCTGAGTGTAGCAGAGCGCAGAATAATAACTGACGAATTTACGAATGCTCAACACGCGTTGAATATGGCCTGTGTCAGTAAATGTTGGCAAAAAAGCATAATGAAATTGTTGCCAGCAGCACAGTTGCAGTCACCAACGCTCTGGATAACATAAAAGCAGCCTAACCAGCTCTGCTAGGGTGAGTAAAATGGTCAGAGTGAGCTGTTCTCTCATTTGTGTCTGGAAGTAGCTAACAAGCTAGCCAACTTTAGAAAGTTAACTTGGGTGCTTGACTGCTGTTGTTAGGTCAGAATGCTCGGATCAACCTTTTGGCCACTACTTCCAGTGTGCGCTCTGAATGCTCCAAGAGCAAAACGCTCTGAATTTACAAACGAACAATCGGACAACGCTCTGAGTTTACGAATGCCCAGAACACACTCTGGCACTCCAGATTAAATTTACAAACACACCCATAGTATAAACCAGCCTTTAGTCTTAAAATCTTTGGTTGTTTAGTACTCACATGTGAATCCTTAAAGAGATGGGTGAGGCTAAAGCTTAACAGGGTGTGAACAATGCTGAATGGGTATAGACAAAGAAGAGCTCTCCAGTAGGTGTACCAAAACATTCACGACCATTTTCTCAAATGTGAGGTTACATGTTTATCAACTTTCAAAGCAGAATTACTTTCCTATTGTTCCTCAACTGTAGTGTATGATATACCATTTTCTAGCTCTCTACAATTTCAAATTTTGCTACATAAGACCGAATCGAGCCGGTCGGTCACATATATATTGTAATGAAACAGCAGGGAGCAGGTCTCGAACCCTCAACCTTCTAGCCCGAAGTCCGGCGCGCTATCGACTGTGCCGCAAAAGCATGCTCGTGTGGCAGAGTCGATTCCCGCGCTTATAAACCCAGGGTCATTACACTACTCCCTCCTTTCAAAGAGCGCGTCCTCGCGCTAGCTTGCGACTCTACGTCTTACAGGAACGCGCTCACCGGCCAAGCACACGCACTGTCGTGGATGCAAGGTCCGATCACATCAGACACCAATGTAATGAAACAGGCAGAGAGGAGGTCTCGAACCCTCGACCTTCTAGCCCGAGGTCCGGCGCGCTATCGACTGCCGCAAAAGCATGCTCGTGCGGCAGAGTCGATTTCCGCGCTTATAAACCCAGGGTCATTACAATATGGAAAGGAGTGTATCTGTCTTGTGTTACTAAGCTATATAAAACAACGGTTGTCAATATGTATGTTACAAATTTGCAAAATGTATGATATGTTATGAATCCCAATTTTGTGGTGTCTAACGTTAGCTAGGTGGCTAACGCTAACGTTAGCTAGGTGGCTAACGTTAGCTAGGCTAGGGGTTAGGGTTTAAGGTTAGGGTTAAGGTTAGGAGTTAGGTTAAAATGTTAAGGTTAGGGGAAGGGTTAGCTAACATGCTAAGTAGATGCAAAGTAGCAAAAAAGTAATAAGTAGTTGCAAAGTTGCTAAAGCTGTCCGTGATGAGATTCAAACATGCAACCTTTAGGATGCTAGACGTTCGCCACCTCTCCACCCCGACCAACAACCTTACTTTTGTTTTTTGTTTTTGCCTTAAGTAATCTTCTGTCATATGTAACAATACCAAATAACATACTGTGTCATACTAATTTAAGTGTCCCGCGTTTACATGTACTATGTTATGTCTAGTCTATGAAACCAGGCTGGCATTTCAGGTAAACATTTTTACATTTGAATGTGGCAGTAGTAGGATCTACAGTAGTAGGATTTTTATTCTGTCTGGTGCTTTAGCGTTTGAGCGAGCAAGAGAGAAAGAGAACTGGAGGTTTTCAGTGCATTTAGGTAAATCACAAGGATTATTGGATTTTTCTGTGATCAAATTAAGATGCCACATCTGTATATTTATATATTAAAAAAACAAAAAAACATCCGTAATGCTTTGTTTACATCCGCCAGAAGGACCGTATAAATCCAATCAATAAATACTGAAACTAAATCTTTGACTAGTGAATTTAACAACCCACCTCAGTGCGTTGGTGTTTACCCTGCAAACACATTTTATTTGCTTAGGCAACATACTTAACGAGGCTATTAAATGTGTAATTGCACACATATTTACTCTTAAATTCTTAATCAGGTTAGGCCTATACTGATGCAAGTCAGGCAGAACACCTCAGAGAGTCAAACAATTAGACACATTTAAGGCTGAAATGATGAGCCCAGTGGTCTACCAAACTCTTCACACCACTGCCCTCATTTACAGAGGCTACAGAGGCTGCTGGTATTGGCTAGGTCATTAACAGCCCCTTGTAAACAGACAATATTGCCACGGCCTCTTTAGCCACATACTGTACCACATTTTGCTAAACCTTTATCGAATGGAAGTACCTTGTTGAAGTAGGCTACAGATGTCAGATCTTAACTTGATCACTCGTTTGTCACAGATCATTTTCCTGGTGCATCAGGAAATTCAAATGAGCCTTGTGATTCTCTGTAAATGAGCAGTTCTCTTTCTCCATGCGGGGGAAGTCAAGTCATTGGGATCAGGACTTGCTTTCAAAATAAGATTCTCGCTCACTCAAACACTAGGCCTAGGTCCTATTACTGCAACATTCAAATGTACAAACATTTATCTGAAATGCAGCCATACACATCAACAACCATTGTTTTATATAGCTTAATGACACAAGCTAGATCTTGGTCTCCACTAGGCTACGACATACAAATGTCATGTGTAGATTAAGGTTACGATTGAACTGTCAACATTTAGTTCAATGGTGGCCTGGGGTGGTCTAGCGGTTAGGGCTGCTGCCTTCCACGCCCACATATAGGTCTACAGTGTCGGCGTGGGTTTGATTCCGGCCCATGCCCTTCTGGCACAAAAAACTGGTCCTGTGTGGCTCAGTTGGTAGAGCATGGCGATTGCAATGCCAACGGCTCAGACACGAGAGGAATGTGGCAGGGTCTACAGTCAATCACGGACTACAAAAAGAAAACCAGCCCCGTCGCGGACCCCGATGTCTTGGTCCCAGACAAACTAAACAACTTCTTCTCTCGCTTTGAGGACAATACAGTGCCACCGACACGGCGCGCTACCAAAACCTGCGGACTCTCCTTCACCGCAGCCAACGCGAGTAAAACATTTAAACGCGTTAACCCTCGCAAGGCTGCCGGCCCAGGCGGCATTACTATCCGCGTCCTCAGAGCATGCGCAGACCAGCTGGCTGGTGTTTTTACGGACATATTCAATCAATAACTATCCCAGTCTGCTGTTCCCACATGCTTCAAGAGGGCCACCATTGTTCCTGTTCCCAAGAAAGCTAAGGTAACTGAGCTAAACGACTATCGCCACGTAGCACTCACTTCTGTCATCATGAAGTGCTTTGAGAGACGAGTCAAGCATCGTATCACCTCCACCCTACCTGACACCCTAGACACACTACAATTTGCTCACCGTCTAAATAGGTCCACAGACGACACAATCGCAATCACACTGCACACTGCCCTAACCTATCTGGACAAGAGGAATATCTACAGTGGGGAGAACAAGTATTTGACGAAACACACAGCCAGGGCAACTAAGGAGTGGCTCCGTAAGAAGCATCTCAAGGTCCTGGAGTGGCCTAGCCAGTCTCCAGACCTGAACCCAATAGAAAATCTTTGGAGAGAGCTGAAAGTCTGTATTGCCCAGCGACAACCCCGAAACCTGAAGGATCTGGAGAATGTCTGTATGGAGGAGTGGGCCAAAATCCCTGCTGCAGTGTGTGCAAACCTGGTCAAGAACTACAGGAAATGTATGATCTCTGTAATTGCAAACAAAGGTTTCTGTACCAAATATTAAGTTCTGCTTTTCTGATGTATCAAATACTTATGTCATGCAATAAAATGCAAATTAATTACTTAAAAATCATACAATATGATTTTCTGGATTTTTGTTTTAGATTCCGTCTCTCACAGTTGAAGTGTACCTATGATAAAAAATTACAGATCTCTACATGCTTTGTAAGTAGGGAAACCTGCAAAATTGGCAGTGCATCAAATACTTGTTCTCCCCACTGTATGTAAGAATGCTGTTCATCGACAACAGCTCAGCATTTAACACCATAGTACCCTCCAAACTTGTCATTAAGCTCGAGACCCTGGGTCTCGACCCTGCCCTGTGCAACTGGGTCCTGGACTTTCTGACGGGCCGCCCCCAGGTGGTGAGGGTAGGAAACAACATCTCCACCCCGCTGATCCTCAACACTGGGGCCCCACAAGGGTGTGTTCTCAGCCCTCTCCTGTACTCCCTGTTCAACCATGACTGCGTGGCCATGCACGCCTCCAGCTCAATCATCAAGTTTGCAGACGACACTACAGTGGTAGGCTTGATTACCAACAACGACGAGACGGCCTACAGGGAGGAGGTGAGTGCCCTCGGAGTGTGGTGTCAGGAAAACAACCTCACACTCAACATCAACAAAACAATGGAGATGATCGTGGACTTCAGGAAACAGCAGAGGGAGCACCCCCCTATCCAAATCGACTTTTGAAAATTCAATTTCAGGCAACCCTGTAGGGTACAGCTCAGTAATCACGCACCGACGCTGATGCCTTTTGGATGTCTTTTTTTGTTGCAGTCTTGACAGGCCTTGATTTCCACATCCACGGACATTGGTTTTTGATCCGAACCAAATCTGAACCAATCATACATGTGTATGTTTGGTCCAGATTTTGTCCGGTCTGGACCAGCCTTGATTTTGCCCAAACATAGACGTCTATAAATTACTTATTTTCAACTTTCATTCAGAACCCAAAATGTGCCTGATTTTTACATCAGGAAAATACATACAATACACTATTCTAGTTTTGTAGGGGTGACTTTTTTTGGTCTCACCTAGGGCGGCAGAATGGCAAGGACCGGCCCTGCTCCTAACCTTTCGATATCAGGGCGGACACTAACCACACGGCCACTGAGTTGGTTATGGATATTGTGTACTGTACAGACCCTGGATTCCAAATACACAGTGCACACGTAATACTGAGGAAAATAAAGGGATGACATACAGGGTGGGTATATTTAATAAAGTTAGGATTAGAGTACATAGACGTTGTGTACTGTACTCTAATCCCAACCATATTAAATACACCCACCCTGTATGACAGTCCCCTTTATTTTTTATAGACAAGGATCTAATATTGTCTTGGGGAATGTCTTAAATGCAATGTTTGTGTTTTAAAGGCAAAGTTTATTTTTCATTTGATACAGCAACAGTATGTATACAAGATCATTTCACGTAAAATATGTTAACTCATCCCCTCTCCTCGCCTCCGCTAATCTCCTCCCCTCATCTCCTCTATTCCTCTCACCCCACCACCCTCTCCCTGTAGAACCTGGCAGAGATCCAGACCTACGTGAACATCCTGCATCAGATCAACCAGACAATAACCCTGGTGCCCAACGTGGCCGTGGGCATCTCTGAGGTAAGGTCACCAGGCATCTTTCTGTGTCCAGGGGAACCAGCTGAGTCAGACCAGGGGTGTCAGACCCCCTATGTGAGCTGAAAGTGTCTTTGACTGGAAAATGTGTTGTGATGTGTTCCAATGTGTTAATGTGTACTGACATTTCTGTGAAGTGTGACTGCCTTTTATAATATGCTTCTGTTTATTATTATGACAGTTAATCCCAGCTCTGTGTGTCATGTTGTCCCTTTATAGAAAGTATGTTGATGCTGTCAGTCTGTAAGCTGTTTGCTTGTCTGTCTATGAAGTTGCAAGTAAAGCACTGTAATATAATGTACACCGAGTATACAAAACATGCTCTTTCCATGACAGACTGACCAGGTGAATCCAGGTGAAAGCTATGATCCCTTATTGATGTCACTTGTTAAATCCACATTAATCAGTGTAGATAAAGGGCAGGAGACAGCTTAAAGATGTATTTTTAAGCCTAGAGACAATTGCAACTCAATATTAGGAAGTTCCTAATGTTTGGTATACTCAATGTACATGTTGAATGCCTGTCTAGTTGTTCAGTGTGTATTATAACTGCCCTGTGGTCCCTTTGTGTGATCTCTATGTGTTATAACTGGCCTGTGGTCCCTTTGTGTGATCGCTATGTGTTATAACTGGTCTGTGGTCCCTTTGTGTGATCTCTATGTGTTATAACTGGCCTGTGGTCCCTTTGTGTGATCTCTATGTGTTATAACTGGCCTGTGGTCCCTTTGTGTGATCTCTATGTGTTATAACTGGCCTGTGGTCCCTTTGTGTGATCGCTATGTGTTATAACTGGCCTGTGGTCCCTTTGTGTGATCGCTATGTGTTATAACTGGCCTGTGGTCCCTTTGTGTGATCTCTATGTGTTATAACTGGCCTGTCTTGTCTCTGTGTGATCATTGTGTATTATAACTGTCTCTGTGTGAAGGAGCAGGAAAAGCAGCTGGCCCAGAGGAGAGTTCCAGCCCTGCAAAGCCAGCTGGAGGAGTACAAGAGCGCCCTCTGCCAGCTCCAGGCACAGAAGCTGCATCTGCAGACCGAGGTAGGTTCCTTTCTCCATTACTATGATAACTTAGCGAACATCTCATGCTCAAGTGTTTGAAAGTGTCACATTCCAAATCAACCCCTAGGCCCTACTCCCTATGCATATTAGTGAGGAAGGGAAATGAGGTAGCCACTTGACTTGAGGTAGACAGTTTACATGTACCCATGGAGGACAGTACATAAATTGGTTGTAGTTGCACAGGGGCACCAGTAGGTGCCAGTCATCACCTTTAGATTAGTGAGTAAAGATGATACAAGCAACAGAGAAGCGGGAAAATACAGGTGTATCTCTTAGAAAAATACTAGTAACAACTAAAAGACATAGAAGGATGATAAAACAACTCTCAATGTCTACCTCAAACTGATCCATAAGTCCATGTGTATTTTCTCCAAAAGTTGTGAATCTATTGAATAATTTCTTAAATAAGCATCCCTTCATTTTAGTTTTGTTTTGTCCCTACCTCTGCTTTCTTCCCAAATTATGCTTTTCACTTTGTTCATTTTCTGTAGCCTGTACCTCATGACTGTTTTTGTTTCCTAGCAAAATGTTTTCAAATGGCATTCTATAACTCAGACTTTTTAAAATTGTGTGACTATAATTGCAAGAAATCTGAATATTTTAATGAAATAATTATCATATATTTCTCTAAAAACTCTAAAGGCTCAATATTCAATCGGAGACAGGTTGCCATGAAGAAGGTTGAATACGTACGTGGGTTGAACACCAGTGTAGTACTACAGTTGTCACCACAACATCCTCAGAGAGTACAGTAGTCATGATGTTCTGATTTATTCTGTCTTTTTATAGTCAGACAGCTGGCACATTAGCATAGTTCGATGACCAAGCAGGAATGACAACGATCGCTTAAATAATCAGATGGGCAAAAAATTCAGTTGAACTTTTCTATTTGACATCTATTCTGTTTTTTATTTTATTTTTAATAAGCAGTGTACAGTAGCATACCATATGATAAAATGTTTCCCACATCTATATTGAAATGATAATCAGATTTATCTCTCTCTCTCTCTCTCTCTCTCTCTCTCTGTGTCAGACGTCAGTGATGGAGAATTCCATCAAGAGCACCCAGGAGAGCTATGACGATGAGATCCAGCTGTACAACGAGCAAATTGAGTCTCTGAGGAAGGACATTGAGGAGGCCGAGAGGTCCCTGGAGAAATACACCAACGAGTGCCGCCACCTGGCCATGTACCAGATCTCCCTGGAGAATGAGCTGGAGAGGTACAAGAGGATCATTGAGAATGAGGACAACAGGTAATTACTAACCACAACACACAGTGACCAGTGTCCTGCTACTGGATATTAGGAAGCACTTCAATGTGTTAACTCTGCGAAATGTCAGCCACATGGTGGCAGTGTTGGATATTATATTTGTGTGTTTTCCACCTCAGATTTCTTCAATCATGGTTGAATATCTCTTCAGGAGGGTTATTTATTTTTGATGTAATATTTAATCCCCTTTAATATGGCCTAATCCTTCTTTTGTTTACTTTATCAATACATCTTTTCTTTACAGCCTCACAATACAAAAATGGAAAAGTAATTAGAAAAAGGACAAAGGAATTTTCCTATTAGAATTACTAATATAATGTTTAGTACTAACACATACAAATACACTATCACATGCTGCTTCTGTGGTGGTGACCTAACTGATGTTTCTTCCTCATTCTCTTCCACAGGTTGAATTCAGCGATAATTGGGACTCCCATTACCTTGTTCACCACCAATTACCGCTTTACCCACACACCCACCGTGTCGAGCAGGGGCAGAGGTGAGGACATGCCACGTCTCATTCCACAGCTTCTTCACACTGATAGTCTCCATACATACAGAGCAGACACGTAACAACCCATCGTCATCATAGGCTATAACCACACTAGTTAGAGCCCTAATGAATACAGCCACACAGTGATGTGATTCCCACCCACTTAAAACAACAAACAATGGATCCTCCTGAGGTCTATACATGGATAATGGTGATCATGGTTAGGATGATCCAGGTTCCGCAGGATTCCTCTCCTTCGATAATGTGTTTTGAATTTTTAAAGTGTGTTTTGTCTTATATAAAGGTTCTATTCATGATCCAGGTTAGGATGATCCAGGTCCCGCGGAAGTCCTTTCCCCCTTCAATAATATTTGTAGAATGTTTAAAGTGTTTTGTCTCATATAACATGTTTATTTTGTTTATCTGCCAGACATCACCCAAGCCATCCAGGACATCAGCAGTGTCAAGCCTCGCCAGAAGAACCTGGCCAAGAAGGTCATGAAGAAGAAGGAGATCAGTCCCAAAGACGTGATGGACAGTGGCCAGGACGAAAGAGTCGTTGGAGCTGAACACATGGAGGATGAGAAGCGAGGGATGGCGGAGGAGGAGGACGAGGTGAATAGGGAGAAGCAGAGTTCGCTGTACACAGGTGTCCCTCCCCAGGACGTCCCAGACGGAGCTCAGATCAGCAAGGCCTTCGACACGCTCTGTAACATCGTCAGAGACCGCATGAGGAAGTATAAGAAGCCAGAGCCAATCGCTGACTTCTACACTAAGGGGCGCTATGTGCTGGTGACGGGTGATGGCAGCTACCCCCACCCCCATTTTTACACCTCCAGCCCCTCCGCTGGACACGTCTTTGTCACCATCTGCGACGGCATGGTCTCCCCTTATGACCCCTTCAGCCCATACACCCCCTCCCCTGACCCCCCTCATCCACAGCCCATGCCACCCCCTTGCCCCTGTATCCCCACCCCACCTTCCGACGGAGAGGGTGGCAAGGGTGACGATAAGGGCGGAAAAGGTGGTGGGAAGGGGAAATCTAGGGACGTAGATCCTACTCCCCCCCCACAGCCCAACCCTGCCCCAGCTCCAGGCCCTGACCCCAAAGACCCCAAATGCCCCAGCAATCCCTCCGGACCCAAGGGGGGTAAAGATGACAGTCGCCGCAGGGGCCTTCCTCCCATGCCCTCCCCCCGTGGCGCTAGCAGCATGCCCCCTGACTCCATGAGCTACGAGAAGGTGGAGATGGTGGAGTCAGTGGAAAAGTTCTCCAACGACCGCAAGACCAAGGGCTATGAGGAGACGGCCATGGTGGTGGAGACCATGATTGAGAAGACCAGCAAGAAGAAGCACTGAGTCTGAGGAGATTGACTTCGACCAAAAGAGCTGGACAGGCTCCTCACAAGTTCCACCTCACCTTATGCCAGCAAGAACAAACAATGAGACCAATATGAGTCTCTGCTAAAGACATTCTAAAAACACTGTTCAACCGTGAATGAGACCAACTGCTAAGAGCCAGTCCTCACATAGGAAACTGCTAAAGACTCCTTCCACATTCCTGATACTGCTCCTCTATTCACTCACGCTCTCTGGCTTTGTGTTCAGCAAGAGTTAGCTGGTTCCATAATGCTGCTGTTGTTGTTTCTACCTACGCCAATACCTTATGCCTTTACTGTCTGAAAACTCAAAGTACCAACATCGAAACAACAGCACAAGCCTCCTCGTCCCCCCCAAAATATAAAGTGAATAAAAACATGACTTTGATGTGTGAAAAAAATGGATTACATGCTACTGCCCTCATGGATGTTTGCCACCCTTCCAAATCAAACCTTGCCCCAAACCTCCACCCAAGACTTAATTTGTTCAATTGGATGCCATTGACCGCCCTCAACACAGTCTTGCTGTGTATAAAACTGCTTTAATAATAAACAATTATCAAGTTTCAAAAGCACAATGCTCTACTGTCTTTGTGTTTTCATGTTAAGGCCGCTTTTATGACACACTGTTGCTTTACAAACAAACGCCCCCAGTCCTTCTCGTCATCTCATGTAATTCCAAAAAAGATTAAACGATTCATATTATATTCTTTGAATAATAACAGCTGATGTTTCATATTTGTACTTTCTATGTACTGTATGCAATTTAAGCACTCTTTACCTACTTTATAAACATGATTGAAGGGTAGAGGCGATGGATGCCTAGTTTATATCTGATCACCCTGTTTGACTTAGATACTAGAGGAATATTAATTGCACCAAAGTGAGGACACTACACTAAGTAAGCTAGTGCAGTGTTTAGTAAACATCGGGACTCTCCCAGCCCAGAGTAAAAGGTGTTACATTGAACTCTGCAGCTACTGAAGGAAAGACAATGTTTCATTGAGGTGATCTGGAGGAGCAGACAGCGACTTCTGAACTCTGCATAATCCACTCTCCCTTAGAGGGACAGACAAGAGAGAGAAAAAGAGAACGAGAGAGAGTGTGTGTGTGTGTGTGCGTGTGACAGAGAGACAAAAGTAAGACAAAAAGGGGAGAGAAAGAGAAGCTAATAGTGTTTTATACTATATAGTCTCTTTACACAGTGTGTGATCTAAATGTCCCTGTGCTTTGTGCTCTCGAGTTAACAGATAAGGGCTTCCCATTACCGCATAGGCTTCAGTTAACTGGCAATGACCATTGTAAGGCAAAATGACTTACCTTAAAAAGTGGAATTGGAATACAGAGGCACGTACGCAGATTCTGACCTCTATCTCTCTGCTGGTCTTATTTCTCATCCTTATTCAAATGACAAAGGGACTGAAGACATGTCTGCTACCTGAATGTGCATTGCCGAGTGAGGCAAACCACTCAAGTGCTTTAACAAACAGCTGAATAGATTTATTATAGTATACCTTTTTAGGTGCACAGGTGTCAAAATTAATCACACGTTCCTTGTCTTGTTTATATAGAAACAGTTGCTTGTCACAAAAATATAAACAGAAAGAAGTATCACTGCTCTGATTGCAAGATATTCAACTTTAAGAATGACACAGAAAATCGTTTACAGTCACAAACTGTACAATAGTTGTTTTACCAGAGGTGGAGGGGCGGGGAAATGCAAGAACACCATATAGTGGATATATTCTGTTTATATACATTTTAGTAAAGTGTAAAAAACATAGACAGAAAGCAAGATGGGATGTTTTAGTTTTCTCTATAGAACAGATTAATTGAAGGTTACACTTTTATCATAATCGGATTACAAGAAACATCTATCGAAAGTGGAGGGCTAATATAAACACAGAAAAACAAAAAGCAGAGAAAAGGGAGGGAGGGGAGAGAAGGAGAGAAAGACAATGAGAGAGAGGAGAGAAAGGGAGGGAGGAGAGAAAGTGTGAGAGAGGGCAAGAGAGGGAGAGGAGAGAAAGTTATTTGGTGAGAGAAAGGGAAAGTGAGAGAAATATAGGAGAGATGAGAGAGGGGGAGTGAGAGAAAGATAGGAGAGATGAGAGAGGGGGAGTGAGAGAAAGATAGGAGAGATGAGAGAGGGGGAGTGAGAGAAAGATAGGAGAGATGAGAGAGGGGGAGTGAGAGTGAGAGAAAGAAATAGAGAGAGAGAGAGAGAGAGTGGCCCGGCATGCTGACCTGACCAGACGGTGTTTAGTTAGCTACGTCAGCTAGTTTTTACTCAGCAGGCTCTTCAGGCTCCTCTCCACCGCCTCATCCAGCTCTTCCTCCAACTCCTCCTTTTTGGACATGGCTAATTTGGACTGGTAGTCACGCACTATCTGGTCTATGTAAGGAGCACTTTGTGTTCCGTGCAGCATGAGGGTCCACTCCTTCAGGACCCCCCTCTGTGGCTCGTTTCCCTGGAAGCCCACCTCCAGGACCCAGGTCCCGCGGGGGTCCTCTCCCCAGGTTTGGGTAGTCATGAAGGGCCACTTGTCGAAGCCCACCTTGGCATCGTCGTCCCGGGGCCTGCGGCTTAGTAGGATGGACTTGGTGCCCATGGGGGAGGTCATGTTGATGTTGAGGTCACCACGGCGACTGCCATTGACGGTGATCACGGCCTGAACATGTTCCAGGTAGCGGACAAAGTTGTCCTTCCCCTGGCAGGAGTCAGTGGAGATGGCCAGGATCAGCTTGTCACCCGACTGGATCTTACTGCAGGGAGAGAGGGTTGGAGGAGAGAGGACAGAGAAGGATTAGGAAGGTGGAGGCAGAAGAAGAGTCAAGAGAGACCCAAAGGGAAATAAGAAAGTGATAAAAGTAGGACAATGATAAGGGACAACAGAAAGAGAGATGGAAAGAGGGATTAACAAGACTTGTGAAAGGGAGAAAGAAGACGAAAGTTCGGAAAGGGAGGGTCAGAGAATGAGAGAAACACCGGGAAATGGAGAAAGGAAAAACAGGACAGAAAGAAATAAAGAAGAAGATGGAGGTAGCAAGAAAAGAGCCTAATATAAAGATGTATTAAGGAAGAGAGAGGAGAGAGAGAGAGAAAAATAGTAACATTATCAGTATTCTGGTCAGCTCCTTGAGAAAGCTGGTGTCCCTGTATCTAATTCAATCTGAGATTTAGCCTGCGGGTGCAGAGTATTTACCATAGCCCAGTCTGTCTAGTTCTGTCTACGCCTCCGCCCTCATATATCCTGCTATTACCTGACCTACTTAGCATAGACCCAGTAGACCCTGATAGAGCACTGGTGGTGCCTCAAATCCTGCTCCCGCACGGCAACACAACAATGACAGAAACAACGCTTTCTTTGCCATTAAATTATTAGAATAAACCGAAGCGTGCAGGCTTTTTGGTTAGACTTAGACTAATATCTTACCTTCCTGCTACCACTATCTTAGTTGGCGATCATTATTAGAGATTGAGATTCACTTGATACATCAAAATAAAGCATTTTTACGTCATTTTTATGTAATTGTATGAACTTAAATACTATAGCTAGTACCTGAAATAACTCATGCATTTCAAAATGCTTTGAGGATGTTTGTCTCAAGGACACATCACTGTTTGTGCCCAAGACAATACCATTACCCTTGCCCAGAGAAACCGGCTGAAAAATACACCTAATATTCTAGCCCTTTTTGAATAAGCAAGAACTGTTATGAAAATGTTAATGACTAGTGTTGAATAATGAATGGAGGAGAATGAGAAAGTGTGTAGCACAGTAGAACTCCATGGAGACGCCCTGAGGCCAGCCACAGGCACTAGGACCACCCTAGAAAGAACAATACTAGGACAGCCTGTCTCCTATTGCCTACTATGTAGTTCTAACAGATATTAATAAATGGATGGATAAACAATCTAGGTCTATTTCAGAAATCTGCCAGTCATCTTCATGATATGTAATTCAGAATAATTTGTCATGTCATGCAAGCTCATGCCATTTATTCTTACTATGCTATGTAATGTTCAGGATTAAAAAGACTTCTGGTTTATTTTCCTTTCAAATATTGAACTTGCATACTACTTAATGTATTTCAAAATGGACTTAGATTAAACAAGAAAAGGACAGAATAACATTTACATAAACTAAATGTCACTCTTTTCAACATTTTTTTTCTCCATCTTGCCCAAAGAAACAGGCTCTACTACACAATCACGCCCACAGCATTTCACTGTTCATCTCTCCAGGATTACAAGGGCCTGCAGTAGCTAGCAAGCTAGCCAACGTTAGCTTGGGTGCTTGACTGCAGTTGTAAGGCCAGAACGCTCAAATCAACCCTACTCCTCGACCCGAACGTCCAGTGTGCACTCCGAGAGCGTAACGGTCTGAATTTACAAACTGACAATCTGACAACACTGAATTTATGAGTGCGCCATATTTCTATTCCATCCTAATGGAAACACAGAGGGTTTTTCATGGAATAGAAACACCATAATATTAATCAAATTAAGTAAGTACCAGTCAAAAGTTTGGACACACCTACTCATTCCAGGATTTTTCTATATTTTTACTATTTTCTACATTTTAGAATAATAGTGAAGACGTCACTACTATGAAATACCACCGGTCTCCCGCGTGCCCCGCACTCTGTAGTACAGACATGGCATGCTCTCCCTTATGTAAGGAATTAGGCACTTTCCCATGTTTACCACGTGTAACAGTAGTCCGTCCCCTCGCCCCGACCCGGGCACAAACCAGGGACCCTCTGCACACATCAACAACAGTCACCCACGAAGCATCGTTACCCATCGCTCCACAAAAGCCGCGGCCCTTGCAGAGCAAAGGCGAACCACTACTTCAAGGTCTCAAAGCGAGTGACGTCACCGATTGAAACGCTATTAGCGCGCACCACCGCTAACTAGCTAGCCATTTCACATCGGTTACACTCACCCCCCTTTCGACCTCCTCCTTTTCCGCAGCAACCAGTGATCCGGGTCAACAGCATCAATGTAACAGTTTAACTTTAGTTCGTCCCCTCGCCCCAACCCGGGCGCGAACCAGGGACCCTCTGCACACATCAACAACAGTCACCCACGAAGCATCGTTACCCAACGCTCCACAAAAGCCGCGGCCCTTGCAGAGCAAGGGGGACCACTACTTCAAGGTCTCAAAGCGAGTGACGTCACCAATTGAAACACTATTAGCGCGCACCCCCGCTAACTAGCTAGCGGTTTCACATCGGTTACACACAGTATGTATTGTAGACTGCACAGTAGCCTAATAAACAAATAAGCACATTTTGTTCATAAAATAATGATAAAAACAAAAAAAAATGTAATACAGATGTTGATTTAGTTATGGATCCATAACAAATTACTATGGGAATAAATATCACTTATTTACAGAAATAGTGGAACAAAGTTGTCTAATGAAGGAAAACAATTTAGAATCCTCCAATCCTGTAGCCTACTCCCGACCTTCACATTGTACAGCGCCATATTTTCCTAACGGAAACCCTGAGGGTTTCATTTTTCGTTTTTCTCTGAATAGACACACCATAATATTAATCAAATTAATTAAGCCAAATTTCTTAAAATCAATCCCATATACTATGTTATTACAAAAAAAAAAAAATGTATTCTCTGGTAACACCAATACGAAATACTATCAAATGCTTCTCAAAGATGCCCTCTGGTGGTCAAACTAGCAGGAACAGAAAATATGTCTAAAAATGAAATGACGTGCCACAGAATGCTGCGGCAACACGCAAGGTGTGCCGCAGTATGACACAACTTTTAAAGGAGGAACTATAGCAACCCAAAGTCATATTGGACCACCTAAGAATTATATTATCTTCCTTCCTATTCAACTCATGGCAGAGAGCTGGTGCAGGGAGATTGCCTTGTCCAGATTGAGGGTCCCATGCCAAAGCCTTAGGAGCAGGGATGTTCTGTTGCTATTCTCTGGTTCAGAGGCACACACAGGAACCCTGCTGACTCCCTGCTTTGTGGTGAGGCGGTGAGGGTGTTAAGAGCTCACTCGGGCAGGGATGGACCACTGGGTAGATAGAGAGATGGGGAAGCTGAGCTGAGGAGAGGACGATGGGGGTAAAGTGGACCTAATGGCATTATTAGCGTCAGGGGCCAAATCTCTGGCCCATTACAGCTCTCTCAGATTAGCACAGCACACAAGAGAGAAGGACAGAGAGATAGGGGGGGGGGGAGAGGGAGAAAGAGAAAGAGAGAAGGAGAAGGAGAGAGGTATGTTCTGGGAAGCACATTGGTAGAATAATATCCTGAGCAGAGAGGTGTGCTGAGGTCTGATGGTGAGGTGGTTAAATTAGTGGTAATTTAGTGGGTCAATGGGATTCAGTACAATACACTGTCATGTGGTTTCATTGAAAACCAGATGGAGTCTGTTACGGCTCTGACCTACAGTTAATGAGTTTTAACAGTGAATTAGCTGAGAGCTTTTCTTGTTTTCTGATAATTCATATGATAGATTATCAACAATACCTTCAAAACTGTTTTTCATAGATGTTATCATAGATAATAATAAATACATTATACGTGTAGATTCATACATGTTTTTTATTCCAATATACCTTTACAATAGAAATACAAATTAATTAAAAGTTCATGTTTAAGGCTACTATGTAATATGTAGATGCTTTGATGTAACTGTATCCTCTAGATCCATAACCCAGAATGCATTTCAGCCAGGTGGCCCAGCTGGGAAGTTAATGAGTCGAACTGTGAACCTCATTGGTGGCCCCTGTCCGCCACCAAAATGTCACCGGATCACATCACATCCTGAGACAGGAGGGATATTGCATTCTGCACTGATATGACAGTACCTATCGTTGAAAAGCAGAATGTGTGTATGTGTGTGTGTCTGTCTGTGCATGTGTGTGCACGAGTACATAATATGTGTTGCTCTGTGTGTGACGGGGCTCATGAATGTGTGCAGAAATCAATTTGTCACCAAAATGATTTTCCTGAACAGCAGGTGCAGCAATCTCATCAGATAATGTGTGAGAATAATGACTCCCTACGGTCATAAACCCCACCACTAGTGCTTCCCACACCTCATCACAACAACGTCACACTTCCTTGTTGTCTCCGTGCTGCTGTGCTGTTTGATGCGTCTTGGGTACCTGCAAACTTTTCGGTTTTTACTTTTAATAACCGTTTAATCCAAACTCTGCATTTAACACATTTACCAACTTTTAGTTTTTTCCTCGCTTCACTTTTTTCATTCTACTTTAGTACCTGGATACCAACAACCGATCCAGGCTACCAAGAGCTCAAATCATAAAACGCTCTCTATAGAACTATTTCCAACATGTGAGTGTGACTACAATTGTTGGCCAGGACATGCTGTAATTGTATGTTTTGTGTTCCCCACGACTACAGACACTGGGGACACGCCCAACACAGCTGTGAGAGGCTACACCAAACGCTACCGCGCAGCCGGACCGGTGCGTAGCAAGGAACAGCCGGCGACCTGCCACTGACAACCGACGTAGCATCACCTGGGGAAATGTTTGTTCCCTTTGATTGTCGCCGCTCAACAGTGAAAACTCCTTTGAATCTGCTGGGGACTCACATGCTATTAAGTGTATAATCTGCGACATGTTCGTAATTGTCACAGGGAAAATGTATTGAACTTGATGCAGCTAAAGAAAGGATTATTACTCTTCATGAAAAAATAAAACATTTGACCAAGCACCTTGAACTGAATAAGGATTCTATGAGACTATCGGCATCTTTAAATGCTTCCAATCAAAACATCCAAGAGGATCATAATGGGACCTTCCTAGACTATGATCAATTTCCGCCAATGCACCCCTCTACTAACCTGAACCAGAAAATGACTGCTCATTGTTCGACTCCAGGTGAGCGTAAATGGATGCGTGTCGAAACCAGAAAGAAGTAGAATAATCGTTCTCGGCATGCCTGCCTTCTTACCCTGCGTCCGGACTTAAGACTTTCAAATCGCTTAGAGCCCCTGTACCAGCTGTCTTCTGCCATGGACTTAGTTCCCTCCATGGCTGTGGCTGCCCCTCCAGCTACCTCTCAGTGTCCTAGTCAATCAATTGTCTGGGCACAGCCTGGTCCACCTTGGCCCCCCTCCGCTAGGTTGTGCTCTCTTGATGCCTTTGGCTGTTGTGGCCTGCACGCAGCTGGCGTCTCAGCAGCTCTCTTCTCAGGTGAGTTCTGTGGCTCTGGCCTCGCAATCTGCTTCGAGACACGGTAGATGCCGGATCATTCTGGCGATTGTGATAGGAGTTTGATGGTGAGGCATATATCTGTACCTGGGGCAAATACTTGGTGTTTTCTTGGGGCAAAAGTTGAGGATATCACCAGGTTGCTTCCCGAGGCTGTGCGTCATTCAGCTGGGGCTGATACTGTCATGGTTCATGTGGGGTTGAATGACATTATGAAGGACAGCTCAGAACAGCTGAAGATGGATTTAAAAGAACTGATTGGGCTACTCCTTGACACCAACAAGATGACGCCGATAGAGATGGTCCTTAGGAAACTGTGCAGCATTTTGTTTTTTCTATGTATTATTTCTTACATTGCTAGCCCAGAAAACCTTAAGTGTTATTACATACAGCCGGGAAGAACTATTGGATATCAGAGAAACATCAACTTTGCCAGCACAACCAGTACTACAACCATGAATACGACTTTCCCAAAGCGGATCCTTTGCCTGCACCTATCAGGGCATTAGAACTGATTCCATAAGCCGACCCAAAACAACGCCGTCGGAGGAGGAGAGGGTGCCGGAACGGTCCTCTAGTGAGGCTTTGGATGCGCGCACACCACCCACAGCTTCCGAGTATATTACACGCTAATGTCCAGTCCCTAGTCAACAAAAGCAAGAGTTGCTTTCCAAAGACATATCTGAGATTGTAACATACTCTGTTTCACGGAGACATGGCTAGCTGGGAACATGCTGTCAGAGTTCGTACAGCCAATGGGATTTGCAGTTCATCACGCCAACAGGAACAAACATCTCTCTGGTAAGAAGAAGGGCGGGGGTGTATGTTTCATGATTAACGACTCATGGTGTAATTGTAGCAAAATAGAAGAACTCAAGTCCTTTTGTATACCTGACCTAGAATTCCTCACAATCAAATGCCGACCGTATTATCTCCCAAGAGAACTCTCCTCGGTTATCGTCACAGCCGTGTATTTCCCCACACAAGCGGATGCCAAGACGGCCATCAAGTAACTTCACTGGACTTTATACAAACTGGAAACCATATATCCTGAGGCTGCATTTATTGTAGATAGGGATTTTAACAAAGCTAATCTGAGAACAAGGCTACCTAAATTCTATCAGCATATTGATTGCAGTACACGAGCGAGTAACACACTCGACCACTGCTACTCCAAATTCCGCGATGCATACAAGTCCCTCACCCACCCTCCTTTTGGCAAATCTGACCATGACTCCATCTTGTTGCTCCCCTCCTATAGGCAGAAACTAAAACAGGAAGCGCCCGTATTTAGGTATATCCAATGCTGGTCTGACCAATCGGATTCCACCCTTCAAGATTGCATTGATCACGTGGACTGGGATATGTTCCAGGTAGCCTCAGGCAATAACATAGACATATACGCTGACTCAGTGAGCGAGTTTATAAGGAAGTGTATAGGAGGTGTTGTACACACTGTGACTAATAAAACCTTCCCTAACTAGAAAATGTGGATTGATGGCAGCATTTGCGCAAAACTGAAAGCACGTACCACTGCATTTAATCATGACAAGGCGACTGGAAACATGAACGAATACAAACAGTGTAGTTATTCCCTCCGGAAGGCAATCAAACAAGGAAAGCGTCAGTATAGAGACAAAGTGGAGTCGCAATTCAACGGCTCTAACATGAGAAGTATGTGGCAGGGTCTACAGACAATCATGGATTACAAAAAGAAAATCAGCCCCGTTGCGGACATCGACGTCTTGCTCCCATACAAATTAAGCAACTTCTTTGCGCGTTTTGAGGACAATACAGTGCCACCGACACGGCCCGCTACCAAAGACTGTGGGCTCTCCTCTGTGGCCGACATGAGTAAAACACTTAAACGTGTTAACCCCGCAAGGCTGTCGGCTCAGACGGCATCCCTAGCGTCCTCAGAGCATGCACAGACCCTGTTCCCAAGAAAGCAAAGGTAACTGAACTAAATGACTATTGCCCCGTAGAACTCACTTCTGTCATCATGAAGTGCTTTGAGAGACTAGTCAAGGATCATATCACCTCCAACCTACCTGTCACCCTAGACCCACTCCAATTTGCTTACCGCCCCAATAGGTCCACAGACGACGCAATCGCCATCACACTGCACACTGCCCTATCCCATTTGGACAAGAGGAATACCTATGTAAGAATGCTGTTCATAGACTACAGCTCAGCATTCAACACCATAGTCCCCTCCAAACTCATCATTAAGCTTGAGACCCTGGGTCTCGACCCCGCCCTGTGCAACAGGGTCCTGGACTTCCGGACGGGCCGCCCCCAGGTGGTGAATGTAGGAAACAACATCTCCACTCCGCTGATCCTCAACACTGGGGCCCCACAAGGGTGCGTTCTCAGCCCTCTCCTGTACTCCCTGTTCACCCACGACTGCATGGCCATTTACGCCTCCAACTCAATCATCAAGTTTGCACATGACACTACAGTGGTAGGCTTGATTACCAACAATAACGAGACAGCCTACAGGAAGGAGTTGAGGGCCCTCGGAGTGTGGTAACAGGAAAAGAACCTCTCACTCAATGTCAGCAAAACAAAAGAGATGATCGTGGACTTCAGGAAACAGCAAAGGGAGCACCCCCCTATCCACATTGACGGGACAGCAGTGGAGAAGGTGGAACGTTTTAAGTTCCTCTGTGTAAATATCACCGGCAAACTGAAATGGTCCACGCACACAGACAGTGTGGTGAAGAAGGCACATCAGCTTCTATCTCAAGGCCATCAGATTGTTAAACAGCCACCACTAGCACAGAGAGGTGGCTGCCTACCTACAGACTTGATATCATCGGCCACTTTAATAAATAAATACATATCTCGCATTACTCATCTCATATTTATATACTGTATCCTTCATTATCTATTCTTTACTATCTATTGCATCTTAGCCGCTCTGTCACTGCTCATCCAAATATTTTATACTTATATATTCTCATCCCATTCCTTTACTAGATTGTGTGTATTAGGTTCAAATCAAATCAAATCAAATTTTATTTGTCACATACACATGGTTAGCAGATGTTAATGCGAGTGTAGCGAAATGCTTGTGCTTCTAGTTCCGACAATGCAGTAATAACCAACGAGTAATCTAACCTAACAATTCCCATTGTGGAATTTGTTAGATATTAGGTTTTGTTGAAGAATTTTTAGATATTACCTGTTAGGTACTGCTGCACTGTCGGAAAGAAAGCTTGTATTATAAGGAGGATGGGATCTACCCAGATCATTTGGGTTCCTGGATCTTTTCACAGCATTATAAGGCTGCGTTGAGACAATGACTTATCAATGACCCAAGTCCAGATAATTGAATCCCTACCATTGTGTCGCTGAGTTATCATAATGCTTCAGCAAATGTACATTATCCTAGGGACATTGGAAGACACAATGTAAGTAACCTAATTTATGTCCCTCTTACTGCCCTGAATGCCTCTGCTGATCCTACAGCTATTGTATGCAGTAATCATGTGCCTATGAACCAGAGTTATACTGTTAACACTGAGGTGGTGTGCGCTAGCAGGAAGTCCACTGTGTGCAGCTCCCTCTGCACAAACATAAATAACCTGAGCATGTCTACCTCTGCTAAGCTTCCAAGTAAAGCAAGAAAAACTATCAAGAATCCCAGAAAAGTGTTACAAATAGCGCACATTAACATATGTAGCTTAAGAAACAAGGTTCATGAAATCAATAATTAGCTAGCAACAGATGACATTCATATTCTGACAATCTCTGAAACTCACTTAGATAATATATTTGATGATACAGTGGTAGCAATACATGTTTATAAGATCTACAGAAAGTATAGAAATGCCAAAGGTGGAGGTGTGGCTGTTTATATTCAGAACCACATTCCTGTAAAGCTTAGAGAGGATATCATGTTAAATACTGTTGAAGTAATATGGCTACAGGTTCACCTGCCTCACCTAAAGCCCATTCTGATGGGAAGCTGCTATAGACCATAAAGTGCTAACAGTCAGTATCTGGATAACATGTGTGAAATGATTGATAATGTATGTGATATTTTCTGAGTGATTTAAATATTGACTGGCTTTCATTAGGCTGTCCCCTCAAGAGAAAGTGTCAAACTGTAACTAGTGCTTGCAACCTGTTTCAGGTTATCAATCAACCTACCAGGGTAGTTGCAAACAGCACAGGAATGAAATCATCAACATGTATTGATCACATCTTTACTAATTCTGCAGAAATTTGTTTGAAAGTAGTATCCAAATCCATTTAATGTAGTGATCACAATATAGTAGTCATATCTATAGGAAAACCAACGTTCCAAAGGCTGCACCTAATATAGTGTATAAGAGGTCATACAATACGTTTTGTAGTGATTGCTATGTTGTTGATGTAAATAATATTTGTTGGTCCGTGGTGTGTAATGAGGAGCAACCAGATGCTGCACTTGAAACATTTATGAAAATGCTTATCCCAGTTACTAATAAGCATGCACCCATGTCTGGCTGTACAACCGATTGGCAAACGTACTGCAAATTGAGAAATCATGTGAGTAAACTGAATAAAAAGAAGAATGAACTAAACTATGAAAGATAAATGATATAAGAAAGATAAATGACAAAGAATGTGTCAGGACCCGGTTACGAACTCGGGTCTCCGGTATGAGAAACAGTCACTTAGTAAGCTGAGCCACTGATAGTCGGCAGAACCCAGAAGAAGAGGCAGAAACAGCAGTACTTGAGACGGTGAATTTAATAAAGTAAAAAGGAAAAGATCTTCAGGAAAAAATATAAATCCACAACGTCAAAAGTAATTCCAAGAGAAAAAATGAAAATCCTCCAAGAAACAAGGAAAATCCACAAAGTGGTAAGAACAGCAGGGAAAAAACAAACCTCAAAAGAATAATAAAAAATAAACAAGAACAAAACCAGAGTACCTCAAGAAAGACCAACAGGAGAAACAAAAGTTCACAGCATGGCTGGGGCTGGGTGCTAACATTCAAACACAGAGCAAAGAACTGAGGAACACTAAAGGTTTAAATACATACAAGGGAAATGAGGCACAGGTGCAAATAATAACTGGAACAAGGGAAAAACAAAAGGGTCAAAAAAGCACAATGGGGGCATCTAGTGACCAAAACCTGAACAATCCTGGCCAAATCCTGACAGAATGATAGTAAAAAGCTTTGGAACAACTTAAATTACATTTTGGGCAAAAAGTCAATCTCTGTGCCACCATTAATTTAATCATATGGCTCATTCATCACAAAACCCACTGATATTGACGACTACTTTAATGATTTTTTCCTGAGCAAGATTAGCTAATAGCTAATTGACATGCCAGCAAAAAACACTGACACAACATATCCAAGTATATCTGACCAAATTATGAAAGACAAGCATTGTAATTTTAAAAGTAAGTGTGGAAGAAGTGAAACAATTATTGTTGTCTATCACCAATGAAAAGCCACCGGGGTCTGACATCTTGGATGGAAAATTACTGAAAATAATAGCGGACGATATTGCCATTGCTATTTGCTATATCTTCAATTTAAGTCTACTAGAAAGTGTGTGCTCTCAGGCCTGGAGGGAAGTAAAAGTTATTTCCATACCAAAGAATAGTAAAGCCCCCTTTACTGGCTCAAATAGCCGACCAATCAGCCTGTTACTAACCCTTAGTAAACTTTTGGAAAAAATATGATGTGTGTAAAATACTTGAATGCTGTACTGATTATGATGAGCTAATGCTAAGGTATTTGCCAGCTATTTGTGGTGCCATGTTTGTTGACATCATACAATGCATTCTGTTTGTCACGTAAGCGTTGTCAGACCAAAGATGTTATAACAAGGGATAGTTCACTTGACTGACTTATGGTGCTTTCAAGACAACTGTGAAATCGGTAAAATCATGACGTCAATGAACTTCAGGTCGAAAATTCGGAGCTTTAGAAAGTTAATGCCAAGTTGGATGACCATTTAAAACAATTTTTCCCAGTCGGAGCTCATTTTTTCCAGAGTTCCCAGTTGTACCTTTGGTACCTCAGGGTTGCCAGCTCAGACGTTTATTTTTATTTAGCGTATAAACTTATTGTGTTTGCCCCCCATTTATTGATAAATCCTACATCATAGTAATATTTCCTGCATCATATCCCCCCACGATATCTTCCCCCATTTCTACCCTCCAAGGACTTGAAACCCTCTCACCAAATTAAATTAACCCCCCCATAAACCGCTCTAAAATGGTTTCATTCCTGTTTTGTTTCGCGCTACGGTTAGGCTAGGCAGTACGCTTGTATTTGATGTGATGATCTGTGAGGTGAAAACATTTGAATGCTTTGTGATTTTAGAACAAGTACATCGACGATTTGTAATATGCTGAAAAGAGGCTAAACTAAATTCATATTTTTCAGGCAATGAGCGCAGCCGTCTTTGACTTTGTTTATTTGTGTCTTATAGTGAATGGAATTCTGAGATTAGGGAGTTTTTGCTTGTCAAACGTAAACAAACATGGCTGCCATCATAAAGAATTTAGCTGCTGTTAGCTTAGCTGACACATATTTATTTTCTATACAACATTATATTAGTATCTTGTGCTCACCAGAGATGTAGTACATTGTAAACTAGTCTAGCTGTTAGGTCGCTAACTTATGTTTCGTTTTTTTGTCAGTGCAACCTGTTATTTAGACTGGTTTATCTTCTTCTTAATAGGGGGCGCCATTTCCACTTTGGGAAGAAATAGTGCCCAAATTAAATGGCCTCGTACTCTGTTCTAGATCATATGATATGCATATTATTATTACTATTGGATAGAAAACACTCTGAAGTTTCTAAAACTGTTTGAATTATATCTGTGAGTAAAACAGAACTCATTTGGCAGGCAAACTTCCAAACAGGAAGTGAAAATTCTGAAATGGGTCTCTGTGAAGGGCTGCTCCTATTCAATTGCCTTGTATTTATGGATATGTATGCACTTCATACGCCTTCCACTAGATGTCAACAGGCAGTAGAACGTTGAATGAGGTGTCTAGCCTGATGTGGGACCGAATGAGAGCTTTTGGAGTGACAGGTCAGCCATATTGGCAGTATTTTGCTGCGCACCTGGGTGCACCATATAGTTTTCTGCAATGCGTTAGGTAGACACGAAGAAATGCTCCGTCTGGGACGTTATTGGATACATATGAGGAAAAACATCCTAAAGATGGATTTTCAACTGAGTTTGACCAGTTTATTCGACTTTTATTATGACTTTTGGAATTTTTCGTTCCATGCGTCAAACTTTCATGGACACGTGAGCCCCACTATGCTAGCCAAAGTTGCTAATTCGACAGAAGAAATGGACATTCTAAAACAAAACAACGATTTATTGTGGAACTAGGACTCCTGGCACTGCATTCTGATGAAAGTTCATCAAAGGTAAGAGAATATTTATGACGTTATTTCGTATTTTTGTTGAATAGGTTGACTCCAACATGGCGGAGAATGGCTGAGCGCTGTCTCAGATTATTGTATGCTGTGCTTTTTACTAAAGTTATTTTTTTTTAAATCTAATACAGCGGTTGCATTAAGAACCAGTGTATCTTTAATTATATGTCCAACATGTATTTTTCAGCAAAGTTTATGATGAGTTTTTCTGTTAGATTACGTGACTCTCCAAAATTTCTCCGGACAATTTGGAGCATTTTTTGATAGCTACAGGATTTGTAGCTATCAATATGCACATTTTCGAACAAAACATAAATGTATTGTATAACATGATGTTATAAGACTGTCATCTGATGAAGTTGTTCAAAGGTTAGTGATTAATTTTATCTCTATTTGTGGGTTTTGTGAAAGCTATCTTTGCGGTGAAAAAATGGCATTGTGTTTTGGGCTATTTTGGTGAGCTAACATAAATATATGTTGTGTTTTCGCTGTAAAACATTTAAAAAATCAGACATGTTGGCTGGATTCACAAGATGCTTATCTTTCATTTGCTGTACAACATGTATTTTTCATAAAAGTTTTATGATGAGTATTTCTGTATTTCACGTTGCTCTCTGTAATTATTCTGGCTGTTTTGGTGCCATTTGTGACTATGGCTGCAATGTAAAACCAGGATTTATAGCTATAAATATGCACATTTTCGAACAAAACATAAATGTATTGTATAACATGATGTCATAAGACTGTCATCTGATGAAGTTGTTCAAAGGTTAGTGATTCATTTTATCTCTATTTGTGGGTTTTGTGAAAGCTATTTTTTTCTCTGTGAAAAAATGGCGTTGTGTGTTGCGCTATTGTGATGAGCTAACATAAATATATGTTGTGTTTTCGCTGTAAAACATTTTAAAAAATCGGACATGTTGGCTGGATTCACAAGATGTTTATCTTTCATTTGCTGTATTGGACTTGTGATTTCATGAAATTATATTATATGATATTCCCTGTGGCGCTAGGCTAGGCTATGCTAGTCAGCGTTTCTGATGAGGAGGATCCCGGATCCGGCAGGGTGATTAAGTAGGTTATGGAATGAGTTTGGCTGTGGATGTCTTCTGTGTAATGCTTGGATAATGAAGTTCGCATTTATCTTTTACAATTAAAGGTCAAATTGAGGAATAAAGTTTAAGACCTTTATTTTCCATCAGTACAAAAAAATATTTAGATGCTGTTCAGACAACAATGGTGTTTAGACGCATTCTTAACAGCACTATCAACAAGGCAGGTCCTACAGGTCCTAGTTTTGTCGCACCTGGACTACTGTTCAGTCGTGTGGTCAGTTGCCACAAAGAGGGACTTAGGAAAATTGCAATTGGCTCAGAACAGGGCAGCACGGCTGGCCCTTGGAGGTACACAGAGAGCTAACATTAATAATATGCATTAATAATATGTCAATATCATCCTGGCTCAAAGTGGATAGAATCCATCACTACTTACTTGTATTTGTGAGAGGTATTGACATGTTGAATGCACCGAGCTGTCTGTTTGAACTACTGGCACAGAGCTCGGACACCCATGCATACCCCACAAGACATGCCACCAGAGGTCTCTTCACAGTCCCCAAGTCCCCAGAACAGACTATGGGAGGTGCACAGTAACTTCATAGATCCATGACTACATGGAACTCTATTCCACATCAAGTAACAGTAAAATTAGATTAAAATAAACAGATACAAATACACCTTATGGAACAGCGGGGACTGTGAAGCAAAACAAACACACTATAACATACGCACTATACACACACATACACATGGATTTTGTGTTTTAGATATGTGTTAGTAGAGTAGGGGCCTGAGGGCACACACTTAATATGTTGTGAAATTTGTTGAAATGTTTTTGAAATTATATAACTTCGTTAATTTTGGCAGCAGCTAATGGGGATCCATAATAAATACAAATACAAATACACAGAGGAGAGGAGAATAGAGGAGAGAAGAGGCTTCTGAAATGAGACACCAGGCGAGATTATAAAACCCAAACCCAGCTGAGCCGAGGCCACTACAACAGCAGGACTGATATTCAGAAGTTCTGACCCAGGTAGCCGGACCAAAACGCACACAGCAGTCAGTGATGTTAAGTAGTGGTGTGTGTGTGTGTGTCTGTGTGCGTGCGTGCGTGCATGCATCTGTGTGTGTGATGTGATACATTCTCCATTATCAGAGGGGCTATCCAGTCCTGATGCTTTGTATTATAATTCATTCACTGTCACAATGGGGACTGCTGCACTTTGATGTAGCACTGGTACTAGATGGAGTCCTGATTGTACTGCGCTGCAGTGCTGATTCAGAGGGGTTGGGTTAAATGTGGAAGACACATTTCAGTTGAATGCATTCAGTTGTACAACTGACTAGGTACCCCCCTTTCCTCTTACCTCATATCAGCCCAAAATAACGTTCTGATCAAAGACCCTCTGCATTTCAAACGATGGCCATGCCACTGTATTTGACTCAAACAACTCACGTATGAGCAGAGCACATTCCACCCACATGTCTATTCACTAGAGGTGTGTGTGTTTGGATGCGTGTGTGAGGGCAGACTCTCTTTGTGTTATCTCTCTGTGCTTATTTAACAAAAGACTTCACTATGCAAGTATCATTTCGGATGCATACGTAAATTCAGTCTGGCCATATCTGTTGAGCACTCGTCTGAGTGTGCCAGAGCGCAGAATAACTGATGCATTTATAAGCGCACAACACCCGTTGAATATGGCCGGTGTCGGTAAACGTCCGCAAAAAACGTAATGAAATTGTTGCCAGCAGCACAGTTACAGCCACCAATGCTCTGGATAACATGAAAACTGCCTAACTAGCTCTGCTAGTGCGAGTAAAATGGTCAGTGGGGTGTTCTCTCAACTGCAGTGTCTAATTTACAGTAGCTATTACAGCAAAAAAATACCATGCAATTGTTTGAGGATAGTGCACAACAACAAACCACTTTTATCAAGGCAACTGGTTTGATACATTCACCTCTGACAGTACATTCAGTAATATTGCTCTGATTTGTCATCCTGACATTATGACCAGACCGAACACGTCGCGTGTGCGAGCGTTGCAAAATAAATATAGAAATCCATGTTATTCAATTATTGCATGCACACTGCTCGCGTACGCCAACGAGCGTCTGCGACGCCAAGGGCTAAAATAGCACTCCTTTCTATTTCTGACGCAGATCGCGCTGCAAGTCCTGCCTCTCCCATCTCCTCATTGGTTTATAGAAGCAGGTACCCACTTGCCATCTCCTCATTGGTTATACCCACGTGGGTGATTGAAAGACGAACTTTGTTGCCGGTTGTCGTGGTAATACAATGAAAGTTTAGATGCGATCCCCATATAAGTTCAAAGATGAAAAAGCCTGGAAGGAGGAGAGATGACTAGAAACGATTCGGTTGGCCTTTTTATGTGTGGGTTAATTGTCGGAGTAGAGGTCATTGTGCAATTCAGGTAAAATAACAACTCAATGTTTATATCCCAGGACAAATTAGCTAGCAACAGCAAGCTAGCTAAATAGGACAAATTAACGTTAGCTAGCAAGTGCAAGCTAACTAGCTAAATTGCCATACATGTTTAATGCTTTTTGACCTGTCCCCAAATTAATGTCATTGGTTCAGAGTTTGTTTTGATATTTTAACCTGCGTGTCGTGATCACGTTTGGTGTGGGGGGGCAAAATACATTTATGCACGATAGCGCACGATGGCGAACGCGCAGAGCCGGTTTGGGTTCTGTGTGAGGTTCCCAGAGATACAATGTAGCGTAGTTTTGTTTAATAAAATCAATTTTTATACCGTAACACAATCCATGTTGTACAGAGCGTTTTGAATGAATTCTGACTCTTTCAACTTGCAACAAAACAATCTATGAACTCTAAATGGCTAAACTTTGTTTCACCCAGTCAAGTTTGGTTTCTGTGCAATCCTCAGACACTCTAGAAGGCAACCAAACTTTGATTCATCATTTTACATTACGTATTGGTTACACAACACGTCTATTAGCTCACGAAGGACAGCCATCATTACGCACCAATGAGACGGGTGGGGTTCACTTGATTGACAGTCTCTTGGTTCAATGACCACCTATAATTTTGAAACATAGCTAGCTAGATAGCCAATGAGCTGGGCTTTACATGAGTATGTGATGGCCCTTTGTAGGAGTAACGGCCATTGACTTATGGCTGCGCGCAATGCGATTCATTCAGTTTACATTGGGCAGCACTCGCTTTCTTCTACAAAGTTTTCTCAAAACTTAAAAAGTACAACATGGCTACTCAGAGTATAAACGCTGAATCGAACTTCAAGTATACACTTTTGGATGAGATTATTGTAGAAATTGACCGGGAGAGCGACATGAGGAGTCCTGTGCGCAAGAAAGATTGGAAGGAGAAGGTAACCTTACTTTTTTCGATCGGTAAGTAAAATACGTTTTTGCTTCTCGTGCTAATCCATTTTTTAAAAATGGTTTCATATTCATGTAAGATATTTGTATTTGATTTCTATATATGTTTATATAATATATAGACCTGAGGCATACAATATATTAGTATAGTCTATGCATCTTATTGCCTATTGATCCACATATTTCATTATAGTGATTGTGTTCCCCATACTCTATATAATATACATGTTTATAGATATGTGTTGTGTATTTGATGTATTGATGCAGTGCTCACCCCCCGCAAAAAAATAAATAAAGGTTAAATAAAATAAGTAACAGTAAACTTGTGTTCTAACAGATTTTTTCAATAGTGGTAGGGAGTAAGATGACTTGTGGGAGTCAACTTCCAACACCACATTCAAGTCCATCCCCCACTCATTCAAATGTAGGAACTGGCTTCTCCAGTCTGACCCCTCTGCTCTCTCTGGCTCCACACTCACCCCACCCGGCCATCTAGAGGTGTGAAGGTAAGTACCTTTTTTGTAGCGAAGCTAATGATCCATCATGTATTACATTTCTGGGAGTGTGTAAACTTAACTGTTTTATTACCATAGAATTTTTGTATGTTCTCTATAGTTATGTACTTGGGAATTTATCAGTTGACCAATTCGGCCACTTGGGTACATTTGGGCAAACTCATGAGGGACACCTGGGAGACTTGATACAAAATATTATGTAGAGCGCTCATTCTTGAATGTATCAGTCTGAAACTTTGCACACACACTGCCACCCTCTTGTGGACAACATCTAAAGTAGATTCCTAGGTCAATGTATGGCCTTTATTTTGCATTTCAAAGATGATGCAAAAAACAAACAAAAAACAAGTTTACCAGGTCTAATGTGCTATATACTCCTACATTAATTTCACATTTCCACAAACTTCAAAGTGTTTCCTTTCAAATAGTATCAAGAACATGCATATCCTTGCTTCAGCTCCTGAGCTACTGGCAGTTAGATTTCAGGCCTGCTGTGCAAAAGCAGCCTCCTCTACACTGGACTTAAAGGCTGTCATTACAGGAGCTTAGATACACACCTTATCTTCACACACACAACAGCGACTGACTCTGCCATGACTGGGCTCCTCTGAGACACACACACACACACACACACTCTGGTTGCCATTCTGCTGTGTTGCCATGGCCGTCCCAACTGTGGACCACAGATTAGGAAGGAAAATGAGAGGGGTGATATTCTATTGAAAGGTCAGCATAGGAAGACGTGGGCAGTCACACGCACACACACACACACACACACACACACACACACACACACACACACACACACACACACACACACACACACATACAAACACACACATAGAATCCACCTTCACACACACAGACAGCCATGATGTCCCTCCACGCCTGTTACTCGGTCTTATTGACAGGGTTGCTAGGGCAAGCTGTGCCAAGCGATGTGTTGGGGTCTAATTATAGTGTGTGTATGTGTGTGTGGGTGCTTGTGAGCCTCACGCAGGGAGACACTGGAGGACATAAGTCCAAAGCTCCGGAAACGGGCTGATGCAGAGGGTACAGTGAATGAGAAAGCGAGGGGGAGTGAGAGAGGGAGGTAGGGAGAGACCAAGGGCAGACACGCATTTGTAACAGGTAGGTATGGATCATATCACTGAGGCTATCACCCCACAGCACAGACCAGATAAACCCATTGTAATCAGCATCAAAGCACTTTGTAACACACAGGCCTATTCTACAGACAGATAGAGCTAACAATTTGGGTCTAACTGCAGACGAACCACACAGTCAGGTACTGAAGCAGACTTAGCTAAATACAAACAAACATATCAAAACAAACTAACATCTCAGTACTAATTCTAGTTAGTCTGAAGAGAACCCAGTCACTTACTGGACATCCTGCAATGATCCAGCCACGCAGTGAAAACGCTCAGGGACGGTCTTCCACTCCTTGGCCATCTTGACCATGCCGCCAGCGTCCAGCACACCGTAACCAAACAGGTGGTTGAACTCCAGGCCCACGCCGTTCCTCCGCCACTGGTGCACCTCGTCATGAAGCTGGTTCCTCTTTGAGGTCAGCACAGACAGGTGCTGCATGTCTCTCCATGTCAGGTTGGGGCTGTGGGGTGTGGAGGGGAGAGGGAGGGAGAGGAGAGTTATATGTGTGTACCAGGTGGACACAGGTGTCTGATCAGGCATTATGGTTATAATATACGCGTTCAACACTACAGTACTTCACAGACAGGGGCAGTAGATGATAACATGTTAATGAATCTATTCTATGCACCTTGAGTACCACCCATCCACAGCACAGCACAGTACAGGAAAGTATCAGATGGAGTGGAGCGGCAGGTAGCCTAGTGGTTAGCGTGCTGGACTATTTACCGAAAGGCTGCAAGATCGAATTCCCGAGCTGACAAGGTAAAAATCTGTCGTTCTGCCCCTTAACAAGGCGGATAACCCACTGTTCCTAGGCCGTCATTGAAAAAAATAATTTGTTCTTAATTGATTTGCCTAGTTAAATAAAGGTAAAATAAATCAAATCCAGCAAATCATGTGCTACATCTCCTTCTAGGTCACAAAGTAAGGGAAATGATCAACACATCCAATAGAAGAGACTGAATGGATTCTGGTGCATTTTGTCATAAAAGTGATGATTGGAATGAAGGTCTGATCTCTTGATACACTTTGATGATAACGCCTCAGATGTGTGCACATTAAAGGGTCTGCTTTGAGACGGCTGGCAGCACGTCTCTACTGCTTATCTCTACTGTGGAACAACAGTTTTATTCTGTGCTGACTCACTGAATCCTGACACCACACAGTCCAAGTGTGTTTGGCCAGTAAAAAGGGTCTCGGCACTCAATAACACACACCAGCTTTATACTTCTAGCCAGTGCTAGCATCCGCTGCCCCTGACACTAACATCATTATTGTGTGTTAAGCAAACAGCTTCTCTTTACACAGTCCTGGTCTGTGCCATTGGCTAATGGCATAGAGAACAAAAACACCAGCCCTTAATATGACAAAAAGGCTGTCTGAGTTAAAAGGATTGAAAACGATTGGGGACAGTGGGTGAAACCTGTCTAGAAACCCTTGCACTTGCATCTTGTACGTGAGATAGAATGTTCAGAATATACTACTTTTATATATTTTTTGGGTCTTCCGGGAGCAGCTGGAGCCTGGCCTAACTCTGGTCTGAGGCATGACTCCACTCTACATGCTCCCATAGTATCTAAAGTAACTATCAAGTCAAATCTATTATATTATTCAGATCAAATGTGCCATTTGACTTCATTAGCATATGTTTTACATTTTCGAGACCATAAGGACCAAATTAGGCTAAGTTTTCACATCGGCAGTGAATTCATGATGTATGAAATGAAAGACTTGTAAATGTTGCTGTTGCCACAGTGTAATCTTTGTTGAACATAATAAAACCCCAAAACAAAACGATGCATTATTAATTATGGATTTTATCATCGTCTAAATGGGCTGAGGTATTTGTCCGGTTCACTCGGCAACATCGTGACATACGCGTCCCGGCTGGCTATGCTGGGAGAACACTCCACCATCATCTTACATCACCAGCTAGCGCTGAGTCGCTCTGGTTCATGTATATGGGCCATTCGGTAATTTATAAAACATGAACGTGCACTTTGGGCCAAATCTACAATAGAAACCTTGTGTTTCAGCCATGTAACGAGGTATAAAGAACACACGCCGGGCCAAATATGATTTGTATCCCTGGCACGAACACAGAGACTTAGTAATAACTGGGCAAGACAACAAACAACTTTCCCTTTTATTCATGGGGTAGGTCTGTTGGCTTAATGGAAGCTTTGTTTAATAAATGATTCTGTGAAGAGGGAAGATATGAAGTGTTCTGGAGAGAAGGATAGAAACAAAGGGGGGAGAGTGGGAGAGAAAGACAGTGAAGGGAATAGGTCGTATGTAATGACACAGCCAAGGTTTCAGTCAGTGTGGAGCTGAAGTTATGAAACACATCTCGTCCATGTTAACAGAGTTAGAACAGCCATATTCTCCTCTGATTGTAAGACCTTCAGACACTGACCAGTAATGTGTGTGTGTGTGTGTGTGTGTGTGTGTGTACATACTTGGCCTCCAATGCCAAGGCAAACACTCCGGCTGCTTCAGGAGCTGCTGCTGATGTTCCAGAGTGGCGCAGGGTGCAGTTTCCATATAGGTCCGTGGTGGCCTGGTATAACACAACCATGGAAGACTGTAATCATATCAGTGGGATAACAACATCCAATGAGAGGAGTGGAGGGGAAAGTGGAGAAGAGAAGACTTCAAAAATGCAAATGATTCAGTAAACATGTGATTCATAATGTGTAATTTAATTACAGATAATCAGAGATTATATACAATTAGTCAGAGAGAGAGAGAAGCACACGAGGGAATTCCTGTCTCTCTCAACCGCCATTGGCTTCCTGGTGAAAGTCAAAATACCAAATACGGTTCTTATATTGGAGAGAGACATCTCTTGAAAATCAATACACTGAGAGGGGGATTTATTTGTCAGAATATTCTCTATGATTGAGTAGCCTTGACTGAACACATATTAATGAAATTGTATTTATATAGTGTTTTCTTAAAAAGTTGCCTACGAATTACAGAACAACAAAACAACAGAAGAACAAGCTACCGTGTGGCAAAGTGGCAAGAGAAAACTCAAAAGAGTGAGTGAAAGGGATTAGTATGACCAGAATGACTGTAGTATGACCATCAAAGTCAGATGGTCTTTTATCTCTAGATATCTCTCTCTCTATATATATATATATATATATATCATAGCATTTATCTAAGGCACAGATGATTCACACATTGTCTTGTGATAACTCTGCCCGTGACACAATTCCCCAGATAAATACTGAAATAACAACAAAGCAGACAGTTGTAGCCCATATGTCTCTGCTAATCATTGTCCCAATCCTCTACTCTGATGACAGATATGAAACAGTCACAGGGTTGTTGAGCAACTGGCTTGTCTTCTAGACCCACAGATCATTTCAGGGACAGAGTTTATTCTCGATATATCTTCTATGTATTCTAAAATGAACAATAACCTGAACAAATCCCAGACCACATACAATCTACAAATGGGGAACAATAGTAAAATGTACTGTGTCTAGTCTACATCTTCCTTATAGTAAAATCCTATTTTATACTTGTATGTCCTGTTTGACAGTAAGCAGAGATGAAAAGGGTTTAACAATCTCCCTCCTTCCAATCCTCTTTTCTATCTTCTTTTATTATCCATGAAAACTAGACCATGAGGAGACAATAATCAGGCACCACTAGATTGTGAGCTGTCTATCTCAGTGCCTGATACTTCGAGGACCCCAGATGTTCTTTGTTACACTGTGTTAGAAAGAGCGATGTATAACTGATCACACATCTGCCCCCTCAATCTCCACCTGATATTCAACACCCCCAGTGAAATCACAGGCTTATAACCTCCCCTGCCTCATCCCAGAGTTTTTCTTCTGCTGAATGGGCTGACATACATTGAAATAAGGAATAGATTGAGTGCCATGTTTCCATCTCTGGGGATTGTTCAAATGAAAGAATAGAACAATCCCTCAATCAATCACAGAGAAAGACTGCATACAACTAAGGACAGGTATTCAGTCTTCAGTGAATAGTTAATGTCTCGTAACGACACAGAACAATGGAAAGTTGTCTGAAAAGACCATATCATTATGCAACCTTGTCTTTGTAGGGTCGGATTCAAGGATAGAAATCGTATAAATCTGAGCACTCAGTGTACTCAATGTACTCAGACTGAGGATAACAATGAGATGAACTTGGTCAACCACACACACATGCTCTCTTTTTCTTTTTCTCTCTCTCTGTCTTTCACACTCTTTCTCACACACTCACCACGCCAGCTTCAGGGTTCCTCTTGCGCCCATTGCTGAAGGTGGATGCGAGGGTGGAGGAGCAGCTCTCGTCGTACAGAGCCGTACGACCATCGTTGATTGCTGAGTTGATGGAGATGGTCCACATGCTGGAGGCGTAACCGTCACAGTTACAGTCGTCATAGCTACCGCCGTCTCCAGATGCCCACACGTAGATACTGCCTTTCCCTCCTCGGCCCTACGAGACAACACATCAACTGACTTCAGGATGTGTGATAGTGGTAGAAACAGTGGTAGTGGTAGTGGAAGCAGTACATTAGCAGTAGTGCTGTAGTAGTAAAACTAGTTACATTATTTTACAATGTTCCAACAATTATCATACAAACTGCTAATAATGATGATTACAATCATGCTATCCTGAAAAAAGATATAAACGCAACATGCAACAATTTTGAACATTTTACTGAGTTACAATTCCTAGAAGGATATCAGTCAATAGAAATAAATAAATGAGTCCATAATCTATGGATTTCACATCGCTGGGCAGGGGTGCAGCCATGGGTGGGCCTGGGAGGACATAGGCCCACCCACTTGGGAGCCAGCACCAGCCAATCAGAATGAGTTTTTCTCAAAGGGCTTAATTACAGACAGAAATACTTCTCAGCCCCACGTGGCCTGTGGTTGTGAGGCCGGTTGGACGTACTGCCAAATTCTCTAAAACTGACATGGTAGAGAAATTAACATTAAATTATCTGTCAACAGCTCTGTTGGACATTCCTGCAGTCAGCATGACAATTGCACGCTCCCTCAAAACTGTGGCATTGGGTTGTGTGACAAAACTGCACATTTTAGAGTGACCTTTTATTGTCCCCAGCACAAGGTGCACCTGTGAAATGATCATGCTGTTTAATCAGCTTCTTAATATGCGACACCTGTCAGGTGGATGGATTATCTTGGCAAAGGAGAAATGCTCACTAACAGGGATGTAATACATTTGTGCACAACATTTGAGAGAAATAAGCTTTTTGTGCATATGGCAAACGTTTATATTTTTGTTCAGTATAATTAAACATTGCCTGACTATCCCTACACCTGCTACTATGACTATTACCACTGCTACTATTATCAAATAATACAGCAAAAAATTTGCAATTGCTTATTTGTTTATTTGGATCCCATTAGCTTTTAAACAAGCAGCAGCTACTCTTCCTGTTGTCCACAAAAATCACAATACATGACAAGTAACAAAACACTGATACACTGATAGACAAGAAAAGTCACACAAATTTTAAATAAAACAATATACAAACAATGAAACCAAAAAAAGTATACAAACAATACAACTAAATCATAGTGTGTGTGTTAGAGTGTGTTTGTGTGTGTGTGTGTCCCCTCACAGTCCCCTCCATTCCATGAGTTGTTTTTTAATCCGTTTTTTAAAGGTTATTTTGCTGTTTGCTTGAGTAATTGGAGATGGAAGGGGGTTCCATGCGATCATGGCTCTGCATAAAAATGTCAGTTGCTGTGAATTCATTTTGGACTTGGGGACTGTGACAAGACCCCTGGTGGCATGTCTTGTCATGTGCTGTATGTATGGGACTCTGGGCTGAATGTTATTTGATTATGCAGACAATCTGGAATTTTCATCACAGTATTATTTCTCATAAAAACTAAAAGAGAAGTTAATCTCTTGTCAACCCTCAACCAGAAAAGACTGACATGCATGTTGTTGATGTTAGTTCTGTATGTGCTGTGTGAATGAACATTTTATGTTTGTGCTTTCTAATAACCAATTCGACTGGGTTCATGCAAGTGACTGATTGATCGTGCATGGGAGGAATCCTCACTATCAGTACAAGTAATTTGGCAGTACGTCCAGAACATTGCTTTGAGAACGGAACGGGATATCTCAGTTTTAAGGTCTCAGCTTTGAGAGAAGAAGCCTCGTTAGGTATTGGTCGGTCACATGCATGATCCAAAAGTTAATGTTGAATGAATAATGAATAATGTAAATCATGCAAATATAACTTGTCTGTGTAAGCAGTTTATAAGAGAACTAATGGGACTGCCCCGGCGGAGCTCCCCACCAACGTGTAATATGGTGCATTAAGTTGGTTGGAACCTCTCCAGCTTGCTGTCAATAAAGAATGATTCATTTAATATTGACTTCAGGTGTCCCTGGTGGTCATTTCCACGACAGCAGTTAAGGGCAAGGTGTGCTGCTCTGTTTTGAGACAGTTGCAGCTTTGCTAGGTCTTTCTTTGCTGTACTTGACCATATTACCGGACAGTAATTCATTGTTTTTTTTTTCTTGCTTTGGTACTATTTTCACAAGTATGTGGTAAAATTTCACAACTCTTAGTACAAAACTCAAAACAGATCATCAAAGAGTCTGTTTTTTTCTAAACGTTAAGCACCTTTTCCATTGACTAAGTACAACACACAACATCATACAGTAACTTTTTCAGCAAACCTAATCAGAGTTTCATCTAGAAATAACTTTCATATAAAATAATTGCCTTCCACAATGCAACGCTCACAACACTTTTCATATGATTCTCTTCTCATTTGTTTAAATACATTTGACTGTCACTTAATCCAACTGTGCTTAATGGTTGGTTAATCACTTAACTGTTTGGTAAACCTATAGATTTTAAACTGGTGTGTCTACTATAAATGGAAATTGAGAACTACAGAAATAAAATGTGTGTTTGTAAAGTATAAACATCTAAATGACATGTATGATAGATGATTACCATACATAATGACTACTTGTTATTGCTAATTGATTTAACATTGTGCTAAGCACAATGGGTCATCATATAAAAGGGTGTGTGTGAACACTTGCAATGTCTTTCAACATGGAGCAGGATAGACAGCAAGAGGGAGGAAGAAATCAAAGAGATCGTGGACAAGAGGCCCGTCAGAGAGGTGGGCATGGGACCCATCAAACAGGTGGGCATGGGACCCATCAAACAGGTGGGCATGGGACCCATCAAAGAGGTCAACGAGGTGGGCATGGGCCCCATCAAAGAGTTGGGCATTGGACCCGTCAAAGAGGTGGACATCAGAGAGAGGGAGGCAGATGGCAGGGAACTGTTGTATCTAATGAAGTCCGGGCCATCGTCATTGACCATGTGGTTAACAAAAGCCTTACCACGTCAGAGGCTGCCAGATGAGTGCACCCCAATCTGAAAAGATTAACTGTAAATTCCATCATGAGAACATTTATCCAAGAAAACCGGAAAGTCTGCAGGATATGCACTATGCTTGACCATTACATTTACAGTAAATTACATATTGTAATGCATGTAAATTCCCAAAACATGTTACAGTATTCTTACAGTATGATCTATTGACAGTTTTACCCTCAGAATTGACAGAAGACCCCATGGTGGTGGCTGTGAGCTGACCAACCAGCAGGGGTGAGCAGTGGTGGAAATGGTAGGGGCCAGGAATGACATACAGCTGTCCAAAATAAAGCAGGCTACCTTTGCCAATGTGGCCTCCCTCAACCTACCAACAATTGCCCACCTTTTGAAGAGTCACCAGGTATCTATGAAACACATTTACCTGGTGCCTTTTGAGAGAAATAACGACCAGGTGAAACAACTGCGGGCCAAGTATGTTTAGGTAGATCATCACCGATCCTCCACCAAATTTCACAGTGGGTGCGAGACCTAGAGAGGCCTACAAGCCACAGTGTCTCGCACCCACTGTGAAATTTGGTGGAGGATCGGGGATGATCTGGGAGTGCTTCAGCAAGGCTGGAATGGGGGCAGATTTGTCTTTGTGAAGGACGAATGAATCAAGCCAAGGTTAAGTACAAGGTTGTCCTGGAAGAAAACTTGCTTCCTTCTGCTCTGACAATGTTCCCCAACTCTGATGAGTGGTTTTTTCCAGCAGGACAATGCTTCATGCAACACAGCCAGGGCAATCAAGGTGTGGATGGAGGACCACTAGATCAAGACCCTGTCATGGCCAACCCAATCTCCAGACCTGAACCCCATTGAAAACCTCTGGAATGTGATCAAGAGGAAGATGGATGGTCACAAGCCATCAAACAAAGCCGAGCTGCTTGATTTTTTGCACCAGGAGTGGTATAAAGTCACCCAACATCAATGTGAAAGACTGGTGGAGAGCATGCCAAGACGCATGAAAGTTGTGATTGAAAATCAGGGTTATTCCCCCAAATATTGATTTCTGAACTCTTCCTAAGTTAAAACATTAGTATGGTGTTGTTTTAAAATGAATATGAACTTATTTGATACAAATAAATGGTGCTAAACGTTTATTTTCATTCATTTAATTTCTTACATTTGATTACAGACAGCACACCTATGTTGCAATTCTATCTGAAAAATATATATAAAAATTGTCATGAATGATTGTAGAGGATGTCTTCACTGACCACACCTTTGATTACCCATTGTATAGATATTATGGAAATGATAGATTTTCTGTCAATTTTGTTGGGTAATGTAAGTGTATTGCCTAATGTGAAAATGGTCAAATGTACAGTACTGTAGGATATTACTTTCAACACTTCTAAGGGCAATTTGAAATGTGTACCTTGCATTGTTTGCTATTTGATTAACTGAAAACTAAATTGAAAATATATCATTGTTGCATTTAGATGATTAAGACAATTTTCTCATTACATTTCACAATAAATGCATATTTTGAATCAATGGTTGTGTAGTGAGAGATGTTTACAATCCAAATGAATGCACAATGACAGGTTTTGAATGAAAGACTGGCTGCGTTACAAGTATGACCAGTTTGAACTTTTGTACAAAGAGTTGTGAAAATATATCACATACTTGTGAAAATAGTACCAAAGCGATTTACAAAAAAACTAAGATGGGACAAGACCAGAGCCTGAACAACTATTTTTTTGATTTTTGTGTAAAAAAATTGGAATATCTTTTTATGACAGTATCGCTCCTCATCGTCACAACAACTTTGTCAATATCACTTGCCCATGATAATTGACCATCCAATGTTATACCTAGGAGTTTAGCTTCCTCAACTTGCTCAATGGTCACACACTTTATGTACAACTCCAGTTGAGCTTTAGATCTCAAGAGAATGTTTTGAACCAAATACAATGCTTTTAGTTTGAAATATATTTAAGACCAGTTTATTATTAATCACCCATTCTGACACTGACAGTATCTCCTTATTTTGAATTTCAGTGAGCTCACTGGCTTTGGGTGCTGACATGTAGAGTGTGGAATCATCCGCACACATAGTCATTCTAGCTTTGTGTAAGTCATTTGTAAAAATAGAGAAGAGTAATGGCCCAAGGAAAATGCCCTGAGGGACACCGCACTGTACATATGTGATGTTAGAGAAAGTTCCATTGAAAAATATTCTCTGGGTCCTATTGGATAAATAACTTTCCAACCATGTGATGGCAGGTGATGTAAAGCCATACCAAGTGAGTTTTTTAATAACAATTTATGATCAATAATATCAAAGGCTGCACTGAAATCTAACAGTACAGCTCCAACTATCATCTTATTTTGCATTTATTTTAAGCAATCATCAGTCATCTAAGTCAGTGCAGTACAAGTTGAGTGACCTTCTCTGTATGCATGCTGAACGTCAGTAGTTAACTTGTTCTGTGAAAATTGCTTTGTATTTGGCCAAACACAATCCTCTTCAGTTTACTAAGAACTGACAGCAAACTGATTGGGTGGCTTTTAGAACCAGCAAAGGGTGCTTTCCTATTTTTAGGCAGTGGATTTACTTTAGCTTCCTTACACGCCTGTGGACACACACACTCCTTTAGGCTTCAGTTAAATAAATAGCAAATAGGGGTGGCAAGACAGTCTGCTACAATTCTAAATAGTTTCCTATCAAGGTTGTATATACCTGGTGGCTTATCATTATTGATGGATAACAATAGTTTTTCCACCTCTTCCATTCTAACTTGACCATATTCAAAACAGTAATCCTTCTCTTTCATTAGTAAATATTTTATACAAAAATATGATTGTTAAATGATCAATGTTGTCATCTCACTTTTCTACTTTATTAGTGAAATAATGATTGAAATTATTGGCAACATAAATAACCCATCAACTTCAACGAATGATAGAGATGAACTGGGTTTTCTGCAGCTGATATAATTTAAAGTAATCTAAAGTATTTTTCCATTGTGTTTTATGTAATTTATCTTTGTTTGGTAGTATCATTTATTTAAACTTTTGTTAAGTTTAGTCACAACCTTTCTCAATTTACAGTATGTTGAGCAGCCTGACTTGTTTGCCACCTCTTTTGCATTTCTCTTTAAGCAGCTCTCAGTTAGTTTTTGAACAGGTGCATGCTTGTCAACAATTGGTATGAATCATTTTACAAATACTTCCAGTGCTGCATTTATATTCACTTCCTCATACACATCAGACCAACAAACTTGACATTTTCATCAAAATAATCCTGAGTAAACATTTTGTATGATCTCTTATAAATTACTTTAGGCCCAACCTTAGGCACTTTGGCTTTTCTTGTTATTTCCACAATGTTATGGTCACTACAGCCAATGGAAATGTATTTTGCTTTGGAGCAAAGCTCTGCAGCATTAGTGAAGATATGATCAATACAAGTGGATGTCACAGATCCAACACTATTGGTATGCACTCTAGTTGGTTGAGTGATAACCTGGGTCATATTACAGCTTCCTCTTGGGTCACAGTTACAAGCTTCCTCTTGAGAGGACAGCTAGTTGCTAACCAGTCAGTGTTCAGGTCATCCAGGAAATAGACGTCTCTGTTAACATCACACACATTATCAAGCATTGCACACATAGTTTTATCCAAATACTGACCGTTAGCATTTGGTGGCCTATAGCAGCACCCCCAAAAAAGAGGCTTTAGATGTAAACTTGCAACACTTCAACATTTGACATGAGATCTTCGCTAAGTTCACAGGAATAAGGCTCTGAACATATACAGCAACACCTCCCCCATAGGCATTCCTTTCTGTAGATGTTATATCCTTGTATTGCTACTGCTGTATCATCAAGGGAATTATTTAAGTGACTTTCAGAGATGGCAAGTTTATTAATGTTATCTGATGTTAACAAGTTAATGATTTCATTAACATTATTTCTAAGGCTACATATATTAATATGGGCTATTATTAGCCCTTTCTTTGGTAGTTTTACAGCGATAGATATAAATTGGAGACAACATAAATGTGTGTGTGATGTAAGGCTGAAACTACTGACCCTGAGGATCTCTCATTCCTCCCAGGCATTTGGGAGGGAAGGTGGACAATGAGCCTGTCATAGCAGATGTAAGCAATGTTCTATTGCTCTCTGACAGCTTCCATAGTTGGGTTAAGTTATTTCCGCCTCTGGATGATCATATTTAATTTTTTTTATACCAAGACCTGTAGCTACCTTGTCAGAAAGACATCCATAACGGTATCATGTAGAGAAACACCAGTGTCAAGCTTTTAGTTTGTGGTTTATTTTCCTCAAGCTCTAATACCTGACACATCTTTGTGTTATGATAGCTCTCATCTTCTGTTGCTGACAATCAGTTACATAAAGAACGCGAGAAAGAGGTGGGAGTTTGAAGAGTCGTGCAGATGGAAAAAAAAAATGAAAAAAATGAAAAAAAAATATGAATGTTGGAGAGGGAGAGAGAGACAGTCTTTTATTCACTCCAGCAACAGTACAGATAAAGTGTATTTTAGTGCTAGTGTCACAAACCAACCAAAACAAATCTCAGGTTTAGTCAAAGCACTATAATTGTTTACTCATTAGCTCTAGCTGTTGAGATAATAATGTGGAGAGATGTGGGAGGGAGCCATTACTGGTTGTACAAACATACCAGAGCTGTATCCCACTGGGAACAAACTGGTTGAATCAACATTGCTTAATTTGTCAACGTATTGTGACGTGGAATTTATGTTGGAAATACATTGAATTTGAAAAAAGGGTAACATTTCTACCACCGGATTATGTCATCATACACAAACCTTACATAAAATATGTGGAATTTAGTCCTTTAAAACAACGTCAGATCTTCAACGTTATATCCACTATCAGAAAAAAAACAATACAGTTGAAGTCGGAAGTTTACATACACCTTAGCCTAATACATTTCAACTCAGTTTCACAATTCCTGACATCTAAAAATTCCCTGTCTTAAGTCAGTTAGGATCACCACTTTATTTTAAGAATGTGAAATGTCAGAATAATAGTAGAGAGAATGATTTATTTCAGCCTTTATTTCTTTCATCACATTCCCAGTGGGACAGAAGTTTACATACACTCAATTAGTATTTGGTAGCATTGCCTTTAAATTGTTTAACCTGGGTCAAACGGTTCGGGTAGCCTTCCACAAGCTTCCCACAATAAGTTGGGTGAATTTTGGCCCTTTCCTCTTGACAGAGCTGGTGTAACTTGAGTCAGGTTTGTAGGTCTCCTTGCTCGCACACGCTTTTTCAGTTCTGCCCACAAATGTTCTATGGGATTGAGGTCAGGGCTTTGTGATGGCCACTCCAATACCTTGACTTTGTTGTCCTTAAGCCATTTTATCACAACTTTGGAAGTATGCTTGGGTTCATTGTCTATTTGGAAGACCCATTTGCGACCAAGCTTCAACTTCCTGACTGATGTCTTGAGATGTTGCTTCAATATATCCACATAATTTTCCTTCCTCCTGTAATTTTCATCATAGGTACATTTCAACTATGACAGACAAAATGAGGAAAAAAAATCCAGAAAATCACATTGTAGGATTTTTAATGAATTTATTTGCAAATTATGGTGGAAAATAAGTATTTGGTCAATAACAAAAGTTTATCTCAATACTTATTTTCCACCATAATTTGCAAATAAATTCATTAAAAATCCTACAATGTGATTTTCTGGATTTTTTTTCTCATTTTGTCTGTCATAGTTGAAGTGTACCTATGATGAAAATTACAGGCCTCTCTCGTCTTTTTAAGTGGGAGAACTTGCACAATTGGTGGCTGACTAAATACTTTTTTGCCCCACTGTATGTAAACTTCCGACATCAACTGTATATAGGCTGGGCATCACCTCCTACTGGACAATGTGCTATCAATGTGCATGAGAATAATTTTAGAGTGATCTCCACTTAAAAACTAAATAGGTTTACTATTGCTATCAAAGTCATTCCAAAGGGTAGGTTTAACAGAGCAAATTAAATCTGACCATACCCTATCATTCATACAGTTTATCATCAATGATTTTATTTAGGACTACAGTATATAACATTTGCAAAGTCATCAACAGCTATTGTTTCAATTCAACCTGAAAAGCTGAAATATCTTGAGGCAATAAGTATTCAACCCCTTTGTTATGGCAAGCCTAAATAAGTTCAGGAGTAAAAATGGGCTTAACATGTCACATAAGTTGCATGAACTCACTCTGTGTATAATAATACTGTTTAACATGATTTTTGAATGACTACCTCAGCGCTGTATCCCACACATACAATAATCTGTATGGTCAGTCGAGCAGTGTATTTTAAACACAGATTACCCCGCAAAGACCCGGGAGGTTTTCCAATGCCTCGCAAAGATCGGCACCTATTGGTAGATGGGTAAAAAAAGGGCAGACATTGAATTGTCCTTTGAGAATGGTGAAGTTATTAATTAAACTTTGGATGTTGTATCAATACACCCAGTCACTACAAAGATGCAGGCGTCTTTCCTAACTCAGTTGCTGGAGAGGAAGGAAATCATCAGGGATTCCACCAGGAGGCCAATGGTTACTTTAAACAGTTACGGAGTTTATTGGCTGTGATAGGAGAAAACTGATGATGGAACAACAACATTGTAATTACTCCACAATACTAAACTAATTGACAGAGTGAAGAGAAGGAAGCCTGTACAGAATAAAAATATTCTAAAACATGCATCCTCTTTGCAAGAAGGCACTAAAGAAATACTGCATATGTGGCAGGGTCTACAGACAATCGTGAGTTACATAGGGCAACCCAGCCACATCGCGGACACTGACGTCTTGCTCCCAGACAAGCTAAACACCTTCTGTGGGCTCTCATTCTCCGTGGCCGACGTGAGTACGATGTTTAAGCGTGTTAACCCTCGCAAAGGCTGCAGGCCCAGTCGGAATCCCTAGCCATGTTCTCGGAGCATGCGCAGACCAGCTGGCTGGAGTGTTTACAGACATACTCTACCTATCCCAGTCTGCTGTCCCCACTTGCTTCAAGATGTCCACCATTGTTCCTGTGGCCAAGAAAGCAAAGGTAACTGAACTAAATTACCATTGCCCTGTAGCACTCACTTCTGTCATCATGAAGTGCTTTGAAAGGCTAGTTAAGGATCATATCACCTCCACCTTACCTGTCACCCTAGACCCATTTCAATTTGCTTACCGCCCCAATAGATCCAAAGACGATGCAATCGTCATCGCATTGCACACTGCTCTCTCCCATCTGGACAAGAGGAATACCTATGTAAGAATGCTGTTCATTGACTATAGCTCAGCCTTAAACACCATAGTACCCTCCAAGCTAATCATTAAGCTTTGGGCCCTGGGTCTGAACCCTGCCCTGTGCAACTGGGTCCTGGACTTCCAGACGGGCCGCCCCCAGGTGGTGAAGGTAGGAAACAACACCTCCACTATGCTGATCCTCAACACAGGGGCCTCACAAGGGTGGTGCTCAGCCCCCCTGTACTACCTGTTCACCCATGAGTTCATGGCCACGCACGCCTCCAACTCAATCATCAAGTTTGCAGACGACAGAACAGTAGTAGGCCTGATTACCAACAATGACGAGACAGCGTACCGGGAGGGCGAGGGCCCTGGCGGAGCGTTGCCAGGAAAATAACCTCTCCCTCAAAGTCAACAAAACGAAGGAGGTGATAATGGACTTGAGGAGACAGCAGAGGGAGCAAGCCCTTATCCACATCGACGGGACTGCATTGGAAAAGGTGAAAAGCTTCAAGTTCCTCTGCATACATATCACTGATAATCTGAAATTGTCCACAACACAGACAGTGTGGTGAAGAAGGCGCAACAGATGTACAATTAAGAGCGTCCTATCGGGCTGTATCAATGCCTGGTACGGCAACTACACCTTCCGCAGCCACAGGGCTCTCCAGAGGGTAATGCGGTCTGCCAAACGCATCAACGGGGGCACACTGTCTGCCCTCCAGGACACCTACAGCACCCAGCACCCACAGGAAGGCCAAAAAGATCATCAAGGACATCAACCACCAGAGCCACGGCCTGTTCACCCCATTATCATCCAGAAGGCGAGGTCAATACAGGTCCATCAAAGCTGGGACCGAGAGGCTGAAAAACAGCTTCTGTCTCAAGGCCATCAGACTGTTAAATAGCCATCATTAGCTGGCTACCACCCGGTTACTCATCCTTGCACCATAGAGTCTGATGACCTATGTACATAGACATGGAATCACTGGTCATTTTAATAATGGAACACTAGACACTTTAATAATGTTTACATACTGTTTTACACATTTCATATGTATATACTGTATTCTACTGTATTTTAGTCAATGCCACGCCGACATTGCTCGTCCTCATATTTATACAGTATATTTCTTAATTCCATTCTTTTACTTTTAGATTTGTGAGTATTGTTGTGAATTGTTAGATACTACTGCACTGTTTGAGCTACGAACACAAGCATTTCGCTACAACCACAATAACATCTGCTAAATATGTGTACTGTATGTGACCAAGAAAATTTGATTTGATTTAATCTCATTGATCAACGTCTCAACCAAATATTACCCAATTATCCAGGTTGAAATTATGTGGTATGCCCAGTCGGATGCTATTAGTTTCTTGATTGCTTTCATTTTCTCCTCTCCTTACATGTATGGCCACTGAGCTCATAGGAGTGAATACAGAGAGGTAATGTGGTGGAAAAGCCACTGAGCTCATAGGAGTTGATACAGAGAGGTAATGTGGCGGAAAAGCCACTGAGCTTGACCTTCAGCATCAAAGCCAGGGTCAGTTCCATTTCCGGTTAATGCAATTGAATATGGAATTTGTCCATGGGTGTAAAATTACAAATCTAATTGAGCCCTGTTGAACCCAATCCCAATCTAATCCGAATTAGCATACTGGTTGGTCATTTCAGTAACGCGTTGAGAAAGGGGCTAAGAAAAGGGAACTAAGTGTTCCAAGAGGGCATTCTCTGTTCTCTGTACAAGGTATTGCATTGTATTATATTGTTCCAAACCATCTTATTGTTTCTCTCTCTCTATTATAGCGACTCTCTTCTCGACCATAACAATCAGATACGAAACAGATACACCATGTGAATTGAAAAGAGCAAACAACATATCCATATCATAAAACAGTTTTGGGATGACAAATGGGCTCTCACTGGGCACACTATGTCATTTCAACATGGATAATTGGGTAATATTTGGTTGAGACGTTTATCACAGAGATTACAACCTAGACTCACCCACTCAAAAAGACAGCCAAAGTTAGTTGAATTTACAATGTGTAGCACTATGCTTTCAGCCATCTAAATGCACAACCAAATTCCAGATATTTAGTTTATTTGTACAACAGATGAAAATGTTATCACTGTGCTTCATCTAATAGAAGAACCAAATGACCCGGATTGCAGTTGAGATTACATTAAAAGTACATGGTGCAAATGACCAATGCCGTTCAAGATTCTGCACAGATTATTACAGCAATTGTGAAGATCCACAGATCTGTGACGATCTTTGTATGCTATCCTGAACATGCACGCTTTATATGATTACATAAAAAGAAATGTATAGTTACAGTAACCACTGACTTAGTCCTCAAAAGAATAGGACTAAATCAAATTAAATCAAACATTAAATTCCTTTTTAAATAAAGTTAGATTTGATTTAGTCCTACTCTTTAACTTGGATTTTTGGTTGAGATGGAGATGTGAATCTAATGATTAAATTTGGAGACAAACTGGAATTAAAGCCAGGCTAATTATTGGCACAGATGGAATTTTCCAAGCAGAAGATACAGATCCTTTAAATATTTATATTTGGTTGCGTTGACAACGTCACACAATTCAACATCACTAAATATGATCACATTTTAAATGTAAACCAGAGCTTGAAACCTTAGACCTATTGTATTGTCTATTTTTAGTTGAATTCTGGGTTGAATTGATGGCTGTTGATGACTTTACAAATGCTAGAGGACTAAATAGTATCATTGATTTATGAGTGATAAAGTACGGTCACATTTCATTTGCTCTGTTAAACCTACCCTTTGGAATGGCTTCGAAAGCAACAGTGAATCTATTTCTTTTTTAAGTGGAGATTGCTCAACAAACATTCTCACGATAGTACATTGGTAATAGTCAGTAACAAATATCATAGCTAAGCAAGGTTGGGCTTGGTTAAAACCTTGGATGGGAGACCAAAGGGTAGATGTAGATAGATCCAGTAGGAGGTGATGCCAAGCCTATAGTTTATTTTCTGAATGAGATATAATTTAGAAAATCTGGTTTAAAGGTACAAATTCAACAAATGTTGTAAAAGGTTTGTCTATGTTGACATTTGGTTACCATAATGACATAATCCTGTGGTTTAAATTTCATCCTCGGTACAAAAGTTTACGGTGATTACTTTTTTCAAATCCAATGTACAGTATTTTCCACTTAGATTCCACATCACAACATGTTGACGAATTACGTTGAAACAATGTTGATTCAACCAGTTTGTGCCCAGTTGGGTGATATGAAACACTTAGTATCCCACTCCAGTTGAAGAATTAGCACCAGAGGTGTCTGCATCTCAAATCCCTTCTGTTTATTTGTGGAGGATCTAGGTTCACCAGAGTTACGTACGTGTCCCTCTCTCAACATCTATACCTCCCTTTCCATTTCCATTGCAAATGTTTGAAATACGGTGCGATCACATACGTGCATGGCTTCTGTCTCCGGCGCTCCAACAAGCACTCTCATATATCTAGCGCCGTACCGGAACATTCCGTGTGATTTGATTCCATTATCCACGTCAATTTGCCAAACGAAGCCGCCTCGCTCAAGATGCAAACTAAGTGACTCGTTTAGAGTGAAGTGATTGGACCAGGGTGGGGGTGAAAAGTGTTCCCTAACTGTTGAAGAGAATTGAGGAAACATGCATGGCTGTTCAATGGAAAAAAAGCTAATTGAATGATTCTCATCTTGGGTTGGTGGAAAATAAGGTACTTTTTTGTTTTTGTTTTACAATGTACATCCTGCCTAACCTACGTAATGGTATATATATACTATTTCACTCAGCCTTCTAATATATATATATATATATTATATATTAGAAGGCTGAGTGAAATACTGCTTGATTAGTTGTGCTTATCTTAGCCAGGCTTAGAACACATTTTGCACCTATTCAGCAACGCTGCTTGAGATCTGGTCAGAGCAGACCAGACCACCCCTCTGCATGTGGTATTATGATTAATCAAGCAGCTAATTGCCACTGGCATGGGCAGTATGCTAAATAACTGTGTGTTCCAGGGTGTCTCTGAAAGTGTCTAACAGCAAGGCTGTTCTTGTGTAAAGCTGTTCATTTTCCTATTTTGTGACTTGAGTCTCATATACTGTGTGCCTCTTCAAAGAACTGAGTTATCTGAGTAAGAAAAGTACTCTACAACCCTGCTATCCACAGTCAGACCAGTGTTTTTGTGTTTGTGTTTGTGTGTGCATGTGCGTGTGTAAGTACCTTGTTGACTCCGTCAGCCATGGCCTGCAGAGTGAGCTCTCGGGGGCCGTCTACTGTCTTGCCGTCATCGGTGGGGCCCCAGCTGGCACTGTAGATGTCAATGACCTGGGGCATGTGGCTGATGGACGATGCCTCGATGATGTCCGTCATGAAGGGTTGGTCTAGCATGCGGATACCTGGGGGAGGAGGAGAACAGTAGGCAGGTGTGGAGAGACAGAGAGTGTAAGGTACACACTAATACAATTCTAAGCCACTGTTGACTGAATATCCCCAGCTAGCACATTTGGTTCCTGTTTTTGGTTTCAAATTGGTTGTGGGAACAAACAATACGTTTCCTGACTGGTAAATCGGAATGTTTTTTAAACGTTCTGAGAATGTTTCTTTTTAGTTTGCAGGGAGGTTCTGAGAACGTGTATTATGGTTCATTGAAAGTCTTCCTGGAAGGTTTTATTAACAATGGAAATTATAGGTTATCAACATTGAAATGAAATGTAACCATGTTTGACCTTTTAGGAAACGTAATGAAATACCAAGAAAATAATGTTTTTTTGTCAGGTTCCAAAAATGTGCTGAAAATGCCCCAAAGCCAAGCAACTATCCTGCACCATTCCCACAAAGTTGTTGGAAGGTTGTATGCAATATAACCATAAGATAACCACACTCTCATCAAGCTCTAAGTAACATATGGTTCTCAGAAAGTTATGTGCTAGCTGGGAATCTTGTTTATGGCTTGACTATAATAATTACAATAACTAACATAGCTAACATAAATAGCATTCCTCTCTGTTTGAGCCAGGTGTTTGAGTAGGATAAGTTAGCTAGCTGCATTAGCTAGCTAAGTAAGTGAAAGTTAAAAAAATACAACAAAATATAGCTCTCTCTCTGTCTCTGTCTCTCTCTCTGTGGCTTCTCCTACATTTTTTTTAATAAATAAATTTGTTAAAAAATGACCAACTATTGTCTTTCCCTCTCTTTGAGTCAACTACTCACCACATTGTATGCACTGCAGTGCTAGCTAACTGTAGCTTATGCTTTCAGCACTAGTTTAATTATCTGAACCTTTGATTGAGTGGACAACATTTCAGTTCTGATAGGTTGGCGGACGTCCTCCGGAAGTCGTCATAATTACTGTGTAAGTCTATGGAAGGGAGAGAGAACCAGGAGCCTCCTAGGTGTTGTATTGAAGCCAATGTACCCAGAGGAGGACGGAAGCTAGCTGTCCTCCGGTTACACCATGGTGCTACCCCAGAGAGTGTTGTTGAGGCTACTGCAGATCTTCATTGCAAAACAGTGAGTTTTAGTTAGTTATTTGGTGACGTGAATATATTTAGTATAGTTTTATCTATTTTTATTTTTATGAAATTCACTGAGTAGGATGGTCCTCCCCTTCCTCCTCTGAGGAGCCTTCACTGTACAAAACATATTCAGCCACACTTGATTAATCTATTTGGAGGAAAAGTGATGTTAACATAATGAAATCTCCAAAACAATACATTTTAACATCAAAGCCTTCATAAGGGTGCTTTCCTTTCTCCTTTCAACCTTTATGGAAATGTATGAATTTAAGGTTATAATAACAACATAATGATGAAGTTGTCTCTCCACTGGAAATTGTAATTCCACACAAAGCAAAGTGTTGCCAGTTTGTAGATACAGTAGACGACGAACTGAACTGATGCCAGGTTTTGGACAATAGAGGACAAATCAAATCACGAAAAGTTATTTTATTGTACTCTATAGAGCCAAATCATAGGGTGAACTCAATAAGCAGAGGAAGCAGAGGAAGCATGGAATTGTCTTTATCGATGTTGTAGTCATTTTGCTTCAGCCTGCAGACATTTATTCCCATTGTTAGAGCAGTAAGTCCAGTATCTTGTCAGTATATACACTGATGTTACAAAACATTAAGGACACCTGCTCTTTCCATGACATAGACTGACCAGGTGAATCCAGGTGAAAGCTATGGTCCCTTAGTGATGTCACTTGTTAAATCCACTTCAATCAGTATAGATGATGGTGAGGTGACAGGTTAAAGAAGGATTTTTAAGCCTTTAGAAAATTGAGACATTGATTGTGTATGTGTGTCATTCAGAAGGTGGTAAGGTAGTAGGTGCAAGGCTTGACACAACTGTGGGAAGCATTAGAGTCAACATTGGCCAGCATCCTTGTGCAACGCTTTCGACACCTTGTAGAGTCCATGCCCCGACGAATTGAGGCTGTTCTGAGGGCAAAAGGGGAAGGTGCAACTCAATATTAGGAAGGTGTTCCTAATGTTTGGTATCCTCTGTGTAGATAACCTTTGATCACTGTCACCAGCTATCACTAGCTACAAGGGCGTAAAAATGGCTATGTAGCCAACTTGATTCTTCTTACATCTACTACTAAAGTTAAAAAGCATTGGATAGGTGTGAACGAGAGAAAGTTTCCTTCCACCATATGCTTTGCACCGGTCATTATGACTGCCACTTTTACAAGTTTTCAAAAATGACTGTGATCACTAGTACTTTTACATCCAAGCCAGCTGTTATTTACCACAGTATTAGAGTAGTCTACATACCTGCCACCTTAGAGTTGTAGGCCACTCCCACTCCGCAGATGTTGTTGTTGGCTGCTGCAGACACCTCACCAGCACACCTTGTTCCATGACTACACACAGAAACACACAGATAGATTGGGGAACGGGCTAAAGTTGGATGTATTAGGTCAATGTACCAGGTCTTTAACCACCTATTGTAGACTTTGTGACTTCTGTGTAAACCTATTATGTCTATCCGGAATAGGATTACCGGTTGGAAGACGCGCCATGGCATTTTGGGGCACAAATCAATAAGAATTAGAATGAGGAATCAGCCCATTGCGCCACCTGGATAACATTAGCTTCAACATTTCCTACCACAAGATGGTAGATTAAGAAATTGGTAGAATCTCCGATTTGCATTAAAATCCAATGGTTGTTTGAGGAGATGGCATTTTAAAAGGTCATACGAAGGCAAACTTGCGTTGTGTGTGTGTGCACATGCCTATGTGTCTGTGTGTTTGTGTGTGGGGGGCTTCCCACAGGGTAGCTGCAGTGAGCCCTCTCGGCTTTCCCAGCATGCTTTGCCACAGAAAGTCTGCTATTTATAAACAAACAGCTAATTAGCCACCGAGTCCTGCACTGCACTAATTCAGCAGCGGCGACGCTACACCACACACACACACACACACACACACACACACACATATATGTGTGGTGAAGAGAGGAGAGCAGTGACGGTGGATGGTGTTCTCTATGTTTAATCGTCTAGTCCTTGAGGTGCCCTCGGCAGCAGTGGGTCATGAAGTCTGAGTTGGCGATGGGAGAAAGATACGACGCTATCGGACATAAGGTCGCCCCTGTGAGCACTGCAGACAGGAGAGAGTGGACAAATGCCAATCTAGCCACCGTATCTCTATGTATCTCTCATACCTGTAGAAGATCTCACAGAGTGCATTGTCTAGGTAGATTTACATCACTGGAATGTAAGGTTGCCTACTCATCCAAATAAAGAGTACATTTAAACTGTGTCTAAATATTCTACAGATGGCAAGCTATCAAACTAAGTTAATCCATAATTTATCAGCCAATCTTCACTTCCACTCATACAGATATGCAGGAATAAATTGCAACACACAATATCTTCTAACCCACAGTACCTACCTCCCATGATATATCTCCTTAATAACTAGTCTGGGCGGTATATGTTGTGGACTGCAGTAATGCAGCAGCTATGAGTGCCCAAAGATATTAATGACGTGGTGAGATTCTTTTATATATTATTTTTATTTCACCTTTATTTAACGAGGTAGGCCAGTTGAGAACAAGTTCTCATTAACAACTGCGACCTGGCCAAGATAAAGCAAAGCAGTGCTGCAAAAACAACAACACATAGTTACACATGGGATAAACAAACGTACAGTCAATAACACAATAGAATAGCTGCATACAGTGTGTGCAAATGAAGGAAGGAGGTAAGGCAATAAATAGGCCAATAGTGGCGAATTAATTACAATTTATTACAAATTACACTGGAGTGTGATGATGAGGATGTGCAAGTAGAAATACTGGTGTGCAAAAGAGCAGAAAAACAAAAACAAATATGGGGATGAGGTGGGTAGTTGGTTGGATGGGCTATTTACAGATGGGCTGTGTACAGCTGCAGTGATCGGTAAGCTGCTCTGACAGCTGACACTTAAAGTTAGTGAGGTGTTGGCTTTGGGGATGACGAGTGGAAAATACCTGCTGGAGCGCGTGCTACGGGTGGGTGCTGCTATGGTGACCAGTGAGCTGAGATAAGGCGGAGCTATACCTAGCAAAGACTTATAGATGACCTGGAGCCAGTGGGTTTGGCAACGAATATGTAGCGAGGACCAGCCAACGACCAGCCAACGAGAGCAGTGGTGGGTAGTATATGGGACTTTGGTGACAAAACTGATGGCACTGTGATAGACTGCATCCAATTTGCTGAGTAGTGTTGGAGGCTATTTTGTAAATGACATTGCCGAAGTCAAGGATCAGTAGGATAGTCAGTTTTATGAGGGTAAGTTTGGCAGCATGAGTGAAGGAGGCTTTGTTGCGAAATAGGAAGCCGATTCTAGATTTAATTTTGGATTGGAGATGCTTAATGTGTGTCTGGAAGGAGAGTTTACAGTCTAACCAGACACCTAGGTGTTTGTAGTTGTCCACATATGTCAGAACCGTCCAGAGTAGTAATGCTAGTCGGGCGGGCAGGTGCGGGCAGCGATCGGTTGAAGAGCATGCATTTCGTTTTACTAGCATTTAAGAGCAGTTGGAGGCCACGGAAGGAGTGTTGTATGGCGCTGAATCTCGTTTGGAGGTTTGTTAACACAGTGTACAAAAACGGGCCAGATTTATACAGAATGGCGTCGTCTGCGTAGAGGAGGATCAAAGAATCACCCCGCAGCAAGAGAAACATCATTGATATATACAGAGAAAAGAGTCAGCCCGAGAATTGAACCCTGTGGCACCCCCATAGAGACTGCCAGAGGTCCGGACAACAGGCCCTCCGATTTGACACACTGAACTCTATCTGAGAAGTAGTTAGTGAACCAGGCGAGGCAGTCATTGGAGAAACCAAGGCTGTTGAGTCTGCCGATAAGAATACGGTGATTGACAGAGTCGAAAGCCTTGGCCAGGTCGATGAAGATGGCTGCACAGTACTGTCTTTTATCGATGGCGGTTATGATATCGTTTAGTACCTTGAGTGTGGCTGAGGTGCACCTGTGACCAGTTAGGAAACCAGATTGCATAGCGGAGAAGGTACAGTGGAATTCGAAATGGTCGGTGGTCTGTTTATTCACTTGGTTTTAAAAGACTTTAGAAAGGCAGGGCAGGATAGATATAAGTCTGTAACAGTTTGGGTCTAGAGTGTCTCCCCCTTTGAAGAGGGGGATGACCGCGGCCGCTTTCCAATCTTTAGGAATCTCAGACGATACAAAAAAGAGGTTGAACAGACTAGTAATCGGGGTTGCAACAATGGCAGCAGATAAATTTAGTAAGAGAGGGTCCATATTGTCTAGTCCAGCTGATTTGTAGGGATCCGGATTTTGCAGCTCTTTCAGAACATCAGATGTCTGGATTTGGGTGAAGGAGAAGCTGGGGGGGCTTGGGCCAGTTGTTGCGGGGGGTGCAGAGCTGTTGGCCGGGGTTGGGGTAACCAGGTGGAAAGCATGGCCAGCCGTAGAGAAATGCTTATTGAAATTCTCGATTATCATGGATTTATCAGTGGTGACACTGTTTCCTAGTCTCAGTGCAGTGGGCAGCTGGGAGGAGGTACTCTTATTCTCCATGGACTTTACAGTGTCCCAAAACCTTTTGGAATTAGTGCTGCAGGATGCAAATTTCTGTTTAAAAAAGCTAGCCTTGCTTTCCTAACTGACTGTGTGTATTGGTTCCTGACTTCCCTGAAAAGTTGCATATCGCGGGGACTATTCGATGCTAGTGCAGTAAGCCACAGGGTGTTTTTGTGCTGGTTAAGGGAAGCACAAAATCAATACAGACAAGAGGACTTGCTATACCATGGCCAAGCCAAGGAGAACAGAGTTTATCAGACACTAAGCTCAAACTCACTCCTCTGCAAACACAGATTCATGCATTCCCACACACACACACACACACACACACACACACACACACACACACACACACACACACACACACACACACACACACACACACACACACACACACACACACACACACACACACACACACACACACACACACACACACACACACACACACACACACACACACACACACACAGACACAATTGAATACACTGACAGGTAGCACACACATACCCACACAAGTATACACATTCACACACATATAATTTAATACACTAACAGGTAGCGCACACACACACACACACAAACACACACACAAATGGAAAAACAGTAATAAAACTATAACTGTGTGATGAATTCTTATGGGGCAGATTACTTTAGAGGGGCGAGGGGCTGGCCAGCTGGTTTTTACCTGTTAAACCAGTCGTCAGTGTAGCGGGGGTATGGGTACGGGTCATTGCTGCTGAAGTCATAGCTGGCCTCGGCGTTCTGAAAAGACCGAACACAAATAGTTTAATCAGACAGGCTACAAGACACAACAGGAAGAAGAGAGAGTGAGAGAAACAAGAAGGTAACGGTAACACAAAACTACAGAGCATCCAATAGAGGTGCAGTGACCTTCTCAAATCTAGTCTTGTCTTGTCCAGACCCAACCTAGACTGCTGGGATGTGTCGCTTTACTAACGACTCAACTGATGTTCTTGTTGTTGCTGCCTCTGTATATTGGGTGTGGTTCACTGTGTTGTGACGTTTCAGATTCTTCTATTCATTTTCCTCTCAGTTACGCAACGTATGTGAGTAAAACACTTTTCTGGACAACACTGAGTCCAATTGTTCTTAACCTGCCTGAATAATTAAAGGTTGATTGCTTCGAGAATTATCTTGTAGAATGTCCTCATGCAAAAACATGCTATAATGAAGACCTTTCAGTCTGATGGAAGCATGTCACGTGGAACAGATTAATATGAAGAAAATATCAAAAACGCGCACTCGCACAAACACACACACACACAGTACTAATATGATGGTAATGCATGGTCACAGCAGGGAACAGCGGCTGAGACACTGACACACCAATTATTCCCGCCATTTAATTCCACGTGGCCAAAAGTAATAGGAGCGGAATTAACAGCGGAAAAGCAGGAGAAAACAGATGCATTAGAAGCACATCTGTCGGAGAGTCATCAATCCATGCTGCATAATCAGCAAATGGCCTGCCCTGCAGCCACACTCACTCACATAGGCACGCACACACAAACAAATCTACAAATCCACCAACCATTACAGGAATCTCTATCCATGATTTATTCTCTCTCTCTCACTCTCTTTACACCCCTCCCTCTTTTCTGTACCACTTGCTTCCCTTTAAGATTGTCATTTCAGAAGCCACCTTGAAAGGATGTCTCTCTCAAACTTTGTTGTCTGAAAACCACTCTGTTTTTCATTTTCCTCTTCCTATTTTTCCACTCTTCTCAACCCAAAACAATCAACTAGTCACCTTCAAGTCTCTTCCCACTGGGCAAAAACTGGTTGAATCAATGTTGTTTTCACGTCATTTTCTTCAACAAAAAATGTAATCTGATCAAAATCAAAAAGACAAATGTGTTACGTGCCCCGAATACAACTGGTGTCGACTTTACCATGAAATGCTTGCTTATGAGCCCTTCCCAACAAATATTAAAATAGTAACACAGGGAGTACCAGTACCAGATCAATGTGCTGGGGTACGAGGTATTTGAGGTAGATATGTACATAAAGTCATGGTAAAGTGACTAGGCATCAGGATAGATAATAATGAGTAAGAAGAAAGAACAGAGTAGCAGCAGCATATGATGAGTGTACAATTGTGTGGAGATGTGTGTGTGTTCTGTCGGTATTCGTGTGTGTTATGTGTGTGTGTGTGTGTGCGTATGCGTATTTACAGTATGTAGTATATGTGAATGTGTATGGGTTTTGTGTCAGTGTAGTGTGTGTGAGTGTGTACAGTATATACAGTACTGTATAGTCTTGTAAGTGTGCATAGAGTCAGTGCAAGATATTGTCAATGCAGATAGTCCGTGTAACCATTTCATTAACTATTTAGCAGTCTTATGGCTTGGGGTAGATGCTGTTTCGGAGCCTGTTAGTCTGAGATCTGATGCTTTGGCGGACGGTAGCAAATTTAACTGTCTAGGCTTGGGTGGCTGAAGTCTTCGGCAATTCTTCGGGCCTTCCTCTGACACCGCCTGATAGAGGTCCTGGATGGCAGGGAGCTCGGCCCCAGTGATGTCCTGGGTAACGCTTTGCGGTCGAGGGCAGTGCATTTGCCATACCAATCATCCAGTCAAGATTCTCATGATGGTGCAGCTGTAGAACCTTCTGAGGATCCGAGGGCCAATTTCAGCCTCCTGAGTGGGAAGAGGTGCTGCTCTTTACAACTGTGCGGGTGTGTCTGGACCATGTTAAGTCTGTAGTGATGTCGACGCCAAGGAACTTGAAGCTCTTGACCCTTCCACTACAGCCCCATCGATGTGGATGGGGGCGTTCTCTCCCCTCTTTCTCCTGTAGTCCACGATCAGCTTCTTGGTCTTACTGACGTTGAGGGAGAGGTTGTTGTCATGTCTCCACATTGCCAAGTCTCTGACCTCCACCCTGTAGGCAAGGGGTTCCCAAACTTTTTTAGTCCACGACCCCATTTTGATATGTGAAAATTCTAGCAACACCAACCATGTGAAAACCATTATGTAATTAACAACCAATGTTTACTTTTTTAATGTGGGGCTATGACAGTCATTTGCAAATGTGTCTGACATAATGTCTCTGTTGCATTCAAAACAACTGAAAACTGGGAACTCGTAAATCTCTGACTTCCGACTTCAATGCGTTCAAGACAACTGGAACTTGGGGAAAAAACTAACTCCGACTGGGAAAAATCGATTTGAACAGTCATCCAACTTCAAGTCGGGAACTCTGGCCTCTTTCTAAAGCGCAGACTTTCCGAGCTGAAGATCACTGATGTCATGATTTGACCTAGAGTTTACAGTTGTCTTGAAAACATCATTATCTCACCACCACTAATGAGATGGGTATGCTTGATGCATGTCACGTCAGAGCTTCTCGAAGTCAGGGGCTGTGATCAACAGTGTGCATCTCATCTCTGCTGTCACATTCAACCTGGTTTGATATTTGGTTTTAATGCAGACAAGAGCAGTGCTGATTCTAGCTTCACACAGATATGAGCTGGTGAAGGATACAATACGTTTTAATGTTCTGAGGGAGATGGCAGAGTATCATTCCCTTTGAGTCAGGAAACAAAACAGCTCGAAAGGCCCCACTTAACTCGACAGATCGAAAGGCCCCACCGCACCCCTGAAAGTGGCCTACCGTCACCACCTGGGACCCGCCCATCAGGAAGTCCAGGATCCAGTTGCAGAGAGAGGTGTTCAGTCCCAGGGTCCCCAGCTGAGGGGACTATGGTGTTGAACGCTGAGCTGTAGTCTATGAACAGCATTCTCACATAGTTATTTCCCCTCTTGTCCAGGTGGGAAAGGGCAGTGTGATGTGCAATTGCGATGGTGTCATCTGTGGATCTGTGGGGACGGTAGGCAAATTGGAGTGAGTCCAGGGTGTCTAGGAGGATGGTGTTGATGTGTTTCTTGACCAGCCTTTTAAAGCACTTCTTAATTACAGATTTGTGTGCTACAGGGCTATAGTAATTTAGGCAGGTTACCTTACCTTGGAGTTCTTGGGAACAGGGACAATGGTGGTCAGCTTGAAACATGTTGGGATTACAGACTGGGACAAGGAGAGATTGATGATGTTGAATCAACATGGAAAACTGAGTCATCAATGTTAGGGAATTTCATCTTTTTTTCATCCAACTTTTAACCTAAATCCAATGACATGGTGACAGATTTTGTTGATTTCCCATTGAATTCACATTAGGTGACAACTCAACCAAATCAAAACTAAATGTTGAAATTATGTCTGTGCCCAGTGGGTTGTCACTGTGTTTCCCCTGTTTTTATGTTAGACAGTCTCTCTCTCTCTAACTCTCCACTCCTGTCTCTCTCATCTTCCTCTCTCCTTCAGCTCAGTCACATTCAAAATCCCCCGTCGTTCTAATCACCATTCCCCCTCATTTCTCTATTTGTAGCTTGTCTGTCTGAATGTCATTTATGACTTGTTGAGTTTTTACAGAGCAGTGAGCCCGGTCACCAGAGACACGAGGGAGATGGCAGTGAAAGTGTGGTGTTGATCATTAGAGGTATAGAGCTGAACCCATCAGATCATTTACCGGGTGGACTGGCCAGATCGGACCTTAGCAAGATACCAGCTGACATTTCCCAGCGAGGATATAGGGATGACTCAGTGAGGGACAAAGAGATGCCAAAACACTGCACCCTGCTGCTCTGCTGTATCAGCCGAGTGGAGCAGGTAACAAGGTGGTAACAAGGTGAAGAGAATGACTTCCAGCACCGTGGCTGTAGTGTGAGTAAGATTGTCTGGAAATGTTGATACATCTGTATCAGTGGAGGCTGGTGGGAGGCGCTATAGGAGGAAGGTCTCCTTGTAATAGCTGGAATGAAATAAATGGAAACGTTTGGTTTGCATATGTTTGATGTGTTTGATACCGTTCCATTTATTCCATCCCAGCCATTACAATGAGCCTGTCCTCCTACAGCTTCCTTCCATCTGTCACGATCGTCATAATGATTGGACCAAGATGCAGCGTAATATGTTTCCATCCCTTTTATTAGGAAGAGAATACTCAAAGAACAAAACAATAAAGCGAACAAACGAAACGTGAAGCTAAATCTAATGCTCACAGTCAACTATACATAGACAAGATCCCACAAAGCACAATGGGGAAATGGCTACCTAAATATGATCCCCAATCAGAGACAACGATAAACAGCTGCCTCTGATTGGGAACCACACCAGGCCAACATAGACATACAATTCCCCTAGATAACCCACCCTTAATCACACCCCGACCTAACCAACATAGAGAATAAACAGCTCTCTATGGTCAGGGCGTGACACCATCAGCCTCCACTGCTCTGTATACAGAGAGGGTTGAGGCTGAAGGTTGGTGTTAGAACAAAAAGTTACTGGTGTTAAATCAAATCAAACTTTTTTTGTCACATGCGCCGAAAACAACAAGTGTAGACCTTACCGTGAAATGCTTACTTACAAGCAATTAACCAACAGTGCAGTTCAAGAAGAGTTAAGAAAATATTTACCAAGTAGACTAAAGTAAAAAATAATAATAAAAAGTAACACAATAAGAATAACAATAACGAGGCTATATACAGGGGGCACCGGTACAGCATCAGTGTGCGGGGGTACAGGTTAGTTGATGTAATTTGTACATGTAGGTAGGGGTGAAGTGACTATGCATAGATAATAAACAGCGAGTAGCAGCAGTGTACAAAAGGGAGGGGTGGGGGGGTCAATGTAAATTGTCCGGTGGCGATTTTATTAATTGTTCAGCAGTCTTATGGCTTGGGGGTAGAAGCTGTTGAGGAGCCTTTTGGTCCTAGACTTGGTGCTCCGGTACCGATTGCCGTGCAGTAGCAGAGAAAACAGCCTGGAACAGTCTGGAGCAGAGAAAACAGTGACTGGAGTCTCTGTCAATTTTATGGGCTTTCCTCTGACACCGCCTATTATATAGGTCCTGGATGGCAGGAAGCTTGGCCTCAGTGATGTACAGGGCCATTCACACTACCCTCTGTAGCGCCTTACGGTCAGATGCCGAGCAGTTGCCATACCAGGCGGTGATGTAACCGGTCAGGATGCTCTCGATGGAGCAGCTGTAGAACCTTTTTAGGATCTGGGGACCCATGCCAAATCTTTTCAGTCTTCTTAGGGGGGAAAGGTTTTGTCGTGCCCTCTTCACGACTGTCTTGGTATGTTTGGATCACGATAGTTCATTGGTGATGTGGACACCATAGAACTTGAAACTCTCGACCTGCTCCACTACAGCCCAGTCAATGTTAATGGGGGCCTGTTTGGCCCGTCTTTTCCTGTTGTCCACGATCAGCTCCTTTGTCTTGCTCACATTGAGGGAGAGGTTGTTGTCCTGGCACCACACTGCCAGTTCTCTGACCTCCTCCCTATAGGCCGTCTCATCGTTGTCGGTGATCCGGCCTACCACTGTTATGTCGTCAGCAAACTTAATGGTGGTGTTGGAGTCGTGTTTGGCCACGCAGTCATGGGTGAACAGGGAGTACAGGAGGGGACTAAGTACACACCCCTGAGGGGCGTGTTAAGTGTTAAGGATCAGCGTGACAGAAGTGTTGTTGCCTACTCTTACCACCTGGGGGCGGCCTGCCAGGAAGTCCAGAGTCCAGTTGCAGAGGGAGGTGTTTAGTCCCAGAGTCCTTAGCTTAGTGATGAGCTTCGTGGGCACTATGGTGTTGAACGCTGAGATGTAGGTCAATGAACATCATTCTCACATAGGTGTTCCTTTTGAGTATACGTCAGCACAAAATGTACATTCAACATAATACAAATACTTGATGGTTGTATTCAAACCACTCACAAAAAGTCCAACTTAGGACAGGCAGAACTTAATGTGCTCGTGCAGGCTTCCGCTGGATTTCTTAAAACGCTACATATGGGAGATTACATGTGTGTTCAAACTTGATTGCAACCACCCACAATAATAAACAAGGAGATCAGTTGATCTCTCGCTGTTACCGTGTCAAGTGATTATGATACTAGACAGCTGCGTCTAGGTTCTCTACTCCCGCCCACAATGAAATATCAACCTATCAGGAGTATTTTAAACTGTAAAAAAAGTACACTTATTCAAGTATAAGAATATAGAAGGAGTAGGCCTATATTTCATTAAAATGTTTCACCTTAAATGACAAAATAATAGGTGTGCTGTTTGAAATAACTTTATTAGACAGCATTTTCTTTGAATAAAATAGATGATATAGACCTAACTCATCATGATTGACTTGATTTAATACACATTTAAAATATGGACAGTCCGGGATTTTTTCCCCCGAGCTTGATAAGTAATGACCATACTATTCAACAACAACTTTATTTTTAAAGACAAGATGTAATTAATGGGTTACATAAATTGGAAACTAGAAAATATAATAAGAATAGGCAACACCAAAAAGTAGTGCAACTGAGATCAGCTGTGTGGGTGATTTTTCCACGTATTCATGTTTTAACGAGAGATTACCTTGTGTTAGTACACTGGCCAATGTTCGCTGCAATAGGACCCTTATATTATATAAGGTCAAAGCCCTGCTTAGATTTTCAATCCCCTGCTGTACTGAATATTACCACATCCTCAAATTAACTATGCACTAGAAATGCTCTCATGCCTCTCAGAGTACCACTTATGATATTCTCATTATGAACAAAGGAAGGTCGTTTGATATTAAAAAAGTATAAATATTCCAAAGCTTGGCCCAAAGCTTTTGAATATCGAGTGTCCTTATATACCAGTTTGGAAACACATACTGTGAAATTTGTTGTAGATTAATATACATCAATAGCCTACTAATTGATATTCTAAGTGTGAATAAAAAGAGTTCTCTCTGGTTCCTTATTAAACTCAGACGTCATGAGTATCTTTACCCCGCCATCTTCGTCATGCAGTACTTGCCAATAAAAGAGACTCAGAATCCCTTAACAACCTACTAAAATACATGCACACGCACACTAAAACACACACTGTACGAGATGAACCCTTGTGATTATGTGACTTCACGGGGCGTTGGCATGGTAATTTCCCTTGGAGGAAAGAAAGTAATCCTTGAACAATATAAAGACACAACATCCAATAATAACGCAGTAACAACATCCCAATGCAACATCCCAGTGCAGATAGGGGCACTGACAAACCTCCAGCTTGCTAGAGACTTCCCAAAGACCAGATAGGAGAAAAATCACATTGTCAAAAGTCCTTCAGATGATAACATTGATAACTGCTTTAAGTTAGTTACATTATCAAGAGTAGGATGTCTGTCTGAACGATGCATAAGAGGCGCTAAACAAAATTGTCCCGGCTTTACCTGACACCTGCTGCCCTTTGATAATGGCATCATATTATAATGATGACTACGGCACCGTAGAAGAGTCCATACACACACGCGCACATACACACACTTGTACATACATTGCATTCGGAAAGTATTCAGACCACTTAACTTTTCCACATTTTGTTACGTTACAGCCTTAATTCAAAAACGGCTTAAAAATGTTTCCTCATTCCTCATCAATCTACACACAACATCCCATAATGACAAAGCAAAAACAGGTTTTTAGAAATGCTTGCAAATGTATTAAAAATTAAAAACTGAAATATCACATTTACATAAGCATTCAGACCCTTTACTCAGTACTTTGTTGAAGCACCTTTGGCAGCGATTAAAACCTAGAGTCTTCTTGGGAATGACGCTATAAGCTTGGAACACCTGTATTTGGGGAGTTTCTCCCATTGTTCTCTGCAGATCCTCTCAAGCTCTGTCAGGTTGGATTGGGAGCGTCGCTGCAAAGCTATTTTCAGGTTTCTCCAGAGATGTCCGATCGGGTTCAAGTCCGGGCTCTGGCTTGGCCACTCAAGGACATTCAGAGACTTGTCCCGAAGCCACTCCTAGGTTGTTTTGGCTGTGTGCTTAGGGTTGTTGTCCTGTTGGAAGGTGAACCGTCACCCCAGTCTGAGGTCCTGAGCGCTCTGGAGCAGGTTTTCATTAAGGATCTCTCTGTACTTTGCTTCATTCATCTTTACCTCGATCCTGACTGGTCTCCCAGTCCCTGTCACTGAAAAACATCCCCACAGCATGATGCTGTCACCACATGCTTCAATGTAGGGATGGTGCCAGGATTCCTCCAGACGTGAAGATTGGCATTCAGGCCAAAGAGTTCAATCTTGGTTTCATCAGACCAGAAAACCTTGTTTCTCATGGTCTGAGAGTCCTTTAGGTGCCTTTTGGCAAACTCCAAGTGAGCTGTCATGTGCCTTTTACTGAGGAGTGGCTTCCATCTGGACAAAGGCCTGATTGGCAGAGTACTGCAGAGATGGTTGTCCTTCTGGAAAGTCCACAGAGGAACTCTGGAGCTCTGTCAGAGTGACCATCGGGTTCTTGGTCACCTCCCTGACCAAGGCCCTTCTCCCCCGATTGCTCAGTTTGGCCGGGTGGCCAGCTCTAGGAAGTCTTGGTGGTTCCAAACTTCTTCCATTTAAGAATGATGGTGGAAACTATGTTCTTGGGGACCTTCAATGCTGCCATATTTTTTCCCCAGATCTGTGCCTCGACACAATCCTGTCTCGGAGCTCTATGGACAATTCCTTTTTGCTCTGACACACACTGTCAACTGTGGGACCTTATATAGACAGGTGTGCCTTTCCAAATCATGTCCAATCAATTGAATTTACCACAGGTGGACTCCAATCAAGTTGTAGAAACATCTCAAGGATGATAAATGGAAACAGGATGTACCTGAGCTCAATTTCGAATCTCTTAGCAAAGGGTCTGAATAACCTTTTATTTCTTATTTCTGTTTAAAATTTTGATAAATGTGCAAAAATGTAAAAAAAAATGTTTTTGCTTCGTCATTATGGGGCAGTGTGTAGATTGATGAGGGGAAAAAAATATTTTATACATTTTAGAATAAGGCTGTAACATAACAAAATGTGGAAAAACGGAAGTGGTCTGAATACTTTCCAAATGCACTGTATAATCGTGCGCTCTTGCACATACTAATGCAGACCAATCAATAGTGGCTGATTGCAGTGTTTGTAGTCTTCTGGAAAATAGGAATACATAAACCAACAACAGCTTCGGCCCTGGAAGAGAGTGAAGATGCACTAAATGAGTTTATCAGCCTCCTACACACACCCACACGCGCGCACACACACGCACACACATATATACACACACACACACACACACACACACACACACACACACACACACACACACACACACACACACACACACACACACACACACACACACACACACACACACACACACACACACAGGAAGTGTATAGCACTAAGTCAGTTTTAGATCGTTACACAACGTGATCCATCAGCCCAGTAGAGCATGCATGTCCTGCATCATCCTGACTGCCACGCTCACGACAGGCTATTTTTGGGGTAAGACTCATCCCCGTTAACAGGCAAGAAACATACACACACACACACACAGGCATCACACAGGAACCACAGAGCTTATGTCAAAAAGCTGAACAGAACTGCACACAGTATCAAGTTTCCTTGCCTATCTTAAAATAATTCCCCTTTTTCCAATATCCTCCGATTGAAAGGAAATAGTTTACATTTAATCATCTCTCTCTCTCCCTCGCTCTCACTCTCTCCCTCTTCTGCTGTCTCATCTTTCACCTTCTCTGAAGCTCTGAAATCTTTCCAAGATGAGAGGAAAGAGAAGAGAGGAGAAGCAGAGATGAAGGGATGGCGGAAAAGCACTGTGTGTATGTGTTTGTGTGTGTCTAATTGCATCCCACAGCAGAGATGCAGCATAGCCTTTCAGTACTGTTCATTACTGTGTCTCTATGAAAGAACATATTACTGGATGGTGCTGTGTTACAAAAGACATGACTGGTTTCCGGTATCAGTATTGGGCACCCTGCTGTAAACGCTTCTGTCAGATCCGATAACATTCACAACTCTCACTATCAGTCAAAACAACAGCCATTTCAGAATTTCAGCAGTTGGCCATTTCTGTTTAACACTGAACACTGAGCTTATTGAGTACATAGTCCGTAGATGTTCACTAGTACTGCAGTGTTAATAGTTAAATAATATATTTTGTAATGTGAGTTCCCTACTTTAACTCCTTAGTCTTTTCCTTGTTTCTGGCCAGCAACACTGGCAGTCTTTTGAGGTGTTATTATCACTATTCTGGAGTTGGAATATCACAATATGCGGTGCTAGCTACCCTGGCATTATCTGTACCAGTGACAGATCGGCCTGCCATCCCGCCTGCCACAGTGCTGTACGCATTAACATTAAACAGCTTGGCTGGCCGGATGCCTGTCTCCCCGTCCTCCAAGGATTCAAGGAGACTTGCCAACCATGAAGGAAACTTGGAATACACCTGCCCCTGGCACCGCCACTGGCACTCAACAACAAACCTGTGACAAGTGCCATTTCAAGGCCTGATTTATGTCAAAACAGCAATACAGGGAATTAAAGGAGAGGATTGTGAAATGAGAACAAAGATTTAGCACTTACGTAGTTTGATGCAAGATCTGGGTGTAGATAGTCGATCCCTGAAACATAATTTCAACATAAATTAGTGAGATAATGCTATACATTTTTCCTCAAAGGAATTTAGGTCTTGACGGGAGGTTTTGACCTTTATAAGAAGATGTCAACCAATAAATTGTCACTTATTTTACGTTGTGCTTATTACATTCCAATGTGGAGCTGGTCGGTACTTGTACATGTCATTTATTCAAAAGGTATTTAGTTCATTAACCATGTGTAGATACCTTGTCGTCATGAACTATAATTACCCACATTAATAAGTGGATGACTAATACCTTTAAATCTGTATTTATAATTGACACATACTGTGTAGTGGCCACCAACTGTTATGAATGGCTACCAACTCTGGTCCTGAATAGCTACAGGCAGTGGTGGAAAAAGTACCCAATAATCATACTTTACAAACACAGTATTTGTGTTTAGTGAGTCCGCCAGATCAGAGGCAGTAGGGATGACAACACATTATATTGATAGGTGCGTGAATTGGACCATATTGCGGTCCTGTCTGAGCTTGCAAAATGTACTTTTTGTTGGCAGGGAAATTTATGGAGTAAAAAGTACAGAATTTATTTTGGAACGTAGTGGAGTAAAAGTTAAAGTTAAAAAAATATATGAAGAGTCAAATAAAGTACAGATAGAAAAAAATTACTTTAGTAATACTTAAAGTTTTTTTTACTTAGTTCCTTAACACCACTGGCTACAGGGTATAAAGTAGGGGTATCAAACATACAGCCCCTGCGGGTGGTATGACAAAAAGAAGACCTCAATCTACTGTACATTTAAATTATTAAAACCAAATCGAAACTGTGTATAAATGACATTATACATTCTCTTCACTCGGTCCAGCTCACTAACAGTCACCTGATTGAGAGATAAACAGTCAGAGAGAATCGAAAAATCCCCACAAAAACATGGATAGCTGACTTTTTGTTAATTGCAAATTTTGACGTGAGGAAATATAACACATTTTCAAAGCGGCCCTCTGGACCTCGGTGGAGGCCGAATGTATAAAGGCTTTAGCTCCAGCCCAGAACTACAATCCCAGTGATGACCTCTATTAAGATACTACTCTGGACGATTCTGACTTAGAATATGTGGACAACTTTAAATACCTAGGTGTCTGGCTAGACTGTAAACTCTCCTTCCAGACTCATATTAAGCATCTCCAATCCAAAATGAAATCTAGAATCGGCTTCCTATTTCGCAACAAAGCCTCCTTCACTCATGCTGCCAAACATACCCTTGTAAAACTGACTATCCTACCGATCCTTGACGGCGATGTCATTTACAAAATAGCCTCCAACACTCTACTCAACAAATTGGATGCAGTCTATCACAGTGCCACCCGTTTTGTCAGCAAAGCCCCATATACTACCTACCACTGCTACCTGTATGCTCTCGTTGGCTGGTCCTCGCTACATATTCGTCGCCAAACCCACTGGCTCCAGGTTATCTATAAGTCTATGTTAGGTAAAGCTCCGCCTTATCTCAGCTCACTGGTCACCATAGCAACACCCACCCGTAGCACGCACTCCAGCAGGTATATTTCACTGGTCATCCCTAAAGCCAGCACCCCCTTTGTCCGCCTTTCCTTCCAATTCTCTGCTGCCAATGACTGGAACTAATTGCAAAAATCACTGAAGTTGGAGACTTATCTCCCTCACTAACTTTAAGCATCAGCTGTCAGAGCAATTTACCAATCTCTGCAGCTGCACATAGTCCATCTGTAAATAACCCATCAAACTACCTACCTCATCCCCATATTTGTTTTTGTTTTTCTGCTCTTTTGCACACCAGTATTTCTACCTGCACATCCTCATCTGCACATCCATCACTCCAGTGTTAATTGCTAAATTGTAATTACTTTGCCACTATTGGGCTGTTTATTGCCTTACCTCCTTACTTCATTTGCACACATTCTATACAGATTTTCTATTGTGTTATTGACTGTACGATTGTTTATCCCATGTGTAACTCTGTGTTGTTGTTTTTGCCGCACTGCTTTGCTTTATCTTGGCCAGGTCGCAGTTGTTAATGAGAACTTGTTCTCAACTGGCCTACCTCGTTAAATAAAGGTGAAACAAAAAATATATATAAGTATAGATAGTGATACAACTTCAACCGTAAGGCCTATACTGGTACCTACCATCGTCCATGATGGCTATGGTGATGCCTCTCCCGGTGTAGCCCAGTCCCCAAGCCTCAGCCACATTGAGGTCCAGTCCGGGGGTCCCATCAGCCTGGCCCGTGTTGATCTAATCAGTCACACAAACAATATGGAGACAGGCCGTGACGCAGGACACCCAGCCGAGCGGCCATTAGATAATTAGTCAACATGGAGGAAGATAGGGTTAAGGAAGAGGGGAGGAAGAGATGAGGTGTGGAGGATGGGAGGGAGGGAGGGGGAGTAAATGTCACGGATATGGCACTTAGCTGGGATCCTACTGCGGAGCGTTTAATCTGACAAGTGGAACAAAGGAAGGCACGTTGGCCCTGGCGGAAAGGAAAGTCACGCTTGCCAGTCTAGGGTAAACACTGGGGGAGGAAGCTGACATACACAGGGAGATGAGATGGTGTGGGCAATATTGACTGGCCTAATGAGAAGACTTCATCTCCATAGGAGGAGCAGCAGTGAATATGTCTGTGATCAGTGGTCAGTGAGTAAACAAGTATAACGGAGGCAGATGACTACTCACCAGATACCACTGTTTGCTGAATAGGGGGTCGGTAATTTTGACGTCAATTTCGTTGATGCTTCTGTAGCCTCGCTTCTGTCGGCCGAAGCCCTCCTGGTCCAACACATTCTTTACCTGAGAAAGGAAATGCAAATATTACACCCTGAGCCCTTTATATTCATAGTAATCTAAATCAATATAGTCAAAATGTATAATTACAATGTACTGCAGGTGTATATGGTGACTAGACAAGAAAACCATTCATAAACACTTTACCTATAAGAAATTTGCATAACTGTGCAAAGTGTACATTGGAGGGAACTACTTTTAATTTGTTTGAACTGAACATCCATTCAAAGGGAATATTAGCTAAGCTGACATATGAAATTGTTTAAGAAGGTCATACTATAGATTATTTAGCTATTTGATTTTGAATTTTAGGACCCCTTTAGGTATCAACAAAATATACAGTACCGGTCAAAAGTTTGGACACACCTACTCATTCAAGTGTTTTTCTTTATTTTTTACTATTTACTACATTCTAAAATAATATTGAAGACATCACAATGATGAAATAACACATATGGAATCATGGAGGAATCAAAACATTGTTAAACAAATCAAAATATATTTTATTTTAGATTCTTTAAAGTATCCACCCTTTGCCTTGATGACAGCTTTGCACACTCTTGGCATTATCTCAACCAGCTTCACCTGGAATGCTTTTCCAACCGTTTTGAAGGAGATCCCACATATGCTGAGCAGTTGTTGGCTGCTTTTCCTTCACTCTTCAGTCCAACTAATCTTAAACCATCTCAATTGGGTTGAGGTCGGGTGATTGTGGAGGCCAGGTCATCTGATGCAGCACTCCATCACTCTCATTCTTGAACAAATAGCCCTTACACAGCCAAGGAGTGTTGGGTCATTGTCCTGTTGAAAAACAAATGATAGTCCCACTAAGCGCAAACCAGATGGGATGGCGTATCGCTGCAGAATACTGTGGTAGCCATGCTGGTTAAGTGTGCCTTGAATTCTAAGTAAATCAATGACAGTGTCACCAGCAAAGCAACCCCACACCACCACACCTCCTCCTCCATGCTTCACGGTGGGAACCAGACATCTGGAGATCATCCGTTCACCTACTCTGCATCTCACAAAGACACAGCGATTGAAACCAAACATCTCAAATTTGGACTCATCAGACCAAAGGACAGATTTGTAATGTTCATTGCTCATGGTTCTTGTTGCAAGCAAGTCTCTCCTTCTTGTTGGTGTCCTTTAGTAGTGGTTTCTTTGCAGCAATTTGATCATGAAGGCCTGATTCACGCAGTCTCCTCTGAACAGTTGATGTTGAGATGTGTCTGTTACCTGAACTCTGTTAAGCATTTATTTGGGCTCAATTTCTGAGGCAAGTAACTCAATGAACTTATCCTCTGCAGAGGTATCTCTGGGTCTTCCTTTCTTGTGGTGGTCCTCATGAGAGCCAGTTTCATCATAGCGCTTGATGGTTTTTGCGACTGCACATGAAGAAACTATAAAAGTTCTTGAAATTTTCCAGATTGACTGACCTTCATGTCTTAAAGTAATGATGGACTGTCGTTTCTCTTTGATTATTTGAGCTGTTCTTGCCATAATATGGACTTGGTCTTTTACCAAATAGGGCTATCTGATTAGCTTAAATGCATTAAGAAGGAAAGAAATTCCACAAATTAACTTTTAACAAGGCCATCTGTTAATTGAAATGCATTCCAGGTGACTACCTCATGATGCTGGTTGAGAGAATGCCAAGAGTGTGCAAAGCTGTCATCAAGGCAAAGGGTGGATACTTTGAAGAATCTCAAATATTAATTTGTTTAACACTTTTCTGGTTGCTACATGATTCCATATGTGTTATTTCATAGTTTTGATGTCTTCACTATTATTCTACAATGCACAAAATAGTAAAAAAATAAGAAAAACCCTGGAATGAGTAGGTGGGTCCAAACCTTTGACTGGTACTGTAAATACATTTTTTTTGATCAAATATAGATTTTGGCCTTTCCTACTAAAGCCAATCGAAACTTATTGAATAATACATTCATAAATGGTAAAAAGGACAGTCAAAAAATACATCATAAGGAACAAGGTTTTGAAGTGCCTGTCCTAAATCCAAGAGATATACAGTATATATTTTTACACATATTTAATGAACCCCTTTTTTTGGGTAGGCACAAAACAAGCTTTATTTTTTTGTTATGTAACTTAGATTGACACTAGCAATCGACTCTAGGGGGTTAACATGATTTTTGAATGACTACCTCATCTCTACAATTATCTGTAAGGTCCCTCAGCCGAGTAGTGAATTTCAAACATAGATTAAACCACAAAGACCAGGGAGGTTTTCCATTGCCTCGCAAAGAAGGGCACCGATTGGGAGACTAAGAAAATATATTAAAAAATGTATAATAATAATAACCTGACATTGAATATGCCTTTGAGCACGACGAAGTTAATAATTAGACTTTGGAATGCTGTATCAGTGCACACCCGTTTCTACAAAGATACAGGTGTCCTTCCTAACTCAGTTGCCGGAGAGGAGGAAACCACTCAGGGATGTTACAATGAGGCCAATGGTGACTATAAAACAGCTACAGAGTTCAATGGCTGTGATACGAGAAAACTGAGGATGGATCAACAACATTGTAGTTACTCCACAATACTAACTTAAATGACAGAGTGAAAAGAAGGAAGCCTGTATAGAATAAAAAACATTTTTAAAAATGCATCCTGCAGTAAGGCACGAAAGTAGAACTGCAAAGAATGTGGTAAAGAAATGAATGTTACAGCATGTCCTGAATACAAAGTGTTATGTTTGGTGCAAATCCAACACAACACATCACTGAGTACCACTCTTCATATTTTCAAGAATAGTGTTGGCTTTATCATGTTATGGGTATGCTTATCTTCGGCAAGGACTAGGGAGTTTTTTAAGATAAAAAGAAATGGAATACATCTAAGCACAGGCAAAATCCTTGAGTAAAACCTGGTTCAGTCTGCTTTCCAACAGACACTGGGAGACAAATTCCCCTTTCAGCAGGACAATACCCTAAAACACAAAGCCAAATATACACTGGAGTTGCTTACCAAGACGACATCGAATGTCCCTGAGTGGCCTTGTTAGAGTTTCGACTTAAATCGGCTTGAAAATCTATGGCAAGACTTGAAAATGGCCGTCTAGCAATGATCAATAACCAACTTAACAGAGCTTGAAGAATTGTTAAAAGAATAATGTGCAAATATTGTACAATCCAGGTCTGAAAAGCTCTTAGAGGCTTACCAAGAAAGACTCACAGCTGTAACCACTACTAAAGGTGATCTGACATGTATTGATGTGAATACTTATTTAAATTAGATATTTCAGTATTTCATTTTCAATAGATTAGCAACATTTTCTAAAAACATGTTTTCACTTTGTCAGTATGGGATATATTTTTGTTTAATCCATTTTGATTTTAGGCTGTAACAGAACAAAGTGTGGAATAAGTGAAGGGGTATGAATACTTTCTGAAGGCACTGTACATTCATAATGCCCTACCCCGTCCACCTGTGTCTCTAGTGTAGGGATGGAGGGGGGCGTCACATAAATCAACAGGCTAATTCTATTTGTCTCAGTCTGAATCATCTGAATCATACATGCCGTGCAGCTGGGTCCCTACAGTACCACACAAAACACACACATACACACACACACACACACACACACACACACACACACACACACACACACACACACACACACACACACACACACACACACACACACACACACACACACACACACACACACACACACACACAGGGGAATTTGAAAGTGACTGTTTCAGAGGGTGCCCTAGCAGACAAAATAACTCCCCAATTAGCCTGAAAAAGTCCTTGTGTTTGTTTCCATCATCAAAGACACTTCGACTAAAGAGCTAATTTACTGCTGCAACAGGGACACTTTTGCAAAAACAGGATCAACAACAGAGGGTGTTTTTTTCTCATGATTTCATAAAGATTTACAATGGTGTTTCTAAAGGAGTGGTTTGTTAATATCTGGGTTATATGGTCTGATCTAATCAAGATAAACTAACTGTGGACACAAACAGTGTTCAAGATGAAAGGGAGACATTAATGATCTAGTGAGGGGGCAGTGTGTTTCGCTAGAGGCAATGTAACTTAAGCCTATTTCGTATAAAAGCTAGAGTCCTTAATTGAAAAAATAACAAAGGGCCATCTCGTCTCTGTTTTGGTAAGAAGCTGAGGGATGGGCCTGGAGAAGTGTAACCACTCTCAAATTCATAGACAGAGCTATGGATTCAATGACCGACCATCCATCAAAAAAAGTTTTAACCATGTTTTGAGGCTATAGTCTTTGTTCAGATTTACATTGTTTACAAACATTGCAGTAAAACAAGCGTTGCGTTTTGATGGGTATGACAGTTGAACTAAGCTCATGAGGCATTTAGAAGTTATATTCTTCAAGAACCAATGGTATACATCTTAGATAAGCATGCCCCGTTCCAGAAATGCAGAACTAAGAACAGATATAGCCCTTGGTTCACTCCAGACCTGACTGCCCTCGACCAGCACAAAAACATCCTGTGGCGAACTGCAATAGCATCGAAGAGCCCCCGCGATATGCAACTGTTCAGGGAAGTCAGGAACCAATACACGCAGTCAGTCAGGAAAGCAAAGGCTAGCTTTTTCAAGCAGAAATTTGCATCCTGTAGCTCTAACTCCAAAAAGTTCTGGGACACTGTAAAGTCCATGGAGAACAAGAGCACCTCCTCCCAGCTGCCCACTGCACTGAGGCTAGGTAACACGGTCACCACCGATAAATCCATGATAATCGAAAACTTCAACAAGCATTTCTCAACGGCTGGCCATGCCTTCCACCTGGCTACTCCAACCTCGGCCAACAGCTCCGCCCCCCCGCAGCTACTCGCCCAAGCGTCCCCAGCTTCTCCTTTACCCAAATCCAGATAGCAGATGTTCTGAAAGAGCTGCAAAACCTGGACCCATACAAATCAGCTGGGCTTGACAATCTAAACCCTCTATTTCTGAAACTATCCGCCGCCATTGTCGCAACCCCTATTACCAGCCTGTTCAACCTCTCTTTCATATCGTCTGAGATCCCCAACGATTGGAAAGCTGCCGTGGTCATCCCCCTCTTCAAAGGGGGAGACACCCTGGACCCAAACTGTTACAGACCTATATCCATCCTGCCCTGCCTATCTAAGGTCTTCGAAAGCCAAGTTAATAAACAGATCACTGACCATCTCGAATCCCACCGTACCTTCTCCGCTGTGCAATCCGGTTTCCGAGCCGGTCACGGGTGCACCTCAGCCACGCTCAAGGTACTAAATGATATCATAACCGCCATCGATAGAAGACAGTACTGTGCAGCCGTCTTCATCGACCTGGCCAAGGCTTTTGACTCTGTCAATCAACATATTCTTATCGGCAGACTCAGTAGCCTCGGTTTTTCTGATGACTGCCTTGCCTGGTTCTCCAACTACTTTGCAGACAGAGTTCAGTGTGTCAAATCGGGAGGGCATGTTGTCCGGTCCTCTGGCAGTCTCTATGGGGGTACCACAGGGTTCAATTCTCAGGCTGACTCTTTTCTCTGTATATATCAATGATGTTGCTCTTGCTGCGGGCGATTCCCTGATACACCTCTACGCAGATGACACCATTCTGTATACTTCTGGCCCTTCCTTGGACACTGTGCTATCTAACCTCCAAACGAGCTTCAATGCCATACAACACTCCTTCCGTGGCCTCCAACTGCTCTTAAACGCTAGTTAAACCAAATGCATGCTTTTCAACCGTTCGCTGCCTGCACCCGCCCGCCCGACTAGCATCACCACCCTGGACGGTTCCGACCTAGAATATGTGGACATCTATAAATACCTAGGTGTCTGGCTAGACTGTAAACTCTCCTTCCAGACTCATATTAAACATCTCCAATCCAAAATCAAATGAAGAATCGGCTTTCTATTTCGCAACAAAGCCTCCTTCACTCACGCCGCAAAACTTACCCTAGTAAAACTGACTATCCTACCGATCCTCGACTTCGGCGATGTCATCTACAAAATAGCTTCCAATACTCTACTCAACAACCTAGATGCAGTTTATCATAGTGCCATCCGTTTTGTTACTAAAACACCTTATACCACCCACCACTGCGACCTGTATGCTCTAGTCGGCTGGCCCCCGCTACATATTCGTCGCCAGACCCACTGGCTCCAGGTCATCTATAAGTCCATGCTAGGTAAAGCTCCGCCTTATCTCAGTTCACTGGTCACGATAACAACACCCACCCATAGCACGCGCTCCAGCAGGTATATCTCACTGATCATCCCAAAAGCCAACACCTCATTTGGCCGCCTTTCCTTCCAGTTCTCTGCTGCCTGTGACTGGAACGAATTGCAAAAATCGCTGAAGTTGGAGACTTTTATTTCCCTCACCAACTTTTAACATCTGCTATCTGAGCAGCTAACCGATTGCTGCAGCTGTACATAGTCCATCTGTAAACAGCCCACCCAATTTACCTACCTCATCCCCTTACTGTTTTTATTTATTTACTTTTCTGCTCTTTTGCACACCAGTATCTCTACTTGCACATGATCATCTGATGATTTATCACTCCAGTGTTAATCTGCTAAATTGTAATTATTCGCTCCTATGGCCTATTTATTGCCTACCTCCTCATGCCTTTTGCACACAATGTATATAGACTCATTTTTTTTCCTACTGTGTTATTGACTTGTTTATTGTTTACTCCATGTGTAACTCTGTGTTGTTGTCTGTTCACACTGCTATGCTTTATCTTGGCCAGGTCGCAGTTGTAAATGAGAACTTGTTATCAACTAGCCTACCTGGTTAAATAAAGGTGAAATAAAAAATAAAAATAAATACTAAATTAATTTTACATCCAAAAATGGATGTAGCAACTAAGGATTCTAGCTTTAAGTCCAAAAATCCCATTAGGAAATAATTGAACAGTCAAGCATAAAAAGCAGGTATCTCCACATTGGCAAATGTATTAAAATCTACATGCTTCGTCTATCATTTACTGTACAGCAAAATGCACAATATAATATAAAGCTCAAGTTAATAAAATGGAGTCTGAAAATATCATAACCAATATTGCTACATGAAATTGTGACCTGGCTGAATATTATATTAGACATCATCTAATGGATCAAAGCCTTGAATCCTCTCACTCTCCCTGTCATTCTCAGCGACTCTGAGGCAGTTAAACTAAGGTAAAGGTAACTATTACATTAGTTTCTACATTACAACGGAACGACTTGATTAGTGTAGTGTTAGCTAGCTACATAGTTGTCGTTGCTGTCTTTGTATCCAAGGTAATTGTGTAGTTTAGAGTAATTATCGTAATTACCGAGGTTAGCTAGCCAGCTATTTTCGTCCTAACGTAGGCAACACTGCTAGCAAGCCAGCAGCTAGCCAACGTCTACCGTCTACCGAATTGCAGCACTGTAGAAACTATTACATTACAACGGAACGACTTGATTAGTGTAGTGTTAGCTAGCTACATAGTTGTCTTTGCTGTCTTTGTATCCAAGATAATTGTGTAGTTTAGAGTAATTGTCAAGGTTACCTAGCCAGTTACCGAGGCTACCTAGCCAGCTACACTTTCAAACTAAGTCAACAACGCAGCCACTGCTAGCTAGCCTACTCCACCAGCCAGCAGCACTATCATTTTAGTCAATAAGATTTTTTGCAACGTAGCTTAACTTTCTGAACATTCGAGACGTGTAGTCCACTTGTCATTCCAATCTCCTTTGCATTAGCGTAGCCTCTTCTGTAGCCTGTCAACTATGTGTCTGTCTATCCCTCTTCTCTCCTCTCTGCACAGACCATACAAACGCTTCACACCGCGTGGCCGCCGCCACTCTAACCTGGTGGTCCCAGCGCGCACGACCCACGTGGAGTTCCAGGTCTCCGGCAGCCTCTGGAACTGCCGATCTGCGGCCAACAAGGCAGAGTTCATCTCAGCCTATGCTTCCCTCCAGTCCATCGACTTCTTGGCACTGACGGAAACATGGATTACCACAGATAACACTGCTACTCCTACTGCTCTCTCCTTGTCTGCCCACGTGTTCTCGCACACCCCGAGAGCTTCTGGTCAGCGGGGTGGTGGCACTGGGATCCTCATCTCTCCCAAGTGGACATTCTCTCTTTCTCCCCTGACCCATCTGTCTATCGCCTCCTTTGAATTCCATGCTGTCACAGTTACCAGCCCTTTCAAGCTTAACATCCTTATCATTTATCGCCCCCCAGGTTCCCTTGGAGAGTTCATCAATGAGCTTGACGCCTTGATAAGTTCCTTTCCTGAGGATGGCTCACCTCTCACAGTACTGGGTGACTTTAACCTCCCCACGTCTACCTTTGACTCATTCCTCTCTGCCTCCTTCTTTCCACTCCTCTCCTCTTTTGACCTCACCCTCTCACCTTCCCCCCCTACTCACAAGGCAGGCAATACGCTTGACCTCATCTTTACTAGATGCTGTTCTTCCACTAATCTCATTGCAACTCCCCTCCAAGTCTCCGACCACTACCTTGTATCCTTTTCCCTCTCGCTCTCATCCAACACTTCCCACACTGCCCCTACTCGGATGGTATCGCGCCGTCCCAACCTTCGCTCTCTCTCCCCCGCTACTCTCTCCTCTTCCATCCTATCATCTCTTCCCTCTGCTCAAACCTTCTCCAACCTATCTCCTGATTCTGCCTCCTCAACCCTCCTCTCCTCCCTTTCTGCATCCTTTAACTCTCTATGTCCCCTATCCTCCAGGCCGGCTCGGTCCTCCCCTCCTGCTCCGTGGCTCGACGACTCATTGCGAGCTCACAGAACAGGGCTCCGGGCAGCCGAGCGGAAATGGAGGAAAACTCGCCTCCCTGCGGACCTGGCATCCTTTCACTCCCTCCTCTCTACATTCTCCTCTTCTGTCTCTGCTGCTAAAGCCACTTTCTACCACTCTAAATTCAAAGCATCTGCCTCTAACCCTAGGAAGCTCTTTGCCACCTTCTCCTCCCTCCTGAATCCTCCTCCCCCTCCCCCCCTCCTCCTCCCTCTATGCGGATGACTTCGTCAACCATTTTGAAAAGAAGGTCGACGACATCCGATCCTCGTTTGCTAAGTCAAACGACACCGCTGGTTCTGCTCACACTGCCCTACCCTGTGCTTTGACCTCTTTCTCCCCTCTCTCTCCAGATGAAATCTCGCGTCTTGTGACGGCCGGCCGCCCAACAACCTGCCCGCTTGACCCTATCCCCTCCTCTCTTCTCCAGGCCATTCCCGGAGACCTTCTCCCTTACCTCACCTCGCTCATCAACTCATCCTTGACCGCTGGCTACGTCCCTTCCGCCTTCAAGAGAGCGAGAGTTGCACCCCTGCTGAAAAAACCTACACTCGATCCCTCCGATGTCAACAACTACAGACCAGTATCCCTTCTTTCTTTTCTCTCCAAAACTCTTGAACGTGCCGTCCTTGGCCAGCTCTCCTGCTATCTCTCTCAGAATGACCTTCTTGATCCAAATCAGTCAGGTTTCAAGACTAGTCATTCAACTGAGACTGCTCTTCTCTGTGTCACGGAGGCGCTCCGCACTGCTAAAGCTAACTCTCTCTCCTCTGCTCTCATCCTTCTAGACCTATCGGCTGCCTTTGATACAGTGAACCATCAGATCCTCCTCTCCACCCTCTCCGAGTTGGGCATCTCCGGCGCGGCCCACGCTTGGATTGCGTCCTACCTGACAGGTCGCTCCTACCAGGTGGCGTGGCGAGAATCTGTCTCCGCACCACGTGCTCTCACCACTGGTGTCCCCCAGGGCTCTGTTCTAGGCCCTCTCCTATTCTCGCTATACACCAAGTCACTTGGCTCTGTCATATCCTCACATGGTCTCTCCTATCATTGCTATGCAGACGACACACAATTAATCTCTCCTTTCCCCCTTCTGATAACCAGGTGGCGAATCGCATCTCTGCATGTCTGGCAGACATATCAGTGTGGATGACGGATCACCACCTCAAGCTGAACCTCGGCAAGATGGAGCTGCTCTTCCTCCCGGGGAAGGACTGCCCGTTCCATGATCTCGCCATCACGGTTGACAACTCCATTGTGTCCTCCTCCCAGAGTGCTAAGAACCTTGGCGTGATCCTGGACAACACGCTGTCGTTCTCAACTAACATCAAGGCGGTGACCCGTTCCTGTAGGTTCATGCTCTACAACATTCGCAGAGTACGACCCTGCCTCACACAGGAAGCGGCGCAGGTCCTAATCCAGGCACTTGTCATCTCCCGTCTGGACTACTGCAACTCGCTGTTGGCTGGGCTCCCTGCCTGTGCCATTAAACCCCTACAACTCATCCAGAACGCCGCAGCCCGTCTGGTGTTTAACCTTCCCAAGTTCTCTCACGTCACCCCGCTCCTCCGCTCTCTCCACTGGCTTCCAGTTGAAGCTCGCATCCGCTACAAGACCATGGTGCTTGCCTACGGAGCTGTGAGGGGAACGGCACCTCCGTACCTTCAGGCTCTGATCAGGCCCTACACCCAAACAAGGGCACTGCGTTCATCCACCTCTGGCCTGCTCGCCTCCCTACCTCTGAGGAAGTACAGCTCCCGCTCAGCCCAGTCAAAACTGTTCGCTGCTCTGGCACCCCAATGGTGGAACAAACTCCCCCACGACGCCAGGTCAGCGGAGTCAATCACCACCTTCCGGAAACACCTGAAACACCACCTCTTTAAGGAATACCTAGGATAGGATAAAGTAATCCTTCTAACCCCCCCCCCCCCCCCTTAAAAGAGTTAGATGCACTATTGTAAAGTGGTTGTTCCACTGGATATCATAAGGTGAATGCACCAACTTGTAAGTCGCTCTGGATAAGAGCGTCTGCTAAATGACTTAAATGTAAATGTAAATGTATAGCAATGAAAGATGACTTAGACAGTGTCCAGAGCCAAATCAAGTGCCTGTACAGTAATGCTTTATATTCTCTCTACAGCTGGGGCTACAGCCTCATTTCCAGACTGGAGTAGGGCTCTCTATCTGGAAGTTATTAGGGAGAGTAAAGGACCTTGCTCTACTTGTCACTAGCTGCTCAAGGACACTAATTTAGTTGGAACTCCTTGCTCAGAATGACTGGTAATACACGGTGCTGTCTTAAGATGAGCTCTATAAATGTACCTCTCTCCAGCTAATAGCTCATCCTCAGATGGAATTTACATTATTTTGCATAATGTCAAGGTAAGTTTCCATCACGGCACTACTATTGACTTCCAAAATCTTTCAACTCCCTTTACAGACTTAAAAATATAACAGCTTGCAGCTAGTGGCTCAATTTGGCCAAATAGCAATTCAACCACAGCTAGGTTACTTATCACATTGATGTTAAGTTCATAATATTGAGTCAATATTTTATTTTCAACTGCATGCTTGTTGAATAGAGTCAGATATGCAATGAAAGAAAGTCCTTCCTGAGCTTACATGTGCAAACACACATGATGGAGAGCGGACTAGGCATTGTCCGATGTGTTTTACCACCATAGATAAGGGATCAGCCATTAAGCATGCTCTTTACAAGGCTAGAGGACACTTATTGTTGGCTTTAAAAGGGACCAAGCCCATAAAACACATCTCTTCTTTCACTGCCTAAGTACCTGCGACAGATATAGCAGTCAGTGAGGACCCCTGACGATCCTATGTTACAGATAGATGCGAGCAAAACGTTTTGCATTTTGTCACAAAATAATTTTCAGACTCAGAGCATTGTGTTATCTATCCTGTATACCTTTCCCTTTTGCTAAACTGTCCAACATAGATGGAAAATGGACTAATGTGCACTATATAGCCATTTAATGGAGCCACATAGACCATCTAAACCCGGTGACGTAAAAGGGAACGTAAAAGAACCATCCATCTTCCTTCATCTCTCTCCCTCTCTCCTTCCATCGCCTATCTCAGTCCATCTTCCTCCCTTCCTCCCTCCCTCCCTCCCTTTATCTTCCTTCCTCCTTCCATACCCCTCCATCCGTCCCCTCCATTATATGACTAGCACTGGTGTTTCCCCTCGAGACAGCCCTCGACCCAGTGTCTCATGTCGCCCACTCACATCATCAGAAGGAGCCCGCGCACAATCACCCTCCCCGCGCTCTGCTCCCCACCTGCTCTCTGCCTGCTCCCTGTTCCTGCCTGCCTACTAGAAGCACCACCAAGCCAGGCTTCAAACGCCACCTCATTTCAAAGGGCTGAGCTGTCCTCCATCTTTCTCTATCTTTCTCTCCCTCCCGCTCTCTCTAAATCATCTCTATTTCAGAGCACCAAGATACAGCACATGTAGATGGATTAATTCCCTTCCAACATGGTACTGTCCTAACAACGGAGGGGATTTTTAGATGTAATGGCAAAATTTAGATTTCCGCCTAAATAGATATACCCAAAAGTAACTGCTATTCATGTGTAATTACATAATTCTGACATGCCAAACATGGTATATATGGAAAGAAAACATCTGGGAGATTATGAGGAAATTATCAGACGATCGATAGGCGTCACATAGTTCAGAATACACAAGATCAAGCACACACAAAATACCTGTTTTATTATTTTTTTATTTTAAAAGTAATCTTTCATTGACAAGCTATAACTGATCTCCAGAACTGGAAACACATCAGATGGCTGCCACAACATGTGAATAACATCAGAAAAAAAATAGGATTGATAGACCTAGAAATGGGACTAGAAATGGGATGATGTTTTAGTAAGTGGTGTCAGGTGTGGTCATGGGACTATTCCAGGTGTCCCAAAACCTCTCCAATGTGTCATGTATATGTAAATTAGATCATCCCAGTGCTATTACATATTTGTAATCCCTAAATGCTATTTGTTCAGTATAAAAATAAAATGTCTACCATATCAACCTCACTCAAATTGTGGTGGTGTTATGGGGTATCCAGGGTACATTCAAGTGTCCTTTCAACCTGTCACGACTTCTACCGAAGTCGATGCCTCTCCTTGTTCGGGCGGTGCTCGGCGGTCAACGTCACCGGTCTTCTAGCCATCATTGATCCAGGTTTCATTTTCCATTGGTTGTGTCTTGTCTTCCTACACACCTGGTTCCAATCCCATTAATTTATTGTTGTGTATTTAACCCTCTGTTTTCCCTCATGTCCTTGTCAGAGATTGTTTATTGTTATGCTCGTGATTTATGGATTGGTGTGCGACGGGTTCTTGTACCCACGTTTATTTTATTATGTACTTTTGGTTTTGGAGTTTGTTTTACGTTATTAAACTACTCCATTATACCAAGTTTGATTCTCCTGAGCCTGACTTCCCTGCCACCTACACACAGGACATGACACAACCTCTCCAAAGTGTCCGAATGTGGTAATTGCACTGTTTTTGCACACTGGATGTGCCAAAAAGTTACTGTTAACTATAAAAACTAAATTTCCACAACACCAACCTCTCTCAAACATTGTGGTGGTGTCGGAGGACATACAGGGGATATCCAAGTGTTTTCATCATATTTTTCATGCGCAAAGATATAGTCACTCGGTGGACATTCAATGTTGCCATATACATAATCAGATAACACTGGCAATAGGCTAGATTTGTTCCTACCAACCTAAGGATTAATTTCATACCCCCCACCCCCATATAGCTATAGCTCAAACACAGACCAAATCGAACATTATCTTGTAAGATGTTTGCTGTTTGGTGAAAACATTTTGACTCTCTGGGCTGGTGATGAATAACGGTAGGTCACAGGCAGACAAAAAAGACATCCACATGATCTGTGGAGTCCAGGCTTTCGGTGTGAATCAACGTATTCCGTGTTTATTTAGTTTAATGTTTTAATAATGTTTACATAATGCTTTATTCATCTTATATGTATAAAAAGTACCGGTCCAAATTTTGGACACACCATGTCATTCCAAGGTTTTTCTTTATTTTTACTATTTTCTATGTTGTAGAATAACACTAAAGACATCAAAACTATGAAATAACACATATGGAATCATGTAGTAACCAAATAAGTGTTAAACAAATTAATATTTGAGATTCTTCAAAGTAGCCACCCTATGCCATGATGACAGCTTTGCACAATCTTGGCCTTTTCTCAACTAGCTCCATGAGGTAGTCACCTGGAATTGCATTTCAATTAACAGCCTTGTTAAAAGTACATTTGTGGAATGTATTTTCTTCTTAATGCGTTTGAGCCAATCAGTTGTGTTGTGACAAGGTATGGGTGGTATACAGAAGATAGCCCTATTTGGAAAAAGACCATGTCTATATTATGGCAAGAACAGCTCAAATAAGCAAAGAGAAATGACAGTCCATCATTACTTTAAGACATGAAGGTCAGTCAATACAGAACATTTCAAGAACTTCGAAAGTTTCTTCAAGTGAAGTCGCAAAAACCATCAAGCGTTATGATGAAAATGGCTCTCATGAGGACCACAACAGGAAAGGAAGACCCAGAGTTATCTCTGCTGCAGAGGATAAGTGCATTAGTTACCAAGCCTCAGACATTCCATGCCAAATAAATGCTTCAAAGAGTTCAGGGAACAGAAACATCTCAACATCAACTGTTCAGAGGAGACTGTGTGAATTATTGCTAATAAACTACTACTTGTCACGCCCTGACCATAGAGAGCCTTGTTATTCTCTCTTTTGGTTAGGTCGGGGTGTGACTAGTGGGGGTGTTCCTATCTAGGTTAAGTATTTCTATGTTGGCCGGGTATGGTTCCCAATCAGAGGCAGCTGTTTATCATTGTCTCTGATTGGGGATCATATTTAGGCAGCCATTAACCCACTGGTTTTTGTGGGATCTTGTTTTTGTTAAGTTGCCTGTGAGCACTGCATTTGCTGCACGTTTCGTTTGCTGTTTATTGTTTTTGTGAGTTTCATCTGAATAAACATGTGGAACTCTACGTACGCTGCGCCTTGGTCCGTTAATTCTACAAACGATCGTGAAAGAAGATCCCACCACAACAGGACCAAGCAGCATGCCCAGGTGGAGAAAGTTTCATGGACTTGATAGGAGATTTTGGATGGGAAGGGATCCTGGACTTGGGAGGAGATCCTAGCAGGACAGGATCGCCTTCCCTGGCGGGAGACGCAAGGAGAGAAGGGAGGACAGCGACAATGCAGGGGTTCACAGCCACAGAGTAAGCCCAAAAGACAGCCCAAATTTTTTGGGGGGGGGGAACACGGGGTGGTCGGCGGAGCCGAGGAATGAGCCAGAGACAGTCAGGGAGTCGAAGGAGGAACTCGACGAAAGATTCCGGAGAGAGGTGGTGGCGATGAGAGTGCTGCAGAGCGGGCGTGCTGAGGAGCATGACACCAGTCTGGTGTCATCTGCACCAGTTTCACGCGTATGTCCTGTGCCTGCTCCCCGTACTCGCCCTGAAGTACGTGTCCCCAGTCCGGTACGTCCTGTGTCTGCTCCCCGTACTCGCCCTGATGTACGCCTCCACAGCCAGTACATCCTGTGCTAGCTCCCCGCACTCGCCGTGCGAAGTGTGTCATTGTTCCGGTACAAGTTGTGCCGGTTCTACGCACCAGGTCTCCAGTGCGCCTCCACAGCCCAGTACGTCCTGTGCTAGCTCCCCGCACTCGCCGTGCGAAGTGTGTCATTGTTCTGGTACATGTTGTGCCGGTTCTATGCACCAGGTCTCCAGTCCGCCTGCACAGCCCAGTACGTCCTGTGCTAGCTCCCCGCACTCACTGTGCGAAGTGTGTCATCGTTCCGGCACCATCTGTGCCAGCTCTACGCACCAGGTCTCCAGTGCGCCTCCACAGCCCAGTACGTCCTGTGCCTCCTCCTCGCACTCTCCCTGAAGTGCGTGTCCCCAGTCCGGTACGTCCTGTGCCTACCACAGAATTCTGCAGCGATACGCCATCCCATCTGGTTTGCGCTTAGTGGGACTATCATTTGTTTTCAACAGGACAATGACCCAACACACTTCCAGGCTGTTTAAGGGCTATTTGACCAAGAAGGAGAGGGATGGAGTGCTGCATCAGATGACCTCCACAATCACCCGACCTCAACTCAAATGAGATGGTTTGGGATGAGTTTGACCGCAGAGTGAAGGAAAAGCAGCCAACAAGTGCTCAGCATATGTGGGAACTCCTTCAAGACTGTTGGAAAAGAATTCCAGGTGAAGCTGGTTGAGAGAATGCCAAGAGTGTGCAAAGCTGTCATCAAAGCAAAGGGTGGATACTTTTAAGAATCTCAAATATAAAATGTATTTAGATTTGTTTTAAATTTTTCTGGTTACTAAATAATTCCATATGTGTTATTTCATAGTTTTGATGTCTTCACTATTATTCTATAATGTAGAAAATAGTCAACATTTTAAAAATCCCTTGAATGAGTATGTGTGTCCAAACTTTTGACCGATACTGTATGTATATACTGTATTCTAATATACTGTACATTAGTCAATGCCATTCCGACATTGCTCGATCTACTGTTTATATCTTTCTTAATTCCATTCTTTTACTTTTAGATTTGTGTGTATTGTTGTGAATCATTTTTAGATACTACTTTACTGTTAGATACTACTGCACTGTTGGAGCTAGGAAAACAAGCATTTCGCTACACACCTGCTAAATATATGTATGTGACCAATACAATTTGATTTGATTTGATGTATGCTTCACAATGCTAACCGGAATGTAGGTAGCAGCCATTTTCAAATGAGGTCATCGGCTCGGCCTGCTCTTATACATTCATATACCCATATATACTAATAAGTCATACCAAAAATTTTAAGGAACAAATCAATAGCCAAGATACTCCGCTTTCCACAGACACCCTGCTTTTGCAGATCGTTCTCATACCAGACTGAATTGAATAAAAAAATTCAAATAGGGTCCTTTACATTTAAGAGGATAAAGTACAAAGATAGAGCACCTTTTATATTCATGGTCAGAAATATAGCCCTATGGATTATAACTGAAAGGTCATGTTCCCCAGGTGGAACAAATGAGAGGTTTATACCAAGACATGAATGAACAGGGAAGAGGGATAATGTCAAAATGAAGACACAAGCAGACATGTGTCACAGACCTGTCTGTAGTTAGCTTGAGGAAGGAGTAGCCCTTAACCACAGATCTAGGTTAACATTGTCCTACCCCCAATCCTAATCGTTTCTATTAGAGGGATGGAAAAATATCTGATCCTGTATCAGTGGTTAGGGAAAACTCAGAGATAACAGAGCTGTGTGTATAAACCAACCTCCACTTTTTACCCGAGGACATAAACAGAATCGAATCAATACTCTACTTCAGTCAATAGGGCCACTAGAGAATCTGTTGGTTTTCTAAGGAACCTGTAAGATCATGATTACTCCTTATGTCTTCGTAAATGTATTTTCAGAGGCTCATAAATTCAACAAAACTGCACTTTCTTAGGTATCCATTTTTTATAATTCAGAATAATAACTAGAACCTAAAATAATTTTATGTGGTCTTCTCTAGCACAAGAGTCGCAAAAAGGAAAGCTATAGAAAATTGCTTTCAAAGTAATCGAAGGGGATTCTATCTGGTTCATCCTCCACAACCCATTGTATTGAAACACTCAAAGCACAACAGGAGAATAAGCTAGTAATACTTTAAAAGAGACAGAGGCAGCAACAGTGTGCAGCTAACCTCTCCCACCATTTCAGAACCACAGAAAGCTGAAAATATGAGCATGTCAAGCAGAGAGCATCCCAGATGTAGAGCTTACGGGTTTTACACTATATTTCCGCCCTGCGGGAATCTAATTAACATTATAACAAAATCCCATATACATCTGTCAGTTTAACGTCTATAGGATCAGTGTGTCCCCCACGGGACGGTTAAGCTAACGTAGGCTAATGTGATTAGCATGAGGTTGTAAGTAACATGAACATTTCCCAGGACATAGCCATATCTGATATGGGCAGAAAGCTTATATTCTTAATTTAACTGCACTGTCCAATTTACAGTAGCTATTACAGTGAAAGAATACCATACTATTGTTTGAGGAGAGTGCACAATTATGAACTTGAAAATGTATTAATAAACCAATTATGTACATTTGAGCAATCTTGATACAACATTTTGAACAGATATGCAATGGTTCATTGGATCAGTCTAAAACTTTGCACATATACTGCTGCCATCTAGTGGACAAAATAATACATTATGGCCTTTCTCTAGCATTTCAAAGATGATGGTACAACAACAACAAAAACGCATGTTTTTTTATTTTTGTATTATCTTATACCAGATTCAATGTGTTATATTCTCCTACATTAATGTCACATTTCCACAAACTTTAAAGTGTTTCCTTTCAAATGGTATCAAGAATATGCATATCCTTGCTTCAGGTCCTGAGCTACAGCCAGTTAGATTTGGGTATGTCATTTTAGGTGGGGAAAAAAAGAAGAAGAAAAAGGGGCGGATCCTTAAGAGGTTGCACTTCCGCATCTAGGGTGAAAGATGACAGAGCTAGAGCGGTGTTTCTCAGACCATAAGACATCCCAAAAATCGGTCTTCTCACAAAATTGTCTGCAGCGTCCGAACAGTTTGGCTGAACTATTATGGAAAGATGAGACTATCTACGACCCCCAAAATGCTTGGTTTGTCTCTCAAGCGTTCCCGGAAATCTTGCGAGGTTGCGCCTCTGGGTTTAGAAACTCTGTGGTTAGATTTGGGTCATCTTCGACAAAATTGCTTTCACCCATAAACATAGAAATTTCATGCGATATTAAGATGGAAAATTGTCATGCTATCTTCCTGATAAAAGCATCCCATTCATGAAGAAGTATTGGTATTCTGCTCTTCTTTTACATTTCTGATTGAAATCTGCAGTAGTTTTGAGGTCATTACCATATGCTTGGTATAACCTACTTTTGGTGCCTATTTTCTGTAGGCATTATATACCCAAGTCAGTAACCAGGGGCTGTCTATGCCTTTTTCACCTTTATATCTATGTGAATAAACGTGGCTAGATTGAAAGAAAGGTGCAAAACCAATTTCTCAGTTTGACATGAAACATGAGATTAAAAAGAAGTGCATTATGTTTAAGTGTTATATTTAATTTAAGAACTGAATTAATACTTTCCTCGTGGCACGGGCTGGATGGAATAATACTGTGTAGCTTTCTGAAGTGATTATGTGGGCTACTATAAGAAATCACATGGACTTCAGCACTAAACACACAAGTGGCATGACTAACATCGGTTTTAATCATAGCTTGTTACATCCCAAGCCTCTCCTAATCATCATATTAATACTGCAAAAGAATGAGTGATTTAAAAAATAACACTGTATGCAAAGACAAGATAATAACTTTGATAGTTAAACCTGTTTGGGGCTAGTATGTCCCTTGAGGAGCTAGCCTCAAATTGTAATAATGTTTTCGGAGTGGCGGGGGAACTAGGCCCGTTTCCATGGGAACCTGTGTGTGTGTGTGTGTGTGTGTGTGTGTGTGTGTGTGTGTGTGTGTGTGTGTGTGTGTGTGTGTGTGTGTGTGTGTGTGTGTGTGTGTGTGTGTGTGTGTGTGTGTGTGTGTGTGTGCATGTGTGTTGTGTGTGTGTGTGTGTGCATGCGTGTGTGTGTGCGTGTGTGCGCGTGTGTGTGTTTTACTTACCCTGCGGTCTTTCTCCAGACGCTCTCTGTGGCGAAGGCTGCGTTTGCTTCTCCTCTGAGGGGTGTCCTGGGGGTAGAAGTGAAAAAGGCCCTCTCCAAAGGGAAGCTGGAAAAGAGAGAGAATAATTGTGTAAGAGAAGGAAAGAAAGAGAGAGGGAAGGATTGAGTGAGAAAGTGTTGGAGAGAGAAGAAAGGTAGAGAGTGGGAAAAGAAAGAGATGAAGTGATGGAAAGAAAAATGGGGGAATGAGAGAGAGCGGTTGATGGAGGCACAGAGAATGATGGAGGAAGGAGACAGGTGAGAGAGGAAAGATTAAGCAATGGACCAAAATATATATATATAGAAAGTAATGGAATGAATGGCAGAATGGAAAGAGGGGGAGAGAGAGAGAGAGCATCACTCCATTCTGTGGAATCACAGGGTCTATTTTAAGAAAGTGTGCACTGCTGGAATGAACTACAATAAATCACAGAGGGAAGAAATGAGATGCATGGTACGAGCAGTGCCTAAGGCTCCCTAGTCAGATTAAAGACCTCCATACGCTGTAATAAAGGCAGGGGTGCCAGGTCACAGTTTTCAATGAAACACAGTCTAATGTGCCTGTCTGATCTATGTGAATCAGTATGTTTATGCAGCTATGGTAATGTATGGTTACCAGGGTCCACTGCACTCAGCCATCGTACAATACAGTAAGACTTGCAGTAAATAGCCGATGTGAGAGGATGTTCCAAGAGTAAATCCTGGCTTCCCTTTTCACAGGATGTTATGTACAGTAAATGCTGGTGATTCAAAGTAAACATTAGGGAATTGGCTTAATGTGTGTGTGTCACTGCACAGATATTGTTTAATGGTGTGTGTGCTATGGAGACAAACATAGCTGGAGATTACATAATCTAGAGAAGGTGTATGTGTGAAGCAGTGAAAGAGTGGATGGAGGGGGATAGCCTACTGTATGGAAGTGTCTACAAGGAGAAAGACTAGCAAGCAGACACTTTCAGAAACCCGTTAGAGATTCTGCCATTAAACCTCAGTCAAAACAACACACATTCAGTATCTAATCATCCCTGTCAAACTACACATCAAATCTCCAGTAGCCAAGCGGGACATGCCATTATTTTGAATGCCGAAGTGAAAATCTTAATTCACAAAACCACAATAACCTCGATTTTTATGCTTCGCCTCAGTGCCTTGCTCCCCAGCCAATTGCACCCACGCTCTTATTCTGACATCTGACAAGGCAGCTCAGTCAGGGGGATCATTTTTCCTGTTGAGACATCAATGGCTGCTTAAGGTGTTTGATGTGTGATGACAGGGCCTGCATTCACTGGGCTGTTTAAGAGCATTGGGCCAGTAACCAAAAGGTCGCTGGTTTGAATCAGAGAGCCAACTAGGTGAAAAATGTGCCCTTGTGCAAGGCACTTAACCCTAATTGCTCCTGTAAGTCGCTCTGGATAAGAGTGTCTGCTAAATTACTAAAATTATAATTATAAACTGCCATGTGTCACGACTTCCGCCGAAGTTGACTCCCCTGCCTGTTCGGGCGGTGCTCGGCGGTCGTCGTCACCGTCCTACTAGCCGCCACCGATCCCTTTTTCGTTTGTCTGTTTGTTTTGTCTTATTAGTTGCACCTGTGGTTTTTGGTTTCGTAATGAGCTTCCCTATAATTAGGAGTTTGACCCGCCCTTGTTTTGTGCGGGATTGTTTTTTGTTACGTGTGTGTATTTTGGGTTGTTGGCAAGTGTTTCTCTGCGCCCTGGATGTTCGGGCTTATCATTTTTGGTTAAGAGTAAAAAGGAATATTTTTCCCAAGCGGCTCTCTCTCTGCGTCTGGTTCTTTCGCCCACCTAGTCCCGCGTGACACCATGTCTGAAGACAAAGTATTCTGCTGGTTTCTGATCAAATTGTTTTCTACATTGAGAATTCAGTGAATTGATTTATGATAAAGTGTATGAAGATTATACAGACTTTATAAACGGACTATTATTTAGATCATCTTGCTGACCCGGAAAATGCTCAGTCTAAGTGTATGGAACAAACACACAAATGCAGTGTAGACCTACTTGACACCTTGGCATGTATTCCAAAACAAAGCACCAGTGCACAAGCAATTGAACATGTGTGTGCAATATAAGCTCAATGAATGGGCTCAAGGACAAGAACTTACTCAGGCTTTCACATAGCAAGTGAAAGGATCTTCTGTGGTCACACGTTATTTGGATAGTCCGGACTTTCCATACGTAGATGCTCTACAGATGGTCATACTGTCAAGAAACTATATTTTGATAAGCAACTGCTTGCTAAGATTACGGTTAGGGTTAGGTTTAGAATAAGGTTAAAGGCTAAGGTTAGGGTTAGGGTAAGGGTTAAGTTTAGGGTTAGGATGAGGGTTAAGGTTAGGGTTAGTAGATAGTTAGTTGAAATGTTACTGATAGTCTGTAGAGCATCTACAGATGGACTATCCCAAAAAAGTGTTACATATTCTGTTAGCAGGTGTGCATGTGTGAAAACATAGTGACCTCATCAGAATCCTTATGTTTATTCCTTAGATTATATCTGTATGTTTATTCAACCCTGAAGAAGGCATTCTGTGCCGATACGTTGGTTAGGTGTACCCATTAAATTGTTGGAAGCATATTCAGAGCGTGAAACTTTCTTTCTTTCTTTTTATAGTTACCCTCCGTTAGTCAGTACCTCTACAACATTTTTTGGGTGTGTGTCAGCTCAGGTAGCCTAGAGTGTTGGGCCCATAACCAAAAGGTTGCTGGTTAGAATCCCGGAGACAAAAAGGTGGATAAATCTGACTTTCTGTCCTTGAACAAGGCAGTTAACCTCCAACAACTGCTCCCTGGGTGCCGATGACGTCGATTAAGGCAGCACCCCGCACCTCTCTGATTCAGATGGGGTGGTCTAAATGCGGAAGACACATTTCAGATAAATGAATTCAGTTGTGCAACTGACCTGTAGCACCCTCTACAACCACTGTGATTATTATTATATGACCCTGTTGGCCATCTATGAACGTTTGAACATCTTGGCCATGTACTGTTAAAATCTCCACCCGGCACAGCCAGAAGAGGACTGGCCACCCCTCAGAGCCTAGTTCCTCTCTAGGTTTCTTCCTAGGTTCCTGCCTTTCTAGGGGTTTTTTCCTAGCCACTGTGCTTCTACATCTGCATTGCTAGCTGTTTGGGGTTTTAGGCTGGGCTTCTGTATAGCACTTTGTGACATCAGCTGATGTAAAAAGGGCTTTATAAATACATTTGATTGATTGATCGATTGATTACAGTGTTTGACAGAGACCTATATTTTTGAACTGACAACAACTATATTTTTAGGCTGAGGCTACAGGTCATCAATTAACTTAATTCGTTTTCAATGATGTCTTGAGTGGGCAGAGTCCTCAAGGATGATCCCAGTGGAACTGATGGTTAGCCTGCCCTAATTCACATAATCTATTCAGGCCACATTTATAATTTACAAAATTACTGGGAACCAAGAAATGTACTGGCAATATGGTGGCAGTTTTGGAACAAATGTAACTGTTTGACAGTTTCAGTGATAGCATTCGAAGAAAATGTTAGATTATAGCAGACATTTAGGCTCACGACATATTTATGTATCGAATATGAAGATTAGGCGACATAAACCGAGATATTATGTAACAAAATAAATGATCGAGATCAACTTAATTGACGGTCGTCTGAAAAACAAAACAAATAGGCCTAGGCATATTTCAAATAATATTCTATATATTAAAAACATGTAACTGAAGTCAAAACAAGTATTTATGTTTCTAAAATAATAGCCCAAATAATATTTAGAATATTCTAGGCCATTTAGAAAAGAAAAATAACAATGAGAATATCATTTTTTTCAAGTGGAGTTTAGCGACAAAAACTGGGCATGTTCATCAATGAAATTCGAACTAGCCTACATGATGCTAATTTTCTGCACATAATAGCCTAACGTTACGACTTACCTTCCGGGAGCTTTGAAACCCGTGCTCCGTTGCAAGTTGGTGAGCTTCATCGTGTGCGCCTTCATGCAATTGAACCAAGAGATGATTTGTAAAGATCCCTTCATCCGTGGCTTGTGTTGCAAGAACCAGCGAGTTTAGTAATATCAATCCAACTGCTGTCCCATATCTGAGAGAGCCGAGCATCATGTCTGGCTTGTATCGGGGTGCCTGTCGGAGAGAATTCTTCGGGCGGGATGCTCCTCTGAAGAGATGTCTGAATCAGACCTTTTGGGGATACATCTCCTCGGCTGCTGACTAGTGCAAGTTGGACCGTCCTTCGGGTTTTAGCGTCTCTTTGCTGTGTGGGCGATGCTACGAGACCAGTCGACGGGTGGTTGTGTTTCAGACCAAACCTGCATCCTCAGCTCTCTCTCCTTCTTCATCTATCATTTATCAGCTCCTCCGTTCAGGTCCTCTCCGCGTGACGTTCCACCAATCGGCGCCGGCGGGTGTGTCTCCCTCTTCTCTTCCTCTCTCTCAGCTCTAGCGAGTCTTAGTGGAGAGGAGTAGGACACTTTCAGGACACTGGAGAATTCCTTCTCTGGTCAGATTTGGTGGTGAATACCTAAGTAGGAAAAGTCTGGTAGGAAATCCCTGAATAGAAACACCTACAGCAACTGGTTCTACATGGTCCTCCTTAAATAACTTTGTGTATGATTCCTTGCTTTATTAGACCCCTGGTGTGCAGAGAATTACACCAGTGTCCAAGTACAGAAGATCCAAGTACAGTGCCAGGCATAAACATTGGCTGCATTTTAGTCATTTAGCAGACGCTCTTATCCAGAGCGACTTACAGCTGCAATTACAGTTAAGTGCCTTGCTCAAGGGCACATCGACAGATGTTTCTCCTAGTTGGCACTGGGATTTGAATCAGTGACATTTCGGTTACTATCCCAACACTCTTAACTGCTAGGCTACTATCCCAACATTCTTAACTGCTAGGCTACTATCCCAACACTCTTAACTGCTAGGCTACTATCCTAACACTCTTAACTGCTAGGCTACTATCCTAACACTCTTAACTGCTAGGCTACTATCCCAGCACTCTTAACTGCTAGGCTACTATCCTAACACTCTTAACTGCTAGGCTACTATCCTAACACTCTTAACTGCTAGGCTACTATCCTAACACTCTTAACTGCTAGGCTACTATCCCAACACTCTTAACTGCTAGGTTACTATCCCAACACTCTTAACTGCTAGGCTACTATCCCAACACTCTTAACTGCTAGGCTACTATCCTAACACTCTTAACTGCTAGGCTACTATCCCAACACTCTTAACTGCTAGGCTACTATCCCAACACTCTTAACTGCTAGGCTACTATCCCAACACTCTTAACTGCTAGGCTACTATCCCAACACTCTTAACTGCTAGGCTACTATCCTAACACTCTTAACTACTAGGCTACTATCCTAACACTCTTAACTGCTAGGCTACTATCCCAACACTCTTAACTGCTAGGCTACTATCCCAACACTCTTAACTGCTAGGCTACTATCCCAACACTCTTAACTGCTAGGCTACTATCCTAACACTCTTAACTGCTAGGCTACTATCCTAACACTCTTAACTGCTAGGCTACTATCCCAACACTCTTAACTGCTAGGCTACTATCCCAACACTCTTAACTGCTATGCTACTATCCCAACACTCTTAACTGCTAGGCTACTATCCCAACACTCTTAACTGCTAGGCTACTATCCTAAACCTCTTAACTGCTAGGCTACTATCCCAACACTCTTAACTGCTAGGCTACTATCCCAACACTCTTAACTGCTAGGCTACTATCCTAAACCTCTTAACTGCTAGGCTACTATCCCAACACTCTTAACTGCTAGGCTACTATCCCAACACTCTTAACTGCTAGGCTACTATCCTAAACCTCTTAACTGCTAGGCTACTATCCTAACACTCTTAACTGCTAGGCTACTATCCCAACACTCTTAACTGCTAGGCTACTATCCCAACACTCTTAACTGCTAGGCTACTATCCTAACACTCTTAACTGCTAGGCTACTATCCCAACACTCTTAACTGCTAGGTTACTATCCCAACACTCTTAACTGCTAGGCTACTATCCCAACACTCTTAACTGCTAGGCTACTATCCCAACACTCTTAACTGCTAGGCTACTATCCCAACACTCTTAACTGCTAGGTTACTATCCCAACACTCTTAACTGCTAGGCTACTATCCCAACACTCTTAACTGCTAGGCTACTATCCCAACACTCTTAACTGCTAGGCTACTATCCCAACACTCTTAACTGCTAGGCTACTATCCTAACACTCTTAACTGCTAGGCTACTATCCCAACACTCTTAACTGCTAGGCTACTATCCTAACACTCTTAACTGCTAGGCTACTATCCCAACACTCTTAACTGCTAGGCTACTATCCCAACACTCTTAACTGCTATGCTACTATCCCAACACTCTTAACTGCTAGGCCAGCCAATATAGACTTTGTAGCCTTGGTTTTAAAAAAGGTAGTGCCTCAATTATTTGTCTTATGCACAAGGATGTAGACTGTAGCCTATACTTGAATGGACAGCATATTTTACTGCAATATGGTGAAGGGCTGTGGTCTCTATGTGAGCAGCTGGTTCTTAGAAACAGGGGAATATGACAGCTTCTCCTGCAGCTGAGCACCAGAGAGGGAGGAATGAAAATGGTGGAACAGAGAAGAGAAGACTGCAATGAGAAGCAAAAGGAAACAAAGAAAAAAATATGATCACATTTGTTTTTTTGAAATACATAGCCCATCTGGTGTCAAAGTTCTTTGTAGATATCAGTGCAAGTACGTGTGGAGGAGATTTGTGAATGTGTGTTTGAGATTGGGCTCCCAGATACAGACTGATGATATTTCCCTTTCTCTCTGCTTGCTGTGTGATGGGTCCCATGCTATATCTTCTGCTGTGTGATATGAACCACAACTGGCCATTCGGCACTCTAAAGTGGGCATTGATTGTAGGTCTGGATCCAAACCAAACCAGGGTACAGGTCTTTGAGTCCATAACACAATACCATGTAGACAATTCATTGCAATGAAAAGATGATGTGAATCATCTAAAACCAGCGATGAAAATGTGGTTGTTTTCATTACATGTCATTGAAAGGACACTTGTCGGTCGATAGAGCATATCAGGTTTTTGACTCTTTATAGCCAAGGGCAGACAAAATGGTGCTCCTTTGGCCTTGCATTGGAATCAACAGGAGAATGGAGGCAATGTAAGGAGCTTGCAACATCACAACAAACGGTCAAAGCAATCTTTTCACCATATCTTGCACATTATTCCAGAGCTGTGTTGTACACGACATGCCGTAGATCAACGACATCCCACACTGCTTTATAATTGGCCACATCTCACAATGTGACTGCCAATGGAAAAGTCGATTTTCTCAAAGAGAGAGCATTATCTGCTGAGCATGTTTGGGGATATTTGGAGTTGAGCGCACGCCGAATGGCGATTGGTTTTCATGCTCTGCAAGCTTACTCGATGATTACTTCTCTCATTACAATTCGCAGACACAATCTTAAATAAGGACTATCCGAAATGTGTGTCATGATTCTCAATTGAATGATTCCATGATATCTGTAGCAGTATTTCTCTCAAGTACAGTGACCTCATCCCAAAGGTATAGGCTCTCTGAGAATCAATACAGAGGAAACCAGACGTGTCATCTTGGACTGCTATAATCTTATTTCTTTGACTTTCTATTACATCATCACACAGGTGTTCTATCGATCACTTAAAACTTCTTGTCAATAGGGGGGCGTTGTTTTCACTTTGGAAAAAATCGTGCCCAAATGAAACGGCCTCGTACTCTTTTCTAGATCATACAATATGCATATTATTATTACTATTGGATAGAAAACACTCTCAAGTTTCTAAAACTGTTATTATATCTGTGAGTAAAACAGAACTCATTTTGCAGCAAACTTCCATATAGGAAGTGAAAAATCTGAAAACGAGGCTCTGTTTCAGGGCCTGCCTATTCAACTGGCTTTTATTTATCGATATGCATGCACTTCATACGCCTTCCACTAGATGTCAACAGGCAGTGGAAGGTGGAATGGGGTGTCTAGCTTGATCTGAGGCCGAACAAGAGCTTTTGGAGTGACAGGTCCGGAATTTTCTTTGTCTTCTCAGGCGCGCGGCGGAGCTCGACATTGTGTTCTGAAAAGCGTTCGGTTTACATGGCGAATATCTCCGGCTCTGATTTTATTTGATACATATGATAATAACATCATGAAGTAGGTTTTTTCAACCGAGTTTTATCAGTTTATTCAAGGTTTATTGGGCCTTTTGGAGTTTTCCGTTCTTTGCGTCAAGAGAGGATGGGAATATTAGCAACCTTGGCTAGCATTGTGGTGCGAATTCGACAGAAGAAATGGACATTCTAAAACCAAACAACGATTTATTCTGGACCAAGGACTCCTTGTACAACATTCTGATGGAAGAACATCAAAAGTAAGAAAACATTTATGATGTTATTTCGTATTTCTGTGTAAAACGTTGAGTCCTATTCTCCGCCGTTTTGGTGAGCGCTGTCTCGCAATAACGCAATAACAGTTATTTTTTTAAATCTAACACAGCGGTTGCATTAAGAACCAGTGTATCTTTCATTTGCCATACAACAAGTATTTTTATGTAAAGTTTATGATGAGTTCTTTGGTCAGATTAGGTGAGTGTCCAAAATATCTCCGGAGATTCTGGTGAATCGATGCTACGTATTCACAATGTATAATCAGGATTTGTAGCTCTAAATATGCACATTTTCGAACAAAACATAATTGTATTGTATAACATGATGTTATAAGACTGTCATCTGATGAATTTGTTCAAGGTTAGTGATTCATTTGATCTCTATTTTGTCGGTTTTGTGTAAGCTATTTTTTGCGCGGAGTAAATTGCGTTGTGTGTTTGGCTACTGTAGTGAGCTAATAGAAATATATATTGTGTTTTCGCTGTAAAACACTTAAAAAATCGGAAATATTGCCTGGATTCACAAGATATTTATCTTTCATTTGCTGTACACCATGTATTTTTCATAAATGTTTTATGATGAGTATTTAGGTATTTCACGTTGCTCTCTGTAATTATTCTGGCTGCTTTGGTGCTATTTGTGATTGTGGCTGCAATGTAAAACTATGATTTATACCTCAAATATGCACATTTTCGAGCAAAACATAAATGTATTGTATAACATGTTATAAGACTGTCATCTGATGAAGTTGTTTCTTGGTTAGTGACTAATTTTATCTCTATTTTGTCGGTTTTGTTAAAGCTACCTATGCGGTGGAAACATGGTGAAAATATGCGGTTGTGTGTTTGGCTATTGTGGTTAGCTGATAGAAATACATATTGTGTTTTCGCTGTAAAACATTTTAAAAATCGGAAATGATGGCTGGATTCACAAGATGGTTATCTTTCATTTGCTGTATTGGACTTGTGATTTCATGAAAATTATATTATATGATATCCCTGTCCCGTTAGGCTAGGCTATGCTAGTCAGCTTTTTTGATGAGGAGGATCCCGGATCCGGGATGGGTATTTTAAGTAAAGGTTAAAGTAAAGCTGTGGCAATTACAGTAGATACCATTAAAAAGCAACATGTCACATAAAGGTTGGCGCGATGGATCATGAAAAGGAATACCTATGCAGTATTGTCCTAGACAGAGACTGGCCTGATATCATCATAGAGAAAGAACTAGATCCTACTAATTTTTATTTATTTTTTATATACAGTATAGGATCTTCTCCGTTAATCAGTGTTTCCATCATCCCTGCAGACTCCCTTCCACACACCTTCCTTTTTACATTGGTGAGACAATGATTTATTTAGCCAGACAAGATAAGCCTCCTGTCACGACTTCCGCCGAAGTCGGTCCCTCTCCTGGTTCGGGCCGTGTTCGGTGGTCGACGTCACCGGCCTTCTAGCCATCGCCGATCCACCTTTCATTTTCCATTGGTTTTGTCTTGTCTTCCCTCACACCTGGTTTCAATTCCATCAATTACATGTTGTGTATTTAACCCTCTGTTCCCCCTATGTCCTTGTCCGGAATTGTTTCTTGTAGTGTTTGTGTACGTTATGCTGGTGGATACCGGGTTTTGTTTGACAAATTCATTGATTGTTCTGTTTACGGTGTTTTTTATGTTTATTAAAGACACCGTTGTAAATCAGTTTTCGCTCTCCTGCGCCTGACTTCTCTGCGGCCAGTACGCACCCGTTACACCTCCTTACTTCTTCCTGCGGCAAAAACCCCCCTGCTTGGTTTCCTCATTGATTGATGCTCACTTTCATTTTGATTGGCACATCCTCTGGTACTATTGGTCACACACTAGGCACACTAGGCAGCTGCAAACCAGTGTTGACAAACCTGCCAGGGAGAGTACAGTACATTCTGTTTTGTAGGTCTGAAATAGCAACTCTTTGACTCTTTTGTTTCACAAAATGTCAGTCTATTTCTCATTAAAAGACTGAATCGATGAATGAAATCCCTTAATCCATTCATTAAAAAAGCTATTTGATTATAATGACAACAATACAGTGTTCAATTAACATTGCGTGGGGGTGTTCATTCATGTCTAATCAAGGTGAAGATAAGACGTCATCCCCATGGATGCAAAGCCTCAGTCACATAACACATGACAGCCTAGTTCTCTCATCTTTCCCAAATCTTTTCTCATGCCACCTCTGGAAATACATTTGTTTCTGGGGATGACTTCAGTATACCATGACCTCTTCTCTAGGTAGGCCAAATGGCTTTTCTCTTACTGTGTGTGATGGTTACATATACTATAATGGCTTGATTCAATCCATTGCGCTGAAGAGCTGCACTACAGCGCAATAGAAATGTAAAGGCAATGTTCCTGGCTTCCCGCGTTAGCGGAGAATGCGTTCACGGTAAACGCTGGATATTTTGGCTCAACGTTACATTTCAATCGCACTATAATACTGAACTTCAGCTCTACGGATTGAATCGTGCCCTAAGTCTCAAAAGGCTATACTTTTTCAGAGACCAGCTAAGCTGGGGGGCTAATGCAGCCTTCCCCAAAGAACTCAGTCCTGTGAATAAACTCACCACCTCAAAGAGACGTTTTATGCGTAATGAAGCATGCATAAAACATGCCAACGATGTCGTCATAGAGAAGATAATGCAGAACATATAATGCTATCTAATGACTGAGTCATAACTTTTTTACTGTTCCATTAGAGAGCATCGTATGAACATTGCAAGGTTATAACCCTAGCCTATTAACTGGGTGTAGCCTCAACACGGCCCAAGTCATTCCAAAAAGATCATACAACTTGTATGATGTCATTGAAATGCATGGCTTCCCTCACAACAACACTTCAGATGCTAGCTCTGGGGCATGGCTGTATTTGGTGGAGCTGTATGTGTATGTGTGCGTGTGTGCGTGTGCGCGTGTGTGTGTTTGCACGTGCGTCTGTGGTGTGTGGGGGGGGAGTTTCACCCTGGCAATCCTGGCCTTCGATCGTAAGGAAGAGCAGAGCCCCAGACCTGCAACACACTACACACACACCAAAACCCCTGCTGTTGTTTTCAAGACTAGAACCCTCCAGGTTTGACCTTTCAGACAGACTATAGATCGTTTTTAAAGGGTCAATCTGTAATTGGTACACACATTAATTTTTTTAAAGGAGCAATCTACAATTGGTACACACATTTTTTTACTTTTAAATTAATGATATTGTTACAGTCATACGTCACACATGTTCATGTGTGCTATCTGTGTACTGTATCCTATCTGGGAGAGTTGTTATCCGACTGAATGAATGTAAAATTATGCTCGCATGGCAGTGCATGATGGTGGATAATGTCCCTTGTGCTAGAGTTACAGCACCTGCCTGTAGTCAGTCAAAAACACAATAGGTAAATCTGTATACAGTGTGTGCAAATGAAGTAAGGAGGTGAGGCAATAAATAGGCCAATAGTGGCGAAGTAATTACAATTTAGCAATTTACACTGGAGTGATATACAGTATGTGCAGATGAGGATGTGCAAGTAGAAATACTGGTGTGCAAAAGAGCAGAAAAACAAAAACAAAATATGGGGATGAGGTAGATAGTTGGTTGGATGGGCTATTTACAGCGATCGGTAAGCTGTTCTGACAGCTGACACTTAAAGTTAGTGAGGGAGATATAAGTCTCCAACTTCAGTGATTTTTGCAATTCGTTCCAGTCATTGGCAGCAGAGAACTGGAAGGAAAGGCGGCCAAAGGAGTTGTTGGCTTTGGGGATGACCAGTGAAATATACCTGCTGGAGCACGTGCTACGGGGGGGGGGGGGGGGGGGGGGGGGGGGGTGGGGGGGGGGGGGGGGGGGGGGGGGGGGGGGGGGGGGGGGGGGGGGGTGTTCCTATGGTGACCAGTGAGCTGAGATAAGGTGGAGCTATACCTAGCAAAGACTTATAGAAGACCTGGAGCCAGTGGGTTTGGCGACAAATATGTAGCGAGGACCAGCAAATGAGAGCATACAGGTCGCAGTGGTGGGTAGTTTATGGGGCTTTGGTGACAAAACGGATGGCACTGTGATAGACTGCATCCAATTTGCTGAGTAGAGTGTTGGAGGCTATTTTGTAAATGATATCGCCGAAGTCAAGGATCGGTAGGATGGTCAGTTTTACGAGGGTATGTTTGGCAGCATGAGTGAAGGACGCTTTGTTGCGAAATAAGAAGCCGATTCTAGATTGGAGATGCTTAATGTGAGTCTGGAAGGAGAGTTTACAATCTAGCCAGACACCTAGGTATTTGTAGTTGTCCACATATTCTAAGTCAGAACATCCAAACAACTCCCAGGCTTGATTTGTCAAATCTCAGCGATCGGTTGAAGAGCATGCATTTAGTTTTACTTGCATTTAAGAGCAGTTGAAGGCCACGGAAGGAGTGTTGTATGGCGCTGAAGCTTGTTTGGAGGTTTGTTAACACAGTGTACAAAGACGGGCCAGATGTATACAGAATGGCGTCATCTGCATAGAGGTGGATCAAAGAATCACCCGCAGCAAGAGCGACATCATTGATATATACAGAGAAACGAGTCGGCCTGAGAATTGAACTCTGTGGCACCCCCATAGACTGCCAGAGGTCCGGACAACAAGCCCTCCGATTTGACACACTGAACTCTATCTTAGAAGTAGTTAGTGAACCAGGCGAGGCAGTCATTAGAGAAACCAAGGCTGTTGAGTCTGCCGAATAGAATACGGTGATTGACAGAGTCGAAAGCCTTGGCCAGGTCGATGAAGACGGCTGCACAGTACTGTCTTTTGTCGATAGCTGTTATGATATTGTTTAGGACCTTGAGTGTATTTGAGGTGCACCCGTAACCAGCTCGGAAACCAGATTGCATAGCGGAGAAGGCACAGTGGGATTTGAAATGGTCGGTGATCTGTTTGTTCACTTGGCTTTCAAAGACTTTAGAAAGGCAGGGCAGGATGGATATAGGTCTGTAACAGTTTGGGTCTAGAGTGTCTCCCCCTTTGAAGAGGTGGATGACCGCGGCCGCTTTCCAATCTTTAGGAATCTCAGACGATACGAAAGAGAGGTTGAACAGACTAATAATAGGGGTTGCAACAATGGCAGCGGATAATTTTAGGAAGAGAGGGTCCAGATTGTCTAGCCCAGCTGATTTGTAGGGATCCAGATTTTGCATCTCTTTCAGAACATCAGCTGTCTGGATTTGGGTGAAGGAGAAGCTGGGGGGGCTTGGGCCAGTTGCTGCGGGGGGTGCAGAGCTGTTGGTTGGGGTTGGGGTAACCAGGTGGAAAGCATGGCTAGCCGTAGAGAAATGCTTATTGAAATTCTCGATTATCGAGAATTAAGTTTGAATGGGTGATTTAAAAAGCAGACATTACTCCATCAAACACTTAAAATATTGTTTCAATATCACAAATAACTCTAAAATGTTACCTGTCTATCTACAAGGTGTCGCTAAGACTTCCCCAAAGGATAAATATTTTAAATGGAAGTTTACCAATAGCTTCTGCACCCCATATTATGAGTTTTCTGCTTCTCTGCTTTTCATACAGACATGACTGACTGCTGTTTGAACTCATAGTGAAAAGCACCTAACACACCAAAGAGAAGTCAAAATAATCAAACTATTTCATTTCCGTTGCCGGAGAAACCATGAATAACCCTCCAAATATAAAAGTACCCAGATGAAAGTGCATTATGACTGTCAGCTAGAGAGGAGGCATAAGCAAAGATGAACAAAAAACAATGTGTGAACTGCTCTTTGTGTCTGTCGGGTAGTGAAGCAGACGAGGGGGCGTTAGGGTAGAGGGGATGATCATGGGTATCACACATGCATTGATTACTAGGCCACAAGTGCCACTGGAATTGCACATTCCGATGGTGTTTTGCTCTCTCTCACTCTCTCTCGCTCTGTCTCTCTCTCTTTCTCGCCCTCGGAAACCACAGCCTCAGACTCTGTGAGATTAGATATCTGATGTTTGCGGTGGTTTGTGGACATAGGGAAAAGTCAGAGATTTCAATACACGTCTTGAGGGTGGGAAGGAAAGCCCCTCAGATTGCATCTGACAATGACATAGTCATTAACTACTACAGTATCCTGGAGCATCAACAGAACAGGAGCCTTTAGATCAGTGGTCACCTCATTCAGCTAAATCAAAAAGACCTCGATTAACTGTTTGCCTAGCCTGCAGCTCTCCAAGACTGTTCTTTTTTATTTTATTTATTTATTTATTTATTTTTTAGGGGTGGATCAGCTTTAATATTTTAGATAGATTGTGGCTTCTGTCGATGTAATCGTCTGCATAATTTTCAATCCCCTATATATATTTTTGTCAATATAATATTTAACATATATTTTTGTTATATATTTTCCTTCTTTATTATTTTCCCCTAACCCTACCACCCCTCCCTTAATTGGAATAAACGGACATCAAACCTTAGGTTTAGACTTCCAGCTTATACATACTACACACACTGACGGTGTATTTTATATTAGTTACCTTTTGTTTCATTTTTAGTCCCAGCCTTCAGCTACCCTCAACCCCTCCCATCTATCTCTGAAGACCATACAGTTTTGATTTCTAGCTGTCATATATTGTTCCACTGTGCTGTGATGTTTCACAAAAGTTCAGAACCTTTCTATTCTCATAGTTTCTACAGATTGTAAATGAAAGATAAAAACCTTTGCTAAGAGTATTATTATAATATTGATCGATTGACAGTGACTTATCAAATCACTCAGCAATGCTATTGCAGAGTTAGCTCCAAGTAAACGTTGCATTTTAATAGCCATTCCTGAACCTGCGACCAAAAACAAGCTACATATGGGCAGTACCAAAATAAGTGATCTAATGATTCTGTCTCTTCGCAGCAAAATCTGCAGAGCTGGGATGGTTGTATCTCCCATATATATATATACAGGAGCCTTTAGATATATATATATATATAACATCATATTGGTTGCAAGAATTTTGTATAATAATTTACATTTTAAAAACTCTACGTTTTGAATCCGGCGTCATTTTGTGTATCAGTTCATGACCCATGTGCCATGAAATCGGTACATCAAAAATCTCATCCCAACTATTTTGCCAGCTGTATGGTGGAGCTGTCCATTTTGGGGTCCTTAAATTAAACTTTTAACTGCATTTGTGACTTAACTCCACCAGGTCTATTTATGATATAATTTAGAAAGATTATACCCTTTTTTTTTCAATTTTATTATCAATTAGTATATTTGAGTTTAACCATAATATTTGTTCTCATATTTGTTCTGTTTTTTTCTGGTGGATTAAACTGAAATTGCAACCAGCTTTCTATTGCTTGTTTTAAAAGTAACAATATTTTGGAGATTATTTCATTTTCAAATAACCTGAAAGTCAGAGGATGTAATCTGAATGAAGGGAAAAATACTGTTTATTTCCTTCTATGATCAAAAAGGAACACTAACAGTGGTAAAGTTCACATTATCCTCTGTTTAGTGGTATGTGCACACATCACTGTGTGATAGCATCACAACAACGTTTTTTTTAAAGCACATATTTAGTTAATCCAAGAATACCTGTGTTGTTGTCAGGGTTATCTGCCTCTAAACACACTGTGTTGGTTAATCACAGCCCACTTTAATAAACGTTGTTTCAACGTAATTTGTCAACATTTTGTGACCTGGAATCTAAATGGAAAATACATTTTATTTGAAAATACTTTTGTTGAGAGGGTGAAATTTCAACCACAGAATTATGCCATCATGGTAACCAAATTTCAACATCGACAAACATTGTATAATATATGTTGAGAATTCGTACCTTTAAAACAATGTCAGATCTTCAATGTTATATCCACTACCAGAAAATAAACAGTGAGCTGAGCAGCACCTCCTACTGGAGAATTGATCTCTTCAGTTACCCTTTGGTCTCCCATCAAGGGTTTTAACCATGCCCAGCCCTGCTTAGCTATGATATTTCCCACTGGTGACAGGTATCATTTCAACGTTTATTCCACATTGGTTCAACGTAATTTCATTGAATGACGTGAAAACCATGTTGATTGAACCAGTGTGTGCCCAGTGGGTTGTCACTGACTATTACCAATGTGCTAGCGTGAGAATTATTGTTGAGAGATCGCCACTTTAAAAGTAAATGTATTTGCTCACTGTTGCTATCAAAATCATTCCAAAGGGTAGGTAACAGAGCAAATGAAATGTGACCTTCCAGACTTGGAATTGTATCAACTCGCCGCCCAAGGCTTTTACTTGCGACATATAGTTAAATACACTAAAGAGGAACAATGGGTATTTAATGAAGATGCACATGATCATCCCCAGAATGTTTTCATGTGTCTATTTTCAAAGGATAAAGATAAGAACATGAATAACTTCATAGTTAAGAACTCTATAACAACATGGAAGAAAATCCAACATATTGTACAAGTACCAATATCACTCCCTAAACATAACCCTATGGAACAATCCTTGGATAGCATTTCCGAATTCACCCATAATTTTGGGAATAGGAAATTAATTTATTTCCATGAGAGCATTAATAAGCCATTTTGGATTGACCAATGTAGATATTTTCAAAATACATGCAACTTAAAAATGTTATATCCCAAAATGTCGATTTGAAATCTTTCGGACATTAGAGCAATCTTAAAGGAATCCTATTTGAGTCAGAAAAGGATATTAAATATGATAGGTAAGCTACACAAAATCTTGCAGAGAGCCTATCCAACTGACTATCTCTTAGAAACAAATACCAACTTTTGGAACCAAGACTTAAAAATAACTGATTTTGGCACAAGATGGAGGGAATGTTGGAACATAAATAATACAATTACAGTTAACTAAAATGTATGCTTAATCCAGTATAAACTAACGTATAGAATATATAATACAAGAGACAAAATTCCCAAATTCTACAGCACAACGCCAGAGTCATGTCTTAAGTGTAAAACGAACAATGACTCAATAATCCATGCCTTCTGGGAATTATATAAAGTCCAAAAGTTATGGGCGGAGTTAGAAAGTATTACAATGTAAATTTAAATTTAATCCATCTGTCTGTATATTTCAAGACATGGCATATAAGGGTGAAGTGAGATATCTGATGGATTGGACGATGCTCTTCTCGTCAATCATCTTGAAAAAAGGTATACTTTAAAACTGGAAATCAACCAATCCTCTGTCGTTAACACAATGGAAAGGTCAATGCGTTGAAAGTGTGTGGGCGACGGAGAGAAACAAAATGGAGCAGTTTGAGGCCATATGACAGAGGGTAATGTGGGCACTAGAGATGTGAGCATGTGGGTCTGGGCAGGTGTGATGTCAATGTTTGTGTGATGTTGTCGGTTGTATGTTATGTGTTGTAAAACACAAATAATAATAATCTTATCAAAAATAAAGAAATGTGTCCATACTTTGTCACTCATATATAATCAATTATGCTATTTAGGCCTATATAGCATTTGCAAAGTCATCAACAGCTATTGTTTCACTTCAACCCTGAATTCAACTAAAAATAGGCAAAGATAGGCAATACAATAGGCCTAGAGTTTCAAGCTCTAGTTGATTTAAATGTAAATATCAACATTTGAAGGAGTATCTTCTGCTTGGATAGTTATTGATGATTCATATTGAAAACCAAACACAATTCAATATCACTATTGAAATACAATATATAACATATTAACTTGTCAAAAAGGTACCAAATGATATGTTGGATTCACGTCTCCAACTCAACCAAAAATAAAAGTTAAATAATGGGATAAAGCCATTGGCTCAGACAGAACTATCTAAGCAGTAGATACCTTTTTTATATATATATATATTTCACCTTTATTTAACCAGGTAGGCTAGTTGAGAACAAGTTCTCATTTACAACTGCGACCTGGCCAAGATAAAGCAAAGCAGTTTGACACATACAACAAACACAGAGTTACACATGGAATAAACAAACATACAGTCAATAATACAGTAGAAAAAGTATGTATACGGTGTGTGCAAATAAGGTAGGATAAGGGAGGTAGGGCAATAAATAGGCTATGGTGGCGAAGTAATAACAATATAGCAATTTGACACTGGAATGGTAGATGTGCAGAAGATGAATGTGCAAGTAGAGATACTGGGGTGCAAAGGAGCAAGATAAATAAATAAATACAGCATGGGGATGAGGTAGTTGGATGAGCTATTTACAGATGCGCTATGTACAGGTGCAGGGATCTGTGAGCTGCTCTGACAGCTGGTGCTTAAAGCTAGTGAGGGAGATATGATTCTCCAGCTTCAGTGATTTTTGCAGTTCGTTCCAGTCATTGCTAGCAGAGAACTGGAAGGAAAGGCGGCCAAAGGAAGAATTGGCTTTGGGGGTGACCAGTGAGATATACCTGCTGGAGCGCGTGCTACGGGTGGGTACTGCTATGGTGACCAGTGAGCTGAGATAAGGTAGGGCTTTACCTAGCAGAGACTTGTAGATGACCTGGAGCCAGTGGGTTTGGCGGCGAGTATGAAGCGAGGGCCAGCCAACGAGAGCGTACAGGTTGCAGTGGTAGGTAGTATATGGGGCTTTGGTGACAAAACAGATGGCACTGTGATAGACTGCATTCAATTTGTTGAGTAGAGTGTTGGAGGCTATTTTGTAAATGACATCGCCAAAGTCGAGGATCGGTAGGATGGTCAGTTTTACGAGGGTATGTTTGGCAGCATGTTTGAAGGATGCTTTGTTGCGACCTATCCTTTAAAACGTTGATATTTGGCTGTGTTGTCAACCAAACACAATATAATATTACTTTTTTAATACAGTAAATAACCTGAAGTTATGCCTATCTTACAAACTAATGTTCAACCCTACAATGAGCAACACATCCATGGCCACATTTTGAAGTTACTGTAACTATACATTTGTTATTATGTACTCATATAAAGCATGCATGTTCAAGATAGCATGCATAGGTCATCACAGGTCACAACTGTTGTAATAATCTGTGCAGAATCTCGAACAGCATTGATCAATTAGACCATGTACAGTATACTGAACAAAAATTTAAATGCAACATGCAACAATTTCAAATATTTTACTGAGTTACAGTTCATATTAGGGAATCAGTCAAATAAAATAACTTCATTAGCTCCTAATCTATGGATTTCACATGACTGGGCAGGTGTACAGCCATGACTAGGCCCACCCACTTGGAAGCAAGTCCCAACCAATCAGAATTTGTTTTTCCCCACAAAAGGTCTTTATTACAGACATCAATACTCCTCAGCACCACCCTACCCCCCCCCCCCCCCCCCCCCCCCCCCTCCTCTCTCAGAAGATCCCACAGGTGAAGAAGCTGGATGTGGAGGACGTGGGCTGGCATGGTTACACGTGGTTTGCGGATGTGAGGCCGGTTGGACGTACTGCCAAATGTTGGAGGCTGCTTAAGGTAGAGAAATTAACATTCAGTTCTCTGGCAACAGCTCTGGTGGACATTCCTGCAGTCAGCATGCCAATTGCATGCACCCTCAAAACTTGACACATCTGCGGAATTGTGTTATGTGACAAAACTGCACATCTTAGAGTGGCCTTTTATTGTCCCCAGCACAATACACCTATGTGATGAGCATGCTGTTTAATCAGCTTCTTGATATGCCACACCTGTCAGGTGGATGGATTTTCTTGGCAAAGGAGAAATGCTCACTAACAGCGATGTAAACAAATTTGTGCACAACATTTGTGAGAAATACGCTTTTTGTGCTTAAGGAAAATGTTGGGATTTTTTATTTCAGCTCATGAAACATTTTACATGTTGCGTTTATGTTTTTGTTCAGTGTACTTTTGTAATCTTATGCAATCCAGGTCATTTTTCTCTGCTATTATACGAAGTGCATTGAAAATACATTAGACTGTTTTATAAATAAAAACAATATATGACATTGTACTCCCATTTTAACTTTGCTGTGCTTTAAAATGGAACCCAGTTAGGCACTGAACAAGAGTAAATTGAACCCATCACTCACTCTCTCTCTGACTGTTTCTCTCTTTGTTCTTCCCCTCCTTTTTCTCACTCTCTCTTTTTATCTTAAATCTTCTTATTCTCTCTTTCCACCTCTCTCTCTCTCTTATTTGAAAACGTAATTGTTGTGCTATCATGTAAGTGCTATTCATATTCATCACTGCAGGTCAGAGACAGACTGAGGGCCGGTAGATTCCTTTGTCCAGCGGGTGATTCGCTGGTTTGTTGTCATAGCCCGCTGGGACTTAATTTGTCATGTTCACCTCTGCTGTGATGTTTTCATTGCCTTAGTGTGAGGATTGAACAGACATGTCTTGTTACTGTATTCACAATGAAGATCATTCTGCTGAAGACCGATGACTCTTACCGTAAAGCAGCAATCTAGTCAATGTCGGTCTAAAACCCTTTGTCACCAAATCTGTTTGTGAATTATTTGTTCAATACATCATGTACTATTTCCCATAAACTTCAAAACAAGTATATTTTTGCAACAAAAATACTCATATTTTGCTGTTTTTACAGTTTAATAATGGATGTTGAATCTAATTGTGATACCAAAGGAGAACAATACTGTGTAAATGGGCTTTATATACACTGAGTGTACAAAACATTAAGAATAATTGCTCTTTCCATGACATTGACTGACCAGGTGAATCCAAGTGAAAGCTATGATCCCTTATTGATGTCACCTGTTAAATCCACGTCAAACAGTGTATATTAAGGGGAGGAGACAGGTTAAAGAAGGATTTTTA